>NC_138982.1:137238692-137815988 GCF_964341445.2 Mesoplodon mirus | reverse complement strand
ATCTTTTCTCTGCAGCCACACATGGTGGAAAGGGCAGGGCTCTCTCTGGGGTTCTTTTATAAGGGCACTAATCCCATTCATGAGGGATCCACCCTCATGACCCAATAACCTCCCAAAGTCTCCACCTCCTAATACCATCATTTTGGGGGTTAGGATTTCAACATATGAATTTGGGGGAACATAAACATTCAGATAATAGCAAAGGGGAAGAAAAGAAGGAAGGAAAGGGAGGAAAGGAGGGGAAAATGTAGGAAGGAAGAGAAAGATGAAAGGAAGAAAGAAGAGAAGGAAGGTGGGGAGGGAGAGAGGGAGGAAGGAAGGAAAATAGTCACTTGAATCTCATCTTTGCTCTGTGTTGAGATTTCTGAATTAATTCAGTGAAAGTTGGGTGCTCTGGGGGAGTACAAATAGAAGCTCTCAAAAATCTGTTTCTTGAATACTTAAGTTACAAAAATGTTGAGGAGCACAGTCACCAAATTTATATCTTGTGTGAAAAACCTGAAATCCCAACCTCTGGAAGCTTAATCACTTTATGTGTCTTAACCTCCTTTGTTGTTGTAGTTGTTGTTGCTGTTGGCTGCAGCCATCCTTAAACAATCAATCAGTATTCTCTTTAAAGCTTCAGGACTGTGAACATAAATCATACCAATGCTTTCTTAGGTCAGTCTCCCAAGGCAATAGATATAAAGGCAAAAATAAACAGATGGGACTTAATCAAATGTACAAGCCTTTGTACAGCAAAGGAAACCATAAACGAAACAAAAGACAATGTGCAGACTGGGAGAAAATATTTGCAAATGATGTGACTGACAAGGGCTTAATTTCCAAAATATACAAACAGCTCACACAACTCAATAACAAACAAACAAACATGCACACAAAACAAACACCAAACAACCCAATCTAAAAGTGGGCAGAAGACCTAAATAAACATTTCTCCAGAGAAGACATGCAGATGGCCAAACAGGCACATGAAAAGATGCTCAACATTGCTAATTATTAGAGAAATGCAAATCAAATCTACAATGAGGTACCACCTCACACCGAGCAGAATGGCCATTATTAAAAAGTCTACAAATAGCAGGAGAGGATGTGAAGAAAAGGGAACCCTCCTACACAGTTGGTGGGACTGTAAATTGGTGCAGCCACTATGGAAAACAGTATGGAGATTCCTAAAAAAACTAAAAACAGAGTTGCCATATGAACTTGTAATCCCACTCCTGGGCATATATCTGGAGAAAACTCTAATTCAAGAAGGTACATGCATCCCAATGTTCATAGCAGCACTATTTGCAATAGCCAAGACATGGAAACAACCTAAATGCCCACTGACAGATGAATGGATAAAGAAGATGGAGTATATATATATAATGACATATTACCCAGCCATAAAAAAGAATGAAATAATGCCATTTTGCAGCAACATGGATGGACCTAGAGATTATCATACTAAGTGAAGTAAATCAGAAAGAGAAAGACAAATACCATATGATATCATTTATATGTGGAATCTAAAATATGACACAAATGAACTTATCTATGAAACAGACTTACAGACATAGAGAACAGACATGTGGTTGCCAAGGGGGAGGGATGTATTGGGAGTTTGGGATTAGCAGGTACAAACTATTATATATGGAATGGATAAACAACAAGATCCCACTGTATAGCACAGGGGACTATATGCACTATCCTGTGATAAGTGATAATGGAAAAGAATGTGAAAATGAATGTTTATATATATATATATATATATGTATATATATGAATCACTTTGCAGTACAGCAGAAATTAATAGAACATTGTAAGTCAACAATACTTGAATAAAATAAATTTTAGAAAACTGCAGAAGTGTGCAATATACTTCAACCATGGAATCCTAACCACAAAACCCATCACAAAGCATGGCAGAGCAGATGAGCAGTAAGAGGATATCTTTGAAAGACTAAGATGAACATTAAATTAATCAACCAATACTCTGGGGGGAAATGTCCACTAATTTCAAATATTTCATCTCTGGAAAATCAATTATTATTATGTTTATTGATGTTGTATTTGTCACTATTTTCAGCCATTTCCCCTGATGACATGGGCTAAAATAAGAACATTGTTATAAAAGAGATTAGACATGTTCGATTCTGTTTCTAGACTTTCCACCTTTCAGCTACCTGGGGTTTGGGAGAGAAATCAACTGCCATAGGGCAAAGGCTGAGCTTGCTTTTCTTTGTTCCTTTCTATGGTGATCCTTTTTGCCTCTATGAGATTTTAAATATTTAGTTAAACACCAGCTAACGCTTTTTACTCACTGGGCAGGATTTTGGAGACATGTGTGTATAAAGTGACCACTCCCTTTTCAGTCCAGTAGGTTTGGGGTTAGGAATTTGTTTCCTTCCCTTCCAAAGATTCTGAGGGCCTCTCCCTCAATCTGGGGTTGAGTTCCTCAATGAGAGGCTTCCTGCTGATGTGCTCGATCCCCAAATGGCCCTGACTCACCTGTGAGTTAACGCCAGCCTGTGCCCATCATTCCAAACATAAGGATTCATTCCCTAGCGAATGGCTCTTGTCCTTCCTGGAGCACTTGATGATTTGGAGATCTCATAGCAGTGAGCAAGACAGGTTTGTCAGCAAATTAACAAAATGCCGATCATTCTCCCATTTGGTTGCATATATATTTGCATATACAAATATGCAAAAATACAGTTGTATATATAGCTTATATAGAGCAATAGAAGAATGATTCTAGAATCACAGTCCATGTTCCATCATGTTCCACTAACTGGGAGAAATTGGTACTGAAATTATATATATGTATTTCTCCTAATATATGCCAGGCATCATGCAAAGAATTCTGGGAAAATACAAAGATGAATTGGATCAAACTCTGTCTTCAATGATCAATGAGAACACAGTCTAGTGAGGACATTATATGGTTACATTTTATGTTTATATGTATAGATATGTTAATGTACCCCAAATCAAAATATAATGAGGACAATTTCTAAGTGAAGCCCTCAGATAACAAATGTATTTATAAACCCTATATTAGCTTTGGGTATTTAAAAATAATATCAGCTTGCTGTAACACATTTCAATAACATGGAAGCTTATAAAGGAAGAATAAAAGCTCCTTTTCTCCTGCAATCTCACTCCCCAGTGGTGTCTATAGGTTCCCTGTTTGGTATGTGTTCTCCCAAATTTTGTTTGCCTATAAAACATAAAAATAAGGCATATATATGGTGGATATCTTTGTTTGCCACCATCTCATTCTTTCAAAGGACTTTCAGGACTGCTTAATGTTCCATATCTTGAATGTACTAGAATTTATTTAACATTCTCTTGTTGGTGGACACTTAGGTTATTGCCAGTTTTTGCTTTTTTTTTTTGTATTACTCTAAATGGATTATGAATAAGCAAGAACTTGTTATAGCAGGAATACTAGCATTGTAAATGATATCTAAGCAATGTTTTGTAGTTGACCATTGAAGCTTTCAGTAGAGAAGCAATAAGGTCCAGTGTGTATATTAGAAGGAATCAAGCTTGGGGCTGAATTGGATTGGAGAGTGACTCCAAGCAAGGAACACCAATAGGCTATTTATGCAGTCATTTAGAAGAGAGATAATGGAGATTTGAGTTCGGACTATGGTAGTAATAAAAGAGAGGAATGATTCTGGAATCAGAGTCCAGATTCCATTAAGTGGGAGAGATTGGTGGTGAAGAAGAATATATTAGTTCCTAATGACAATTAGGTCAAAACTACTGTCAACTCTTGACTTTCTAGTGGTGGAACAACTATGGGTAAGACTCAAAAGACAGCTAAGACATGCTTGTGGTTGGCAGATGTTTACCAAGTATCCACCCTGGAGATTGGTCAGGTCCTGGGGTGAAGGCAGGAGGTTGAGCCAGGTAGGCCAAATGGAGTTTCGGTCTCTCTTTCCTGCTGACATCAAAGGCAGCTCTTCTGCATTTTGGGTCCATTCTTCCCAGCTTAGCAGTCATCCAACAATGAGTGCTCTCACTCAGCTGGAGGGGTAAAGGGTCCCAGGTCACTGCTCAGTCTTCACCGTGGTTAATTCAACCTCAAATAATCAAGATTTGACCTTTTTTAGGACGTAAAACGGACAGGAGCTGGTGACTGATTAGATACAGGAAAAAAAGGAGAGTGAAAGATGGTTGTGAGATTTCAAACCCAAATAAATGGGTATATTATGGTGACGTTAACTGAGAGAACTTGGAAAAGGGATCAGATTTTTTTTTGGTGGAATCAGTGGGGAAGAAATGGATTTAAATTTTAAAATGCAAAATGGAAAATGTACAATTGGAAAGTGAAATTTTTGCATTGGAACTTTGTAGAGACTTCTGTCAGAGCCATCGTCACATGGTTGATGAACTTTTGCCCGGAAAAGCTTTGAAGAAAAAGTTGGTGAAAGTGCCTTGGTGAACAGCAGCATTAAGTGGTCAGGGAGAGTTATCCCCAAAGCCAGAAGAGGCTGCCGTTTCAGAAGGACGGTGTGCTTGGCAGCATTAAATGCTGTGCTGGGATTGACAGGACCATGCTGAGAAGGAGCCATTGGATCTGTTGGCTAAAGATGGGTGCCCTTTGGAGCACAGCTCCAGGGACAAGGCAGAGGGGCAGCTTTGTGTGTGCCTCCCCGATTTTTTCATTCTGGCTATAGAACTAAATCTTGTGATACATGGTGATGCCAAGAAAATGCTCATCCTTTTCCATGAAAGCATTTTCCCTGTGATTGTGCTCGAGTTGGCTTTTGGTTTTATTATTCTGAGGTTGTTTATAGTAATGAAATACCCAACAACTGGTAGATCACTTAATAAGATAGGGTCAGTATTCTAATATTAAATGGTCAGTGTTACAATATTTTCCTTGTAGCAAAGCAATAATATGTGGATACATGGAAATGGCCAGTTGTTTGTTCAAAGGTACCCTGCAGTACCAGACACATCCCATAACTGGGAACCTGGCAGGGTGGAAGAAGCCATATCCTTCTTTTCTACAAACTGCAGTGTTAGAGAAAGAAAAGACTGGATCTCCTGAGTTTCCTCAACCAGAGGTGGAAAGTTCAGTCGTCAAGGTGTGGGATTTTTCCAGATGGGTCTGATGAATGATTAGAAGCTATTGGGAAGGTACACCTGGCTTGCACCGTAAGAAATAAGCAAGATTTCTTATATTGGCCTCGTGAGATGTTGTGTGCACACAAGAGGGAAGGTTAACCCACAGAGGTGCTCTCACCTTTACGACTGTCAAATATTTGAGTTGATAACAACACTTTGAGCCATAGATGAATGAAGTATGGTAATACAACCCTCTAATGAACTGGCAATATTATACATATCTGATAACCCTAAAAAAGTTAAGGATTCATCTGTTCTGAGTAGAACACGCAGGAGCTTTGTTGGATTAGGTTTTGAAACCGTTTCTGCTGTTTATCAATTAATGGCATTTAAAGGACATATTTTAAAAGGGCAATCAAATTCATAAATAAAAATTTTCACTTGGTAGTAAATTTCAGTGAAATTCACTTTCTGGGTTCAAAATGTATTTTTTTAAGATATTCTGATACTGTGGGATTCTCTAGGAATTTAATCAGATATTTGTATAATAGGCTGTTAAAATTGAGAAGAGTGTTAGAAACTATCTAGTAACCCATTCTCTTAGAGGAAATTGAAGCTTTTAGAATGGGGAGGACTGGCTCAAAATCACATAGCCAGTGGCCAGGCCAAAATTCAGCTTTCTTGACTCTCAGTCCAGGGCTCTTTTCAAAGCACCATGATGTATCATATAGAAACAACTATATATATATATATATATTTAATTAAATTAATTAATTAATTAATTTTTTTTGCGGTATGTGGGCCTCTCACTGTTGTGTCCTCTCCCGTTGTGGAGCACAGGCTCCGGAAGTGTAGGCCCAGCGGCCATGGCTCACGGGCCCAGCTGCTCCGCGGCATGTGGGATCTTCCCGGACTGGGGCATGAACCTGTGTCCCCTGCATCGGTAGGCGGACTCTCAACCACTGCGCCACCAGGGAAGTCTCAATTTTTTTTGTTTTTAAGAGCATTTTTTCAGGGCATTCACACATAGAACATTCACAACCATATATAGTGGCTCTAAATAATTTGGACTTGCTAGACAGTATGAAGTGCTTTTTTAAAAATCATTTTTGGGGAAGAAAGAGTATCATATATTCACAGACAGATAAATTACTGTGGTGTACCTTCTGGATATGCCTTTCTCTATTCAGAAAGTACATACTCACAGGCCCTCTGTAAACCCGCATCTCCGCAGGCTCTGTGGCTTCCTCACCTCATGGTGAGGTCATTTCCCTTCCTTCATGTCCAGGACAATCATGTGCCCACCCTCCCTGTAGGCAGATGTCCCACCCCTGTGGGTGGTGTCATGAGGAGTGTCTAGGGTGATACATCACCCTAGATGATGAGTTCCTGTTGGGAACTCATTCCAAAATGAAGAAGTGTGATGAGTTGACGGGGAGTAAGGAGAGCTGGGTCTGTGACTCAAGACATCAGAGTCTGCTTGGGAAGGATTCATAACAAGTGTGACTTTTTTTCAGTTTAACTTGACGTTCAAGTTTAACTTGAAGTTCACGTTTAACTTGAATAATAATTGTAAAAAGTTACTGAAGTAATAAAAGAGAACAAAAGGACTTATGTGACAACCAATAGATCCCGGTGTATCCCCCCACCCCCTCTCCCCGTCCTGCCCCTCCCCCTCTCTGAGGGCTTTACCTTTAACTGCTTCTGTTTTTGGTTACTTCTGATGGTCAAGCCCATATCTCTAAATAATACACCATGCCACTTATTGTTATCCCCCCTTGCCCACCTTTCCTCCCTGTCCAATTAAAGCTATATTACTACCTTTTCCTCTTCTGCTACTACAGAAACTTCCTCTTTAGATGAATGAAAATAAAACTGAATCCCAACCTTATATCATTTATAAAGGTGACTCCAGATAAATTAGAAACCTAAACGTCAACCTATTCTATAAAAATAATAGAAGAAAATACAGGAGACTATCTGACTTAGGGGTAGGAGAAGACTTCTTAAACCAGACCTCAACATCACAACCAAATGTAAAAACTTGGTAGATTTTATTACATCAAACTTAAGAATCCAGTTCATGGTAGAATCTCATAGAGACATTGTTATTAGTCAGATGGCAGGTTAGAAGAAGATATTTGCGACATCTAAAACTGGAAGGCTTATGCAGGATAATCAAGGAATTCCTACATGTTAGCGTGAAAAAGTCAAAGGAGCTAAGAATAATGGATATAATAAATCAGTTCAGAGGAGGGGAGAACTGAACAGCTAACAAGTATATGAATAAGCATTTCAATTCATTAGGAAGCAGAGAAATGAAAGTTAAAAGAACAATGAGAGACACAGCCGACTGGCAAGATTGGGCAGTTGAGTGGTGCTGTTGCATGTTGGAGCTCCAGGAGCAGACAGTGAGACAGAGTTTATCAGGGATCAGCACCTGAGACAGGGGTGGGGAGGACGAAGTATGGGGCAGAAGAAGTTGAGATATGATGCAGGCAGGGCAAAGCCTTGGCCAATCAGCCAGGGCCTCTGGAGTGGAAATTACCCTTTAGTGTTGCTGACATTTGGCAGAAATAGCTGGCCTGGGAAGGTAAGAACTGCAGCCAAGTCTTTATCTATATGTGGCCTTGGTCATATAGTCAACCCCAAGAGGCTAGAGACCACGTGTTCCACAACGGAGATGGACCCTGTGGGAGCTGACAGCTGGAGGCTGACTGTGGACCACACTCCCTCCATCCTTGAAGAGGGATCTGAGCAGCACAGCTCTGCATCTGTCATAGGCATGGGGTGTGTGTGTGTGTGTGTGTGTGTGTGTGTGTTTGTACTATAACTCTTCAACTATTTTTCATACTGAAGATTTATGAAGCCACTTTTAAAAGCAGTAGTCCATCATTAGGTTAAGTAGGTGTGTTTCTTCTATTCCAGAAATTCCACTCCTGGTGATACATATCAGCGAAATTCTCCTAAGGGTCTATGAGTGGACATGCAAAAGAATATCCATTGCAGCAGTGTCTGTGCTGGAGTTGAACACATCTGAAGTGTTTGTCACTTGGGAAATGTGTAAATAAATCAAGGAATATTATCCAGATGCCAAACTAGGCATAAACACATCAGAATGAACAGACTTTAAAAACTTAGTTCCGAGTAAAGAGAGTAAAAACGGAATGTCAACTTTAGCACATTACCATTTATATAAATTGAACCTTTGTAATTCTCAAGGGTACATACAAACTCAAGAATACTAGTCAAATACAATGGGGTGACTGCCCATGGTGGGAGAGAAAGATGGCTATGAGAATGGGAATGAAAGGCAATCAATCAATCAATCAATCATAATTCATCACAAACTGACAATGAGAGTGCGCCACTAAATGATGGCATGCCATTAACTAGGAGTATGATTAAGTTAATTCTGTGCATCTGAAGCTCAAAGGGGTAAACTAAAGAAAAAATGGTGAATTTTTCCTGGCCTCGGGTGTGTGCCTGCATCTGCCACTAATGCTGGGGCAGTTTGGTCACTAGCATCATCACTTGGCTGCTCTTTGTCACAACTCTAGGCCACTTCAGCTCGTTGGCCTGTTCACCACGGAGTCTCATGGGAACTTCTGGATCTTTCTGTGCCTTGCTGCTTAGGCCGTGGAGATCTGGGGTGAGAACTACTTCAGAGGCTCCAGACCCCACTCTGCCATTTTTGCTCTCATGAGACTACCTCATGTTGCCTTTGGGCATCCCACAAAGTGGTCTTCTCCCAGAATTCCAAATAGGAATTGAAGCATGAAACCCTCTTTTTTTGGGTTCCCCTAAAACTAAGTGGCATTTGTGTTATCTTATCTCTCCTACCTCAAGGCCATTTGGCTAGGGGCTGGGCTTATTTGGGATCTGGGCAGCACCTTAACTCTGGCCTCATTCCCTGGGAATCCCTCCAAGCTTCTCTTGGCAAATCTGGAGCAAACATGTTTATCTTTCAGCTGTAATAGGGATGACCAACCTTCTTGTTTTTTTTGTGCTCTTTGTCCTTTACTCTTCCTGGTGCCCCCCAGCTAGAGGACCTTCTAGAATGAACCTGTTCAGAAATGTTTCAAGAGTTCTCTTTGCATTTAAAGGTAATACACGAGTACTGAGACAAGTTTGAAAGTACTATAGTAAAGAACAAGAAGAAAAGAAACAGATACATAAAATCTCAACATCTGGAAAGACCATTGTCAAAATTTGGGGGCGGTTATCTTTTAGTCTTCATTCTGAGAACCTTATTTATATACTTTCTGGGAACCTTGTTTGTATACTTGAAAGTGTAGTATATATGACATAACATATATGTAATGTGCCATAAGCATTTTTTCCACGGCTAGAAGGTACTTTATTAAATCATGCCCCTCCTGTTAGAAAATCAGTTGGCTCCATTGTTTTTGGCCATTAAGAGCTGCAGAGTAGTGGACATTCTTGATCACAATGCCTTTTCTGTATTCCACATTATTTCCTTAGACTAAGAAGTAAAATTATTGGGTCAAAGGGTATAAACATTTTTAAGGCTTTTTATCTGTTTTACTAAATTACTTTCCTGAAAGGTTAAGTCAGTTTATCTGAATATGTATAAGGTTTCCACGCATATAGGACCATTTTACCCATCCTCACTAGCATTTACCAAACAGCTTAGTTGTTACATGAAAGGATTATGAAAATGGTGAACTTGAAAGACTCCAGAATTAAGAAGTAAAAGTGTCCAAGTCATAACAGATTTATCTCTCCCTAAGTTTATTATTTTGGGGACTGTGACACTGTCAGAAGATTGACAGTCCTCTTGATTCCATTTGTTCTGTAGCTGTGCCTTGGTGACCAGCCAGCTTGGCAGTAAGTTGGCAATGTTTAATAAGATTGTCTTCCATGATTGAAACAAATGACTCTCTTTTTGTCATCAGAAATGGAACCTTTATGCATTTGTTTTAGTAATACAAGATCTGACATCATTAATAATCTGGGCTCGTGACTTGCTCTTGTGGAATACAATAGATGAATGAAAAATTTAATTTTTTAGTAGATCATAAAAGATGTGCCAATAGATCAAAAATAATTTAGGCAGAGTACCTTTGATGCACGAGACAGTCCATTATCTCTACTTTTTTATTAGGCTGGCATATACGTGCTGATATTATTCTTTGTGAATCCTCTCAATGCCATAGTGTTCTATTCAAAGACTTGCCTTAGCTGGTCTTATCTCTCCAGCTTTCTCTTCCATTACTTTCCACCATGGCCTTGCTTGGCCAACCAAATCAATCTGTGTAATGTCCCCCGAGGATGAATTGCGAATCCCACCTTTATGTTTTTCTCTCTGCTGTACCTCCCGTGAGGGATACCCTTTCCTCACGGGCAATCTGTGTAATTCCTCTCTCTTTCCAAGACCTCATTTAAAACTCGCTCTCTGGTTTCATTTCTCAGATTGCTCCCTCAAACCTAGCACTTACATCTTGAGTTTACAACACTTGGATTTTCCTCTGATTCAGTTCTGTGTGGCTTCTCTGGGACCTTATCTATACTTGGCATTGAACAGATAATCAACTTCAGGGGGTTAGAGACCATGAGTTGAATCCTTTGCCTTTTGATATCCATCAATCAGCAATGCCTGAACTTAACAGCATCATTTAAGATGTTTCTTCAACCCTGACTTCTCCAGTGTGTGCTTGAGAGGGCATGCTGGATTTGTGCCTGTCCGAGGCAAAGTAACACCTAGCCCAGGAGCATTTACCCAGGGACTGCTTAAAAAAATGCCCAATTCTGCTTTTGTTCACAAGGGAGAGGGAACTTCAGCGGCTCCCTTGTGTGCTCTTTATCGTGGCTCCTTTGTCCAGGGATCTGGAGAGACTCCCCAGTGTTGCAACCAGTTTCCCTGGAGCCATGCAGCCCAGAAATGATGCTGGGGATGGCGCCGGGGGCAGGGAAGAGCCGGGAGGACAGGAGATGGCTGGCAAGCCATTGACTTTTGCTCAAAAGGAAGACTCTAGAAAATGTATTGAAGAGCCACCTTTGCCTGTCATTCCTGAAGAACATGTATTTCACAGTGTCAGGGTGAAAACGTAATTCAATAATTGTGAGTAAGTATGGCAGAAAGATGATCAAATGGCGTCACTGTGCCTCCTTTCATTACCCATGGGTGAAACTTATTGGCCCCTCAGAATTTATTTTTTTCTGAAATGTACCATGGAGTTGCACTGTCTCTACAGGTTCAAGAACATTAAAAAAAAAAAAAGTCCTATGAATTTTTCTGTTTTATCTCTTGTAGGATTGTTGTTGGGTACAACACAACATATCTGTAAAGGGAACAAATTCCTCTCAGGTTGCAGTATCAGAAATGCAGTCTCTCCTTCCACCTTTTAATAAAATTTTAGGGCACTGTGATCCTTATAACTAATTCCCTATTTCCTTTGGCCACTAGGAAGCTTAGACCAAATTTTCAGACCCCTGCTAACAACTGCAGAGGACTGCTGGCTTGCATGTCTCTGCTTTTTCTTGCTTTCCGATGTACCATTTTTGCTGCCAATGATATGCTCAGTTCTTTATATTTTACCCTTTTGATTATATTTATTTATTTTTAAATTAAACTTGTTATTCTGAGATAAGTGTAGATGCACATGCGGTTGTAAGAAAGAATACAGAGAGATCCAGGCTACTCTTTACCCAGTTTCCTCCAATGATAACATCTTCTTCAACTACCGTAAAATATTACAGGTAGGAAATTGACATTGGTGCAATCCACTAGCCTTATTCAGATTGGCTCTTTTTTTTTATAAGCTTCTCCAAATCATTTGTAGAAAGGGAAAGAATATAAATTAACAAATATAAACATTTATTCAATAATTAAATATAGAGAGGGTTCTTATGATATAGCTAATAACTTTTTTTTAACGATAAAAGCTTTTTTAGTTTTGGAATAAAAATATATATTGACCCCCAGCCACCAAGATCTAAAGATGGACCCTCTAATAATATCTTTGTATAAACAGAACGGTGGTCATGACCTTAATTAGACCTTCTGTCCATCAACTGAGAACCCACACTTGGGTGGGAGAAGCTTGGACTAGACCTTTCTACTTCCATTCTACCTCCCTGAGGCCAGCATATGCTCTTTGTAGTATTAGTAGGAGTTTAGTTTGTTTGTAATTAAGAGTCCAGATGCAACAGAGCAATCTAAATCAAATGAAACTATAAATTTGCTTTGAAGGACTTAGGCATTTGTTTGGAAGTGAAATTGTGTGTGGTTAAAATTTGTTGGCATGAACACTCTGCAAATCAAGAAATGAAAAAAAAAAGTTTATTTTGTGATCTTATGATCTTGTGCATTTTTCAAGACTCCATTGGTTACCCATCTATGAGCCATTCCTTTCTTCTTCCTAAATGTATTCTAGAAATACTCTCAGGGAAGGTGAGTTTCAGGAATAGACCATGATTGGTTCAAGGCAAACTTAATAATTCCATTTCCTTTTGCTAGTGAGAAGTTTAGGGGGGGGGGGTCTGTTCATCAGTTCTACCCAAGAAAGCACAAGGGCAAGTGATTCTAGGGACAATTTTGCTCCCCAATTAAAAAAAAAGATGCAGCAAATATCTAGAAATCAATCAATGTGATGCATCATATTAATAAACTGAAGAATAAAAATCATATGGTCATCTCAATAGATGCGGAAAAAGTTTCTGACAAAATTCAAAGTCCATTTATGATAAAAAATCTCTAGAAAGTGGGCATAGAGGGAACACCAGTGTTGTCTGCCGGCTGGTGGGTGAGGCTTGTCCTGAGGCTAGAGCAGGCTCCCTGGTGGGAGGGGCCAGGGATTGGGGTCTGGTGCCCGCCCACTGGTGGGTGGAGCTGGGTCCTGGGGTCTCTGGATGCAGGGCACTGGAGGTCCCGGGTCTAATGCTTATGCACTGGTGTGTGGGACCAGGTTCTGGGCCCTCTAATGGGCGGGGCTGTGTCCAGGGACGTCTGTGAGTTCTCTCTTCTGGTGGGTGGGGCCATGTCCCTGCCCAGTTAGTTACTTGGCCTGAGGTGTCACAGGTCTCACAGGCTGTTGGGCAGGGGTGGGTCTGGGTTCTCAGGGTAACAAGCTAGAGAGAGGATTCCAAAATAATGCTTGCCAGCAGCAGTATCCATGTGGCAGAAAGAGCTCCCCCAAACTGCTGCTGCCTGTGTCAGTTTCCACAGGGTGAGCTTCAGTTGCCTCTTGACTCTCTGGGAGACTCTCTGAGATCAGCAGGTGGGTCTGACCCAGGCTCCTTTCAAATTACTGCTTCTGCCCTGGATCCTGGAGTGTGAGGTTTTGTGTGTGCCCTTTAAGAGAGGAGTCTCCATTTCCCCCAGCCCTCTGGGACTTCTGAAAGCAAGCTCTGCTGGCCTTCAAAGCCAAATGTTCTGGGGAGCCTGATATGGGGCTCAGACCCTTCACTTCTTTTGGGGAAACCTCTGCAATGTAATTATTCTCCAGTTTGTGGGTTGCCCACCTGGGAGTATGGGATTTGACTATACTGTGAATCTGCCCCTCCTCCCTGTCTTGTTGTGGTTCTTTTTTTATATCTTTAGTTGTAGAAGATCTTTACTAGAGGGCTCGAGTCTTTTTCACCGATGGTTGTTTTATAAATATTTGTGATTTTGTGTACCTGTGAGAGGAGGTGAGCTTGTGGTCTTTCTACTCCACTATCTTGGCTGATCTCTGTTGGCACATTTAGTTTTAAAAGTTGGGATTCTCATACAGAAGTGTCCTGCAGATATGGTGGCCATATTTATTTCAAGTATTTCAAAAAGATTCTCAATATTAAGTGTGCCAGCTCTTGTCTTTATAAGCTATAGAAATATCACAACATCCCCAGGGTTTTGATTCCAATTTTTCTTTCCCTCTGATTGTTACTTGCAGGAGATAGTGGTGCAAATTCCTTCATAAGTCATGAGACCTGGGTTAGGAGACCATGGTGGCTATGCTGAATGGGCTGTTTTATCCCAAATTTGCCTGATCACAGACTTACCTTAGGGGGCCTGGTAAACTTGCATATCCCCACACCCATTGCAGATTTGGGTTTAGAGATTTTTTAAAGTCCCCCCACTCCCACTTCCTGTCAGTTTTATGATCAGGCAAGGTTGGGAAACACTGCCATAGATGAGGAGATCCTGGCAACTAGGGAGAAGATGGAGATCCTATATGAGCAGTTTAATCAACAACAACAAAAAGAATTGAGGTATTGAAGTACCTGAGCTCCTCGAGAAAGAAAATCTGGCAAAGCCGTAGAGGATCCAGGTGCACTTCTTAGAGGATTCCATGTCAACGGGAGGAGCAGAGGAGGGGAAAAGAGGGGCTCATGGAGTGACCACAGAGAAGACGTAACTTTCAGCACACCTGCCATCTAATTGCTATCTTTATATTTTATTTTTTTATAAGGTATATATATTTAAATTCAATAAATACAGCTAGATTATTCTCCAAAATGGTGGTACCAGTGATGTAGAAATGTTCCTTCTTTACCAACACATGATAGTAGCCATTTTTTATTTTTGCCATTCTGATGTGATGGTATGAAGTAGCAACTCACTGTTGTAATTTACCTTTATTTGATTTCTATGAGTTTGAGCATTTCTTCATATACTTTAAAAAAGAATTAAGTTCAGCTACATGATTATTTTCTTTAAATTAATGATCACTACGATTATTTGACCACTTCATTTATACTGGACACTGGGCTAAGCATTTTTGTTATTTTATCTTCTCAACTTTGAGAGGTGGTATTACTATTCCCATGCAATAGATAAGTAAACTAAGGCTCAGCAAGGTTAGGTAATTTGCACAAAGTCACCCAGCTGAAGCTTGGATGAACTGGACAGAAGCTAGGTCAGTATAACCCCAAAGATGATAATTTTAAGCATTGCCCTGTATATACTGCACGATGTGCCACTGCTACTTAGAGTGAACATGATTTTTTCTATCAAGCCTGTTCTTGTTTCCTTGGGACCGGAGAAGGTACCAATAGTTGAGAGACCAGTAATTTTAATGCAGGATCTTTATGTTTGAGTGTTACTGAATGGCTGAGTTACTGCTGGCAAGTCAGATAAGGTCTCCATTCAGGAGTTTACCCAGCTGTAAACCAATGAAGACAAGGCTGATCTCTGGAGACACTGAGAGAAGAAATTCTGGAAAGCACTATGGAAAAAAGATGCTCAATAAAGAATGCTATTAAACACACCAAGCAGAGTTAAGTGACCTGGAAAGAAATGAAAACCTTTTACAGTTCAAAAGGAATAGATAGACATAAATAGTGCTATTGAAACATGTGTCAGGAGGGGAAGTAATTAAAGAAACGGGGACTTGGGGAACCCTGGGATGGAACTCTGTGCTTAGGGTGTCCTTGACTGGCATTTGTGGGACCATACATGCAAAGCAGGTGGTTATAGGCCTGAAACTTGGTGGAAGGGGAAGGAGGAGATGAAGCAATTTCAAGACTGTTGTGCATCCCCAGCTCTACAAGAGCAAGAGCAAGGGACAGAGTGAGGTCAGAGGCTGATGACAAAGGGCACCAAGAGAATACATCCATCAGGGATGCTTGAGTACCAGGAATGTGCTCTGATGGAATCGAACCTTCCTCACATCGGTCTGTGGCAGAGGCTGAACCTCACCCTCTGAGGGGTGGGAGGCAACTATGAGATGAGCTGCTGAAAATATAAGGGTTGCCCAATATGTAATCATGTAGGCAAGAGCAAACTGTAGGGACTTAGAAAAAAAGATAATCTTAAGAATCTGAAAAAGACTAGATACATGTATATGTATAACTGAATCACTTTGATGTACACCTGAAACTAACACAACACTGTTAATCAACTATACTCCATATATTAAAAAAAAGTTTATTTGGAAAAATAAAATAAACAAACAAACAAAAAAGAAGATAATCTTCACAGAGACAGGTCCACAGGGGACAAAGGACAGAGGGGCCCACAGAAGCCTTGGCTCACAGAGGCATTTCTTCTCAGCCCCGTTATCCAGCCATCAGGGGAGGAAGTGAATGGGCTTCTTACAGTCCTGGAGTCAGCCCATCACTGGGGCTGCATTAGAAAAATTCCCCAGTTAGAGGACTTTGGTTTCTCCCAGGCTAAGAAATAAAAGATTCTTTTCAAAAGCAGGTTATCAAAATTAGGTACATTTACCAATGTTCAAAACCATAGGCAGTAAAGGTCACTGATTCAGTGTTAGACAGAGGCCTGGACTCAACCTGGGGTGGGGGGATGACTCACTCCTGGACTAAAAATTTACTTTTCCTTGGGTGAGTCAGGCACTGGGCCGGACCTGAGGGTCCCAGGAGAAAGGAAGATTCTCTGACTTTGCTTGGCTCACAGCCTGAAGGGACAAACAGAGACTAAACCAACCACCTCATAAGGTAAGATTTGACCCAAGATGACCAAGATTCAGAGCATGGGCAAGGGTCCCCAACTTGCACTGGGGTGGGTGGAGGGCAAGGGGGTTCCAAATCTTGTGGAGGAGTGTGAGTCCCAGTGACCCCACCAGCTGGGCACCGCTGGGGAAATCCCTTATCGAGTCTCCCTTCCCTCCTGAGAAGGAAAAGTGATAAACTCTGGCTCCTGCTGTCACATGCAGCAAGTGTGCTCTCCCCTCCTATCAGTGACAGCATTTTCCAGAAGAGCATTATTTGGCGATATAAGGTGTATGGCATCTCTGTATCAAGAGAAAGGAAAATATTTGTTTAAAGGCAATTTTTTTTGCCCTCTTTCCCCAACATCTGGCCTCTTTTGGCTCTTATTTGCTAAGCAGTTGCAAAGATTTCACAAAGGGGGAAAAGAAAGCTCCATCTCGTTCTCACGGCAGGTCGGAGGGTCTAGGTATAATCAGTCCTCACTTTGCTTGGTAGTGTGAGTCCATAAAAATATAAGCCAAAGCTAGGCAAAGCAGCCTTGATAATCAAAGACAAAAATTACACAGAGAAAGGAAAGTGTCAATATTCCAGAAGGAAGTTTTGAGATATATTTAGCTAAGAAATCACAGCATAAAGCAAATCACTTACATTTAATTGGTCTGACAGCCCCTTCATGTTTGTTTCGCATATAAAAAGTCCTTTGTTATGGTGCATGGATGAGAAAATCTGGGTCTTGGACTCAATGTGTGTGATTGCTGGAGGACCATCTCTGCTAAGAGAATAAGAGTTGGTTGAATTCCTTTTGTTTGAATTGGCGTACCTCAGTTGGCGATACTGTAATAGAGGCAGATGGTGAAGAGGTTCTTCTGCATTCAAGTAGCCCTTTGCATTAAGAAAGCTTGTCTGTCTGTAGAGGAGGAGAAGGGGAAAGAGAGAGAGATATATATAGAGGGAGAGAGGGAAGGAGAGGGAGAGAGGGAGAGACAGAGAAGGAAGGAGAGGGAGAGAGGGAGAGACAGAGAGGGAAGGAGAGGGAGAGAGGGAGAGACAGAGAGGGAAGGAGAGGGAGAGAGGGAGAGACAGAAAGAGAGAGAGATAGAGGGAGAGAGATAGAGGGAGAGAGGGAGAGAGAGAAAGAGAGAGGGAGAGAGAGGGAGAGAGGGAGAGAGAGAGGGAAGGAGAGGGAGTGTGAGAGAAGAAGGAGAAGGAGAAGGGAGAGGAGGGGGGAGGAGGAGGAGAAGAAGAAGGAGAAGAGGATGCAGGTAGGGACAGGAACAAATGTGAAGGGAAATGTGGAAGTTCAAAAAGGGACGCTTAGAGAGTGAACAGCTCCTTGGTGAGCTTGTTTTAGAAGAAGAACACATGTTGTCTAAAGACTGAAGGATTTCTGGGATTGGCTGGACTGGTACTTCTCTTAGGAATTAAGATTTTCCATTCTTGGCCTGTTGTTTCTCCTAGATTCTGTTGGTTGCAGGAAGGATTGGTGATGCATTTAGCAGGAAGTTGGCACCTCCCTTAGGCCTGAAGGGGTAGGGAAGGAAAGGTGTACATGGGGGAGAGAGACTCCTGAAGGGGTCGTGGCTACAGGTAGAGGAGTGCTGCCATTGCAGTATGGCGTCACAGAAGGAATAAATACCCTGGACAGAAACCTCTGTGGCACTCAGGCTAAGAGAAAGCTGCGTTTTCAGTTTTATTTTGCTATACTTAAAAAAGAGTGTCTTGGGTCAGGTCCATAGTGGTAGTCATGTGTTTTTTAAGACATAAGTAATTTATATATCTGTTCTTGGTTTTAAAAATAAACAAGCAAATGTCTCAGCTATTCTTTCTAGAAGCTCACATTTTCCCTTTCTATAGATGGCTGCCTTGGACAACTACAAGCCATGGAAATCCTTAGGATATGTTTACATTCTCAGGCTGCTTATATCTCACTATCATTTAGTGCAGGCTCTTCACAAACAGAAAAAAATATTGATCTCTTCCTTCAAAGTCATACATTTTAATATAGTTTAGCATACCAAGTTGTCAGGGTTTGATCTCTTGGGTCATAGTTCAAACTCCTTCTAATCCTATTTTCCATATTTCTAAATTTCTTGGGCAGTTTCAAGCACAAGCCAATCAGTGTCAATAAAAAAATGTAACAGGGTTATACTTTGTGCAGAGCCTAATGGATTTTGCATGGTCTCTCTGATACCATGAAGGTGTTTGTTTTTGTTATTTCACTAGGTATTTCTTATCCTTACCTCCTAAGAGGATATAAGTGAGTACAAATTGTTCTAAGTCCTTGTTAGCTTTTGAGGTAAAGAGGTACCTCCTTACCCAGAAGAAACTGAATGCATGTGGTGGATGGGGGCTGGGGGATGATTAATTTTATGTGTCAACTGGCTAGACTGTGGTGACCAGTGGTTTGGTTAAACCCTAATCTAGATGTTTCTGTGAATGCATTTTTTAGATATGATTAACATCTACAATCAGTTGATTTTAATAAACCATATTATCTTCCATAATGTGGATGGGCTTCACTCAATCATTTGAAGACTTTAAGAGCAAAGACTGAGGTTCCCCAAAGGAGAAGCAATTCTGCCTCTAGGGCAATATAGAAGTTCTGCCTGAGTTTCCATCTGTCAGACTCAAGACTACAGCATAAATTCCTAACTGAATCTCCAGTCGGCCAGCTTGCCCTATGGATTTTGGACTTCCTAGTCTTTATTTTATTTTAATTTAAAAAGTTTTTTATTGGAGTCTAGTTGATTTACTAATGTTGTATTAGTTTCAGGTGTACAACAAAGTGAATCAGTTATACATGTTCATATATCCACTCTTTTTTTTTTTTAGATTCTTTTCCCATATAGGCCATTACAGAGTATTGAGTAGAGTTCCCTGTGCTTTACAGCAGGTTCTTATTAGTTATCTATTTTATATATAGTAGTATGTATATGTCAGTTCCAATCTCCCAATTGACTTCCTAGTCTTTATAATTGTAAAAGCCAATTCCTTAAAAGTCCTATTAGTTCTGTTTAAGCCAATTCCTTAAATACCCTATTGGTTCTGTTTCTCTGGAGAAATATGACTGATTCAAGGAGGGGAGGGATTCGGGGATCAAGGCCAACCATCAGAGAGATCTGTCTGTCCAGTGACCACAGTGCCAAGCATAACTGTCCTGAAGATGGTGTGGCTACTGCAGTCAGGCTTATGATGAGGGGTGGAATCAAGGAGGTTTTTCCCATCAGACTCTTGGCAGGAAATAGATTGTGTACTACAGGGGTTCGTTGAAGAGACAATTTCAGAGGTCAAGGGGTAAAGGAATCAGCAAGGTGGTACACCCAAGGGTGAGCATCAGTGGGAATCTTTTAGTTCCCTTTGGCTTAAACAGAGCAGGGGTAGGAATTGAGATCTATGGGAGATGCATCCCCGATGCAGGTTGGGGCCACAGACAGAGAAATGCAGCCATTGGCAAAACTGAGGGTTGGCAGAGAGGTTGTAGAAGAAATAAGTGCCTGGTCTTTCCCTCCTCCAACCCCAATCTTCTGTCAAGGCTCCCATTGTCAGAACCCTACCAGAAGCCACAAGGTAGGGAAGCTCACTAGAAAAGTTCATAGGCCCAGCCTCCTGGGACACTGAACAAAAAAGAGAAGCCCAGAGAATGGGACATGGGGGTGAACAAAAAGAAAATAATCAGGTCGCATGGGAATCTATCTCTGGAGAACTCATAATAACCTATTCACTTTCAATAAATTATAAGCTCAATCTTATTAATTGAAGAAAAGAAAATAGGTTATCTTTGGGTGATGCAGGTATTCTATTCAGCAAAGCAGTAGAGGAATGCCAATACATAATCTGTGATATGGGGAAGAGAACCCTTAGCCTCCCTGGGAATAAGATGACCTTAATTCTCAGCCACTTGGGGCAGGGGCTCCTTGACTTTAATCCTGTCCTCCTTTCTCTTCTCCCACCCCGTCACCTAAATAACCAAGCCCCCGGTTCCTGCTCAGAGTCACAGAGCAGCACAGCATGAACAATTTCAGAGTTATTCCCCGGGATAGAGGTTTATCATCAATGGATCACCTCATTCATAACTATCCAGTTTTCTATGATAAGACAAGGGTTCAACCTCTAAAGTGAGCATTTGATTATCTGCCTATTGGTTCCTAAGTAATAGCATTCAGGGACATGGGAGTAATATATAATGCTAACTTCCCTTGACTTGCTTTAAAGCAGTAGAAATCATGGCTCTTGAATTTAAATGTTTGTTTAATTTATACTGAACACTGTGCCCTTAGTGGAGTTTTTACAATCCTCTGCAATTTTATTGATTTTGTATTAAGGCCCAGCACACCATCTCTGTGCATATGAACAAGTTCTTGAGTCAGGAAATGATGGGTACTTATCGAGGACTTAATGCTAGGAAATGTGCTAAATCCTGGTTATGCAGAGGTCAGAACTGTCCCTGTTTTCTGGGCTTACACAGATGGGCCAGGGAGACCAACATGCAAATGGTAGTAGCAGCGAGGTAAGAGCAGTGATAGAGGCATCCAGAAAGGAGAAGCATCATTCCTAACTGGAGACCTAGCAAGGTGATGCAGAGGAGGAAACACTTCAAGATTCTAAGTCTTAAAGGAAGACTTAGAGTTAGCTCCATGGTTGCAGTTGGGGGGAACCCAGGGGAGTGGCATTCTAGGAAGGAGAGGGTAACCAGCTTGGAAGAGCAGAGGGTTTGTGAGTGGGGTCGGGGGTACTGATCAGTTGGATCTGGTACCCATGTTATAGTCTGGACCTTATCATGAGTTCAAGGAGGGATTCCCAATGCCTTCCAAGGAGGGAAGAGGCATGATAGGATTTTAATTGTATGAAGAAAACAATCTGTGTAGAGGTGGGTGGAGGCTGGGTTGGAAGGTGCTGGGGCAAGACTGAAGAGCTAGGCTAACGAGGAGACTGTTACATCAAATCCAGCAAGAAATGATAAAAGTCTGAACTAAAGCCATGGTTGGGTCATGGGAAGAGAGATAGAGTATGAAGAGGTTTCTGAGATGTGATAAGAGAACTTTGCCAGAAGTGTTCTGTTATCCAACTTGGTTGGCAACACAGATAATCGCCAATACAAATGATGAAAGAGGAGAGCAGGCTTGTGTGTGGAGAAGAGGTCAGTTTGGTGGAGCAGCCTGTAGGGCATCCAGTGGGGATGTCTGGATGTGGGAGGACACAGAGCTGCAGGTCAGGAGGAAGAGATGGAAAGGATTTAGTCGTTAACACTAGCAGGGGGAAGAGGCCACTAGGAACAACTGCAAGGGATGAGAAAATAAGAGAATCAGAGATGAACCTACCATTCCCTGTACTTTTATGAATGTTTGAAATAACTCATCATTTTTAAAAAAATTCAAATTAAGAAAAAAGAACAGATGGAGGAAGAGAGATCTTTCATGGATAAAGATGAAGCAACCACGGATTGAGGAGTTCATGCAATCAGAATGCTGCAGGAATGGGAATTCCTGGCCACAGGAGATAGAGAAAAAGACAGACAGACAAGTTTCTATTGGATTTGGAAATTAACAGGGCATTGGCAACTCAGCCAAAGCAGTTCCAGGGGAGCTGGTGGTGGCATGTGAGGAGGGGAGAAGATGAGAGAAGCGTAAGCTATTCCTTCAAGAAATTGCACTGGGAAGGGAAGGCAAGAGAGAAGTGGCTAGAGAGGATCTTGGGGTCCAGATCCAGAGAATTGCCTCTGTCTTTTTTAAGGCAGGCAGAGCTAGAACAAGTTATCAGGATGAGGGCGGAGTCAGGAGGAAGGGGGAGGTTCCAGACCTCTGTGATTATACACAGGAGAAGCTCTGGAGGAGGTGGAGACATCAGATGGGAAGCAGAGTTGAGAGAGGAGTAGAAGGTCTAAAGACAGAATCCCAGTTTCCCATTTCAGAGGCAGAGCTGGTCCCAGTGATGAAAGTCTCAGGTGAAAGAGCCTGGAGAAGCTCCTGGATGGACACCTATGACCCTAACATAGGAACCCAAGTCTCCAGTGAGTGTAGGGGGTAAATGAGGAAAAGGTAGTAAACAGTGCAGAGGAAAGCTAGAGGGCAGTGTAGTCTGAAGACCCCAGACTCAAAATATTTAAAAGACTGACAGCAGGAGGCAAAGGCAAAGCCAGCCCCAGCTCCTGTCCGTTCAGACAGCCCTTCAGTGGGTGTGGAAGTGGGCACAAGCCAAGTCCAAGAGGCTCACAGGGGGTGCAGGTAGAACCAGATTTCAGCTGAGACTCATTGAATCAGTTAAAGCAGGTTTTAGTCTGTGTTTACCTAAAGTTGAGGGTTTCAGAGGGTGCTGTAGAAACGGGAGAGAGTAGCATTAATCAAAAAGATAACAGATGGAGAAACATGATTACAATTACCTGTTATGGGTCTGTTTTAAACGTATACTATCCAGGATAACCATTTAATTATTGCAAATAACTCTACTTGCCTTTTGTAATCCTCCTTTCTCACGAGGGCGATGGATGCCATTCTTATGGGTCTTACTCAATGTGTCAGGTCTCACTAGAAGGAAAGCATAGGAGCTTTGACAAGAGAAGAGTAAATGGCGTCATAACTTATGACTTCACTAATTCTTTGCACCTATTGCCAATATTTGCCAACTGTTCATCTGAAATATCACCATAATATTGTTCAAAATGCAGAACTTACTATTAAAATGGGTCTTTTAAAATACCATGTGAGTTTAGTTAACACACAGTTAAAACAATCTTATATTATTTATCTATACATATAAATAAACATATACGTTATATTATCATACTATAGTATACTATATGATGCTATGTTATATTGTATTTCATTTGTGAAGGTAAGGGTAGTCTTCTAACAGTGAAGTTCATTACAGTCACAGTGGTTGATGTGTGTATAGTTACATATCTGTATCTATACCTATCAATTTCTACCTCTACATCTTCAGTTTTTATGTTAGGAGGGAGGAAGTACCCTAAAAAGTATATTAAAATCTTCTGGGGTAACATCTTCAGACTTACCGAAGCTAACTTATTTTGAACTCTGTAATTTTAAAATGGAAGTTTGGGTAAAAGTTTGTTTGCAAATTGTTGAACGCAATCACTCAGCCAGAATTTTTACTTGAATTATAAGACTATGTTGCTGTGCAAAGATCTTGAAAGACCAAGAAATGACATAAAATTTATGATATAATTTTCTAAAAGACCAGCCATCGCTTCTTTAAGAAATGCTATCTTCATTTGTAACACTCAGGATACCCTGAAATTTATAATACAAATAAGATTTCTGTGGTATTGAGTCCGCAACCCACACATAACAGCCCAGTATATCTTCATTAACAAGAAACATTTCTATTGATTTCATTTTGCGATGTTTCATATTACATATAACAAATATGTATGGTCACCTAAATGAATTATTACAATCCAATTTGCAATGATTGCATAGGGTTATTGTATTATCTCTAGGATGCTTTAGTCTCTGGGTGTCAAAACTGTTTTTATTTAATGGAATAACATGGAAAAGTTAATCAGACTAGGTTAACCTCTGTGGAACTGAAGGTCACATGCATTTACTCAGCTGGAAATGGAAGAGCTTTCAGTTTTGGACTGGGGGGTGGGCAAAGGTGGAAGAGAGAAAACCAGGAGGGATTTAATGCCTGTGTTCCTCTAGCCTCACTAGTACCATTTGGCTTATGGGGCATTTCAATAACTGGATTTTTGATTAAAAAATTTCCTGCAAGGAAAATAAAATGAAGCAGGCAATACAAACATAATAAAAAATCAATACTGCTGTTAACATTTCTGTTGTAACTTATTGAACGACTGAACTTCAGGCACGTTCAGCTCTGCGTACACCTGCAACTGCTCAGGGTTTCTGACCAGGGCTGGGGTGAGGAGGAGGACCTGCAAAGAAAGAGTCTTATTTTCAAAATTATATTTCCAAGATAAATGGTACTTCTTATAATGTAAGTCCTTTCACTTCCAAGCCAGGAACACAGAGGTAGAGAAACTTCCCTTTCATTTCAACATCTTTTATTTGATGAGCACACAGAAGATACCAAGACTAGTGTTCACTGAACATATCAAGACTTGTTTCTTCACATGGTGCCTTCCCTTTCAGAGCAGTTCCTGTGAGGTTAGGCTTTTGCCGCCGTGAATGTGTGTGATTTATTCGTCTTGCTATAAAGGTACTTGCTTGCCCTTTCAGGACTCGGATGCAGAGCTGGGTGGCTATAAAGACATCCGATTAAAGGCTAAGGGGAAAGCATTGCCCATGAATTAAATCCTCTAATGTTTCAAAGACCCTTTAAACTTCTTATCAAGATGATTGACCGAGATAATTGGGAAAGTTCCCCTTCTATTCCAAAAATAACAAAAACAAAATCCAGAGGTGAGCTCAAAAGCTGGGAAGGGAGATCTCCAGATGCCAGAAACAAGAAGCCAGAGTTGGAAGAGAAGGAGGTCCGGGGACTGTGGATGAAGTGTCTCCCAGGGGTCTGGGTTGTAACAATGCACTGGCAGGGAGTTCAGGTGTCAAGATCCCTGCATGCAGGAGGAGAGAGTGAACTCCCAGTGATAAGGACTGCCCATCAATGAAATAGGGATTAAAACTCCACCCACCAGCCCCAGATGTGGGCTTTATGCTCTGGACCTTGGGTAGCAAGAGTTACTTGAGGGAAATCAGAAAGCACAAGCTTGCACAGTATGAGTGTGAGACTAAATGTACACAGCCAGATCTCAAGCCAAAAAATACCACTGAAAACAAGTCTAGCACAACGTGAATGACTCCACAGAGTCTGCAGGAGCCAAAGTTAGACTGTCCCCCTAAGGTGACCTCCATAACCCAGGGCACACAGGTGGAATTCTCACAAGGGCCTACATATGCCAGAGCCAAACTTACATCTCACACACCATGCAAGCTTGTATGTTCTCATTTCCCTCAAGTAACTAAAAAATTACAAAACCCACAATGACATTCAGCCCTTGAGAGAGGGTCAACAGATGCAACAAATGGGAGAATTCACTAAGAACTGCAGATAAGAGAAATGTCCAAAGAATTTGAAAATAGGCATGATTTAGATGATCAAGGTGAAAAGTACAAATAGATTTTGTAATGCAAGATGAAAAGCAGTTGGGTTTGAGAAAGAAACAAAGATTGCTAATGCAAGTGAAGAAAGAAATAATTTTGAAGTTAAGGCTGAAAAAATAAAATGCTCAAAATACAGCTCAAAGAGACAAAGAGATGGTACAAACATGAAACAGAAATTGAGACAATGAACACAAAACAGGAAGCTCCAAAATATAGCTGAGTTCCAGAAAGAAATTAGAGATAGAATGAAGGAGAGATAATAGCCAAAGACATACTGGTGGAGAATTTTCCATAATGAAAAATCATTAACCACTTTGCAGTAGAACCCTAAATCTTGAAGAGGATACATAACATGGTCCAAAGCTAACTCCTTGGAATTAAATTACAGAATATGTAAGATGATATAAAAATCTTTAAAACGTGTACCTGGGCCTTCCCTGGTGGTCCAGTGGTTAAGACTCTGCCCTCCCAATGCAGGGGGCTCACGTTCGATCCCTGGTCAGGGAACTAGATCCCGCATGCCACAACTAAGACCCGGCACAGCCAATTAATTAATTAATTAATTAATTAATTAAAATTAAATAAAACATGTACCTGAAAAGGAGCTGCAATCAGACTGACAGCAGACTTTTGATCGGCAACAAGACATGTCAGAGGATGATCAAATACTATTTTCTAAATGGCAAGAGAAAGTAATTATCAACTTCATATCTATACTCAGTTAAATGATGATTCAAAAGGAGGGAAGCTTTTCCCGGCAGCTATGAGCCTGGCATGCTGGCAGCACTACTGTCAAGTGTTCTCGTCATCATTTCTCCTGTTTTCATTACCCTCAGAACTCTCTCAATATAATTGTTTCACTCCCTGATATGAGTAAAGGTAAAATAAATATATTTTCAGACATACAAAGACTAAGAGACTTACTACCTGAAAGAGCAAATAAAATAATGCAATACTGAAAGAAGAAAATGGAAGCTATAAGGAATCAGTGGGCATCAAAAAGCAAGAAAGTTGTGAAACGGGTAAAAACATTTTGCAAATCTACTATAAGAATAGCAGTAATAATATTTGAGGGGATATTTGAAATGAGAAGGAATTAAAATTCTAGACCACAATGTCATGGGTGATAGAAAGACAATATTTAGGGTGGAATTAAAGATTCTTATCCAGTGGGAGAGTAGAGTTATTGGTTAGCATCAAAATCTGAAAAAAAGATAGTTGTGTACGCTTAATACTATAATAATAAAAGTAGAGAAATGTGACTATATAATTTCAAAAGAAAAAAGAAACAAAAACAGAGCTGAAGGCAGGAAAGAAGGAAGAAAGAAAAAAAAGCAAGGGAAGTGAAAGCTAAAATAGACCAAAATAAATATAAATAGATTAAACTTTTATTAAACCATCAATGAGATGGGAAAAAAGTTCCCTCATTCATTGGAACTCTGACAGCACCCTGGTTGCCCTATTCTCCAGTGTCAGCATGGGAGGAAGTAATTTTTCATGACAAGAACACTTCATTTCACTCTTATCTTCATAAGAAACGAAGTCTTATCTGTCATGTCTTTCTGCAGATATGATCAGATCCCAGCTCAAGAGTCTCCACTAAGGTAATGATGGTGTATCTCCAGGGTGCAGGGGTAGGAGAGCTGATTTTCATAGCTCTACCCAGATTTAGTGAACACAGGAAGGCTGAAGAAGCAGTGAGCCTCCTCCTACGTGGAGCAGATGGAGAGATGCCAAAATGCAGGCCAAGTAGTTAGATGAGTCACAACATGGGTGAATGCCTTTACTCAACGAGTGCTGATAACCGAATCAATGGCCACACACACAGAGGTTTTGTGAAAAAGACTTTGGGGTTTTAATTGAGGTTTGGCTCAATAGGATTTGACCACTAGATCAGCTAATGTGATTTTAGAAGGCAATAATGGAGGTAGAGTGTCCATAAAAGGGTATGATAGTGTGATAGACCCTCTCTACTTATTCTTATCTGACCACAGCTGGGAGGCTAAATTCAAAGGTAGGTCCAGAGGGCATCACTTAGATGTTAATAGTTGTCAATCTCTATCTCATGAATACTTATAGGAATAAGGGGGAGGGGTTGCTTATCTTAGAACAGACATGCCATTTGTCCCTAAATATTCCATGAGTTGTATGGTGTATGGACAATTGGACCTCATCTCTGTGGCCTCAGTAAACAGAACTGGAACCACTAAGAACTGTGTAACCAAATTGTTCAACAATGACAGTTTCAGGAGGTAGAGAACTTCTTATTGCAGAAAGTGTTCAAGCAAAAGTGAGACGACTTTCTTTTGGCAGCTTTATAAGGGATTGACACACTGGGTTGGGGGTTGACTTTTCTGGCCCCTAATCTCCTTATCTACGCTATCTACACCTAAGGCTTTGATGCTGTGTTTTCCCTGACATTTTCAGTGAGTACCCAGGGTGGGAGTGATGCCTTTTATATCCCACTTATGACTCCCTCTTCAAGCCTCATGTGTATTTGTGATGCTGACACAATAAGGCAAATCCTGACAATAAACTCAAGGAGAGAAGAAAAGGTCTCTGTGAAGGGGATCCCTTCATCCCTATTCAGAGCATCACAACCCTTGTAGTGTCTTCAGAATTACCTGAGGATACTGCATGATTAAATTAGAACCTTAGACTTATGGCAGGAAATCAGTATTTCTAACAAGTTCACAAGTGGTTTTTATGTGCACGTAGGCATAAGAACCACTACTGGATTTCAACCTAGCCTCTGGTGACTGTTTGAGACTTGTTTTTCTCAAACACTTTCTGCTCTGACAACCCCAATAGATGACATTCTCACACAAACGCTCTTAGATGTCTTTGCTGCTGGAACGTAAAATAGGCAATAGGTTATATGCAAATCATATTTAATAAGTTGTAACTCCACCCTTGTTCTTGCTCAGGATGCAGTAGACATAGATATTCACTGAGGACTGATAATGGCTATACATTCATCCACTCATCTTCCATCCACCATCCATCCATCCACCTATGCATCCATCCATCCACTCATCCATCCATCATCCATCCACCCATGCATCCATGCATCCATGCATCCACCTATCCATTCATCCACCATGTATTTATTAAACATCTACTATTGTTTGTAGTGTGTGCCAGTAGATGGTGGGGAATAGGTAAGAACTGATTCACCACTGAGGTTAGAGTAATGTTTGTTCTGCCCTTATATCTATTGTGCCTTTCACCAAGAGACACAGTGACAATAAATGAGCTCTTTGGAAGTGTGTCCTTGGTTGTCCCTTCCATTGAGGCAGCACTGGCACAGTGGAAAAACTGAAGGCATTGGAAGCACCTAGAAGTGGTTTTGAGTGCACTATATGACTTTGGTATCTATTAACTCTCTGAGACTCGGTTTCTTCATTTCTAAAGTGAAATGATAAGAACAATAATAAAATTGATGTGAAGATACGAGTGTTGTATAATTTAAACCTGCTCTGAATAGTAGAGGAGTGTGTGTGTCTGTCTCTGTGTGTGTAATATATATCCAAGCTCTGGAAAATGCTGTTGAACTTGAACTACAGAATTTTCCCACTTTGAGGTGTATGTACCCACTAACTCCCATCAGTCACTGGCTGCTCCCAGTAGCATTAATTCCTGTCAATTCCAACCTGAAATGTCTATGAGCAGATCAGGTTCTGGTGGCCAGAGAAAGCCTTTAGGCAAAAAATTGCAGGTGCTGGAAGTTGGACTTTGGGCCAGAGTGCACTGGAAAGGGAAGGGCCAAAGGGATATGGACAGGGCACCTTTGGTATCTGCTAGTGTGTGTGTGTGTGTGTGAGGTAACGTATGTGACCTTTAGACGGGGACTGGACTAGAGGGCCTTTAATCACGCAGAGTCTGCGACAATAGACAATAGTTGGTCCGTATACGGGATGCAGGTAAACCACCAAATGCTTGAGAGTTGGATGCACATTTGCTGTCACTACTTGAAACCTTCTCACTGAGACTGTCCTTTCTTTCTGGGGTTTCCAGGCATTTTGGTGGCACTTTGAGCAGCAATATCCCACTTTCCAGCTCTGTCTTTGCAGCTTGGTTTTCATTCCTGAAACACTAGCCTTCTGTAGCTTCTACCAGAAACATCCTCTGTCCTCTCTCTCTTCTTGAGAGCTTTGTTTAGTGTGGATCCAACAGCCATTTCCAGACAGCACTGATGCAGAGGCACATCCACAGAAGTTCAGATGGTCTTCTGATAATAAGAAGCTGGTGCACAGAGCTTCAAAGCAGATACACAGAAAGATATAACCCTCTTCTCATGTGTGTACTCCTGGTATAAATCCTAAAATGAACTTTCCTCCCAGGCTGTGGGGTTGAGAACCATTGTGCCCAGTACATGACACTTGCAGCACCAGCTGCCTACTGTGAATGGCCTGTACATTGTAGACCCTCGATCCTGCTGGTGAGCCTTCTGTCTCTAAGGCACAGTGTGTGGTGTTAGAAATGAAATGGAATTCTGTCTCAGGGACGAAACTTCCTCCAAGTCTCTGGAATTAAATGAAGGAAGGAGTGGACCTGAGTTATTGTCATAGCTTGAAGGATTTCTACTGACCAAAAGGCTTGATGGAATTTCGATCCTGGGTTCTGAGTCCACCCCTTCTAGGGACAGGTTCTGTGTCCATGGTCCGCAGAACAAAGGCCAGCCAAGGCCATTAATATTTCAAAAAGGTAAACATGGAAATGGCATTACAAGCGATGCATTGCTCCTCCAGGGCAACTCCTGTGGACTGAGTGAAGGGTCCTTCAGGAAGCTCCTGTGGCAACTCAGTGTCTGTCTGGTGCTGCGTTCTTACACCCCATTGTAGAAATAAGCCTGGTGTGTCCTAACTCCTTGTCTTCCCTGAATAACTGCAGTCCTCCTCCAGTGCCAGTCTTGGTTCGCCATGCTGCCTCCACTCTGTTCCTGCACCATGAATTTAGGAGCCCCAGGCTTCTCCCCACCCCCTGTCCCACATCCTATCAGCTTAATCAATAGATGATGTCAGACCAGAATGCACCACACGTCAGTGATGCTCTGACTTGTGACGATATTTACTGAGCCTTCTATGTGCTCCAGCAGGGAGATGCCAATAGCGGATGACACAGACTCTGACATCAGAGCATAATCCTGTGCACAGGGAGATGGGACAATTCATATAAAACAATGGCCACCAACTTAGGACACCGCAGTGGCCATACCAGCCCCAGGGTTGGAATGTGTGTCAAAGTAGGAGTGATGTCTGTTGGCACTGAGACTCAGGAAAGCTTCAGGAGAGTTGACATTGAATTGGCTCTTGAAGGATGAGCTGAGGGATTATTCTAGTGATGTCACAGAGGCCTGAGGGCACGGGGTCCAACATATGCTGAGCTTTAGGGGAAGCACATTAAGTATTTGTTTGTATTGCAGATGCTGATGAACTTGGAGGTGGCAGTACTGGGTAATGGCTAAAAAGTCAGACTCTGGAACCAGACTCTGGTCCTACCGCTTACCAGCAGTGGGGGCTCTGTGCCTCAGTTTCCCCAGCTGTAGAATGGGGATAATGAGAGAGGGGACTCTAAAGTCCTGGTGTGGGAACTGTATCTTGAGGACTGAAGGAGTTGGTAATTCTAAAGCACTCTGACTCATGCCTGGTCTACGTTAGAGGTGAGGTGGCTGTCACTGTCATTTTATTAATTACAGAATCACACAGGAAGAACTTTTCTCACTGTCAAATGGGAGAACCCAGGTCTGTGTGGGAAAAGTGAATTTTTTTTTAAGGATCCCATAACTAGTAGCCAGCAGAGATGGAACTCGAGGCCAGGGCTCCTGACTCCCAACTGATCATTTCTCTGTGTCAAGACTAGGAGGCTGTGACTCTTTACCTTATCTTTCTAGGAGAAGACACAATTTTGTCTGAAAATATCTGATATGTAACCATATTGTTCCCATAAACCAAGATCAATAATTCCGAGCTGTATCAGAATGCCACAGGAAAGTAAATGATTCCACAACTTCAACCACAGTGCTAGAAGCACCCAGCTTCTGCTGAGCACCATGCTGAGGGCTTGGGGAGAGATAATTGCTGGTGTTTTTTCCTCTGTACTTTGGAAACTTAAAGTGGAGAGAAAGAAAAGACAAGGCAGAAAGGCCTACCAAAAAACTACAACAGTAGAACTTGTGTAGTGCTTGCTGTGTTTCAGACTCTGTTCTGTGAGCTCTACATGCACTAACTCGTTTAATCTCATCATAACACTTTGAGGTAGATTGTATCATTAAACCCATTTTCCAGGTGAAAATACTGAGGCTTATAAGGGCCATTATTTTGCCAAGTTAACACAGTTAGAAAAAGAGCTGGAATAGAGCCCCAGCTTCTTCCCAAAGTCTGTGCCCATGTCTATTTATTAAAAAGGAAGAATCATATTTTAATATTTATTAAAAATATGTCATTTGTAACAAATTATCTAGTTTAAGTGAAATTGAGCTTCAGTAATATTTTCCTCAAGCTATCAAAAATATTAAATAGAATTTCCATTTTTAATCCTGAATATGATGCATTATTTATTTTGAATAATTAATTTTAACAGCTAGTGACACATATAAGGAATTATTTATCACTATTTTGGGGGGAAGGATATAAACTAACTTTTAAACATACTTCTAATGAGAAAATGAGTAAGAATAGAGTTCTCCTAGATTACATCCTCAATCTTTAATACGTTCCTCTGGCTTGATGTATTAAGTTGGACATTTCAAGGTTTATCTCATTGTTATATAAACAATCTTTCCCCAATAATGGTGCTCTAAGGAATTCATACCTTATGGAAGGGCAGATTTAGAAGTTAATTTTGGGCATTAGAATGTTCTTCCTCATACAAAGAACGGCAGGTTCCCAAGACAGGTGACTAAAGCCCACCTGAGCTGTGTCACATCATCCAAACGGGGCTAGAAGAAACACCGTAGGTACATTCACTCCACGGGCAAGTGTATCAAGAGTATTAACATGTGCTGGGCAAATACCTCCTTCCAGAGGCGTGATGTAGCTTCTCCCCTGCCCTGCCAGGGGCTGGCTATGGGGGTTGCGGTGGCCGTCATGGTCACCTACAGGGTGGTGGCTGGAAGGAGTGCAAGGAAGGGGATTGGGGACTGGTGAGTGAGAAGCTGGTCATTCCTAGGTCCAGGGTAGTTAAAGGGTGTAGGGATATCTCTTTAGCCAGTAATCTTTATGACCTCTTATTGTCTATCTCCCCGCCACCTTTTTTTTTTTTTTTTGTCTTTTTTTGTAGATCCCAGTGATGGGTCTGCATGAATCCTGTACCATCACCTTGACTAAAGTTTCTCTCCCTTGAAGCCCTCTGTAGAACAAGACACATCTCAAAGCTTCTCTCTGATTCTTCTGCTTCTCAAAGAAATGACCTGGAAGTTTTCTGTGACAAGATTGTACTGAATTGTGCTTCCCCAAAATTCATGATTACCTGGAACCTCCAAATGTGACCGTATTTGGAAATGGGGTCTTTACAGATATAGTTAGTTAAGAAGAGGTGATACTGGAGTAGGGTGGCCCTTAGATTCAATGACTGGTGTCCTTATAAGAAGAGAAGAGACACCTGCAGAGACAGAGGGAAGAAGGCCATGTGAAGATGAGGCAGAGATTGGAGTGATGCTGCTATAAGTTGAGGAGTATCTAAAGCCACCAGAAGCTGCAAGAGGAAAGGAAGGATTCTTTTCTAGAGCTTTCACAGGGAGCGTGGCCCTCCTAACGTCTTGATTTTGGACTTCCAGCATCCAGAACTATGAAAGAATAAGTTTCTGTCATTTAAGGCCCTCCATTTTTGGTTATCTGCTATGGAAGCCCCTGGAAACAAACACCAAGAGGTTTTAGTGGGGCTTTTCAGTTGCCCACCCAGCCTATTACCAGCCACCACCCAGCACCTCTTCCCAGTGTTTCTAATAAAGCTGGGAGGGGAGAAGGAGGAGATTGGAGTAAGAGACATCCCTCTCAAAATGAAGACAAGTGAGACAACCCAGGGAAATACTAAAAGATTGGGGGTGCCCGAAAGAAAGGGAGACTTGCCTTCCCCCACTGGACATTGGCTTAAGAAGTGGACTTGCCCATTTGCCTCTTTGAGAGACATGGGAGGGGAGGCAGCCTGGACAGAGGGTGGGTGTGAAGCAGGCTGAGTTTCTTGTGGGTCAGTGGACATCCCAGAAAGAAAGCTGAGCTTGAACCATCTTGTTGGTACCCAGCTAAGAAGAATGTCCGTCAGGCACAGGAATCCTAGCAGTAAGAGGCTTTGGGATTTTCCCCTGATGTAGGGGACAATGGGGCAGGGGTGAAAGAGGTCAACCAGGTTCTGAATGTCAGGGAATTGTGCAGTAGGTGGGGGCAGAGAAGGGAGCTGACAGAGCCCTCAGAGCTCATACATGCAGCCCACAAGACAGCCAGCATTTGGATACTGCCATTCAGAGGAATCATAAGCCAGGCAGCCAGCGGAGCTTCAAGAACCACCCAAGAGAGGATGCCAGTAGTGACCACTTAAGTGAATAAGCCTGTGTCCCTTTCTGGTGCCTCCTCGCTGCCCCATCAACTGAGAGAGCTCAGGCAGCAGGGTGTGGGCATCGTAGAAGCAGATCTCTCCCACCCTTCAGCATTTAAGGTCCCAGCTCAAGTCTACATAGAGAGAAGGAGGACATGGGATTTACATCAAGATTGAGATTGAAGCTTTGGAATGCACCAGTGACTGGGAAGGTATGGAATCTGCCCAAGATGCTGTTAAGGGGTGTTCAAAGGATGACTCAACAGAGCAAAGTGAGAAGGGCAATGTGTAGAAGCAATAAAACCATTTTATGTTTGTAACCCCATGTTCTGAGACTCCTTAATTAACTGGTTACAGCCTCAAGAGTTTTTGCTTTATTTATGTATTTACTCATGTGATAGGGACACGAACAGCAGTGAATGGACTCGTCTGCTCTTCGTCTTCTCATTTGCATCTGCAAGCCTGTTGGGAAAGGGACGGGATCATTGGTGTTTTCCCTGAAGACTCTCAGTGCTTTGAGACCAAGAACTTGGGCTTGTTTCTCTGTCTACCTTGCAGTTGTCAGATGAGCCCAGTGAGTGTCAGCTGAGGAATTCAGGAATGGATCAAATAATAAATTGAGAATGAAGACTGAAAATAAGGACGTAAGACATCTCACCTACATTTCAAAAAGACCCTCCAACCCCGCTTTCTAGACATTTTACCTCAGGAGTCAGCATCACGGTTCCGGTGTGGAGGATGGGAAGACAGTAGAGTGACTGTACCATTCTGTGGACGACGTGGGGCTTGGGGGGCTGAGGTTCCCTCATCCCAAGTGAATGCCAGTTAGAGATGAGAAGTAAGGGTCAGAGCTTGCGGGAGGAGCTCTGGGAAGGGAAAGGGGTGGAGAATTCTAAGCAGTGACTGCCGACGGGGAAAGGGAGAGAGATTCTGTGTTTGTGTTGTCTACATGGAACACACCAGGGCAACCGTTTTTTAGGTCGAATACAGCTATGATATAGAGATGTATATATTAAGGAAAGGTGTTTAGCTTGTTTATATACGTCCCTTAAAATGTTTAATATGGAAGCAACCTAAATGTCTGTTGACAGATGAATGGATAAAGAAGATATGGTGTACATATATATATATATATATATATATATACGTATATATATATGTATATATATATACATATATATATACATATATATATATATATATATATATACACACACACACACACAATGGAATACTACTCATCCATAAAAAGAATGAAATAATGCCATTTGAAGAAACATGGATAGACTGAGAGATGATCATACTAAGTGAAGTATGTCAGACAGAGAAAAGACAAATATCACATGATATCACTTACATTTGGACTCTAAAAAATGATATAAATGAACTTATTTATAAAACAGAAATAGACTCACAGATGTAGAAAAAATACTTATGGTTACCAAAGGGGAAAGGGTGAAGGAGGGATAAATTAGGGGCTTGGGATTAACAGATACACACTACCATATATAAAATAGATAAACAACAAGGACCTACTGTATAGCACAGGGAACTCTATTCAATATTTTGTAATAACCTATAATGGAAAAGAATCTGAAAAAAGGATATATATACAGTTGTATAACTGAATCATTTTGCTGTACACCTGAAACTAATACAACATTATAAATCAATTATACTTCAATAAAAAAATGTTGCCATTCAAATTGCTTCAAAGGAAAAAAACTGTTTAACAACTGCATTCTGGAGAGCAGTATATATTTGTGGATGCTTAAGAGCAATGCAGCTATGAATTAGGAACTGGGAAATAAGTATTCTATTGCATGCATATCTTCATGTCTTTGCATCTTCAGGTGAACTTTGGTTTTAGGCAGCACATTGCCGATCCCAAGACTTGAGTCATCCTGAGAGATTTTATTTCAGTGGTGTGGTGTTCTATTTTATGAGAGAATTTTAGAAGAAAGAACATCCATTGTAGCCATGTACTGAGGTGAGCTTTAAATTTATGAGTCTCAGGGAACAGTGGTATGCTCTCAATGAAACATCAAATTAATGATAAACTCTGCTGATTTGACAAAAAATAATCTACTGAATTCTTACTCAGAATATCTTTACTTCTAGCCAATGAGGTTTTTGTTGTTGTTTGGGGGATGCAGAGGCATCATAATGTGTAGTTAATGAAAAGAACATGTGTTTTCACACTAGCACACTTATAAGTAAGAAATATGAATGCTTCATTTGGAAGAATAAATTGACTAGTCAACATAATGTATTTGACAATTTTGGCAAGACAAAATGAGAAAGCTGATTTGAAGGACTCCATCTTAAAAAAAAGTATCATATTGTGGAGCTGCAATTACTTTTCAACTAGAAGAAATAAAATAGTGCATCTTCAAAATATGCAGAGTATCCAACTTGCAACTAATCCTTAATTTCGAATCAATAAGGTTTAATATTTCACCAGCAATCATAGGCTGAAATCAATGCTGTCATGGCTCTTCAGAAGAACAGAAGCTTATGAAACAAAGAATTGAAGGCAATCATCCAAGGATGAAATAAAAGGAGTATGTTTTGCAAGGTTTTTGTGAAAGGAAAAGATATAGCAGCCCAACCCATCCCCTGGAGGTCTTTTCCTTCCAGTTTCAGTGTGAGGTTCTGGTGGCTCACAAAATTGGGTTCAAAAGACTTAGTGAAAAAAAGAACGGGGACATCATCAGCCTGCTGAGTGTTCGAGAATGAGCCAGGTGGGGACATCATTATTAGGTGTCTTTGCCTCATTATTCTTTCAAACTGGGAACCCTGATGTTTATGTTGATAAACTATGGCACCTGTATCAGTTAGCTCTTATGGCATAACAAACTACCCCAAAACGGAGTAGGCAAAAACAATAGCCATTTTCTTCTCTCACATGTCTGTGGGTTGGCAGTTCGGGCTGGGCTCAGCTGGGCAGTTTTTCTTGTTTCATCCAAGTTTATTCATGTGTTGGCCATCAGCTTCTGGGTTGGCTGGGGCCTGGCTAGTCTAAGATGCCAACAGATGGGATGGCAAGTCTCTGTTGCACATGGTCTCTCATCCTCCAGCAGGCTAGCCTGGGCTTGATCTTTGCAGGATTCCAAGGGGTGGAAGTATGCAGGGCCTCTTGATGCCTGGGCCCCAGATTGGCACCCTGTCATGTCCACTTTATTCTTTTGCCTGAAGTAAGTTATAACAACAACCCAGATTCAAGGTAGGGAGAGGTAGACTCCATTTCTTGATGAGAAGAGTCACAGAGTCACATTGCTAAGGGTGTGATTACATGGAGAACCGAAGGACTGTGGCCATTTTGCAGCCTCTCACAGAGCTACTCTTATGATTAGTCAATGCCCCAAAGAGCAGCAGACTTATGGCACTTACTCACTGTTGGAGACACCATTTCCCCAAAGAGGGCGCCATATTTGGAGAGAGGAAATGGCTGGGATTAGAAGTATCTCCTGGTTATCTTCTCTGCAGTTTTCAGACCACTTTACAGGAGAAAATAACAAAACACATAGTCTTCCCCTGAGAACTCCAGGGGCAGGTCTTAAGAAGAAGAAATAAATAGAGCAGGATCTTCACTGTGGAATGAAACATCATGGTGATTAATTTTTAAATGGTCGGTTCTCAAGGGAGACAACACCTTGCATTGTAAGAAAGCTGAGGGAGAGGCTCCAGCAACAAGCTCTGAGTGCGATATGGAGTTCAAACCGCTGGCAATAAAATGTTATATCTAAGCAGCTGGTAATGTACAGGAATTCCCATATGTAAACACGTGGCTGGGGGGATGATGTTAACTTAACCACAGTCTGGGAGCCTGTATGATGGCCAAGACGTGTAAATCCCAACAGTGTCAGCCACCACAGCTGGGTGGATTAGTGCCCTCGAGGGTGCAAGCCTTCCAGAACTGTGAAAGGGAAGAGCTCAAGGCTGCGTGCTGCCTGTGATGGGCACCTGCTCATGCCTGAAAGTATTTACTGTCTTTTTAGTTAGTTACTGATAACTAAACAAGTCTTCAGAGGTGACTACTCGGTGTCTAAATTGTCCCCTTGTTATACTCATAGGATGACAAGCCATTTGTCTGTGCAAGAGCTGAGAGGAAGACGAGGGCACTTCTAAAGGCTTCCCCCAGGCCCAGCCCAACACCCTCCATGCACCCGCACCCTGCACTCAACTGTCAGCCATCTGTGCCCTTGTCCCATCTCTCCTCTCCTTGCTCCAGGTGTCTAAATGACTCTTGTTCAGTACCTGTGGCAGACAGACTTTCAGGTGGCCTCATATTCATACCTGCTATAATCCTTTCTTCTTGAATGTGGGTGGGACCTCTGACTTGCTTCTAAACCACAGAACATGGCAAAGGTGATGAAGTGACACCCTGTTCCAGGACTCTGTCAGATGTGCAAGTGGGCAGGGCTGGGGCACAGAGAATGGAGGCAAGTCCTGGGTAGCAGTGAGGGTGATTGGGAAGTAGGGAGGCAAAGGACATCTTAAGCTGCCAGGTGGCAGGTGTGGACAGAGAACAAAATCTGGTCAAAGAAACGGCACAGACGAGAAGAAGTTTCAAAAGGGTAAATCTGGAAGAAGATGCAGGGATGGGGACCTTTGGAATGTCAGTAGGGCTGCAGTGGAGCTGCCTGGAGATCTGGGTGGAAATCCAACTCCCATTGACTCAAATGCTACCTATTCCATGAAGCCATCTTGGATGGACCTCCAAACCCAACTTAAAGTTAAATGTGACCCTCTCCTTATCCTGCTGAGCTATTTTTTGAGCCTCGATTACAATCTATTTTATTCTTCCTTTTATTTAAAGCCAATTACATACTTACTTATGTGTCTTTAGATTTTAAGCTCCTCCAGGGAAAGCAATGTGTCATGGTCATTTTTAGTTTTCCATCACACTTTCTCTATGTACACAAAGTACCTTGAAGTAGTACTCAGCAGGCTCTATGGCAATTCTCCTGTCCACACATCTACATACATCAAATATTTTGCCTTGTAGAATCACACAGGGCAATTCTCACTCCAGAAAAAAATAGATCCCTCAACAGCCCAGCCTATAAACTCCATACTGGGAACTAAGAATTGAGAACTCAGCCCTTCATGTGGCAACATCTGTGTTTTGGTTGCCCTGAAACTCTATCTGTGATCTTCTGTAACTCCCTCCATCTTTATGGAGCAGTGATTTCCCATTCTTCCTATGTCATCTCTCCAGGTATTAGAAGACTGCCACCTTGCTTCTCCTCGTGTAAATATCACCAACCATGTCAACCATTCTTCACCTAGAGTAGTAGCCATATCTCTCACTTGTATTGTTCCCCTCCTATGAATTGTCTCTTACCTGCCTTAAAATGCAGTGCCTGACCTGAACCTGTATCTCTACCAGCCCACCAGGTAGCAAGATCATAACTACTTTTAGAGGGGGCCCTGGAAATCGACGAATGATATCCAAGACCCCTTAGATTTTGCTACTGGCTACAACAGTTTACGGGGGCATATTTTGCCTGGGACCAAGTCTTCTCTCCTTGAACTGCTCCTAAGCCAAGATTCTCTATTGTGCTATTGATTTGGAAATCAATCAAAGGACTATACAACTCATTCCTTTTACATTTCTTCTTTAAGGTTTTGGGGCCATTGGACTAGCAGGATGAGCACATTTTGGATCCTGATTCTTTTAACCTATTAGTGACCCCATAATTATGTCCTTCCATGTTCTAACAAGCATGCCTCCTACAACATCATTCAAGACACTGATTAGCTGGTTGAACAGAACAGAGCAAAACACAGAGCCCCAGGGCACACGGCTTCCTCCTTGTAGGCTGACATCACTCTATTAATCAACGTTTTGGACACGCTTGTTCAACCAGTTACAAATTCACTTAACTGTCCTCTAGTACCACCCCCATTTCTCCTTCTTGTCCACAAGAATATCCTGAGCGACTCTGTCAAGAGCCTTGCTGAAACCTACTGATCAGATCCACTGATCAACCAGCCTAATAACCTATCAAGAGAGGAAATGAGATTAGATTGGGTTGGCTTGTGTAGGAGACGGCAGCCTCTTGGCAGTCGCTGTTTTCTCGTCCCTGAGCTCACAGATCAACCCGTAATGATTAGTTCTCGCTTTCTGCCAGGGATCAATATTAAGCCCACTGATCTGTATTTCACAGAATAACCCTTCCTTTCTCTCTCCCTCCTTATCTCCAAGCCCTCCCTCCACACTTCTGGAAATTGAATGCTTTGCTGACTCAACTCTTCAGAATCTTTCCTTTGCTTCTTGTTTTCTTGAACAATCTTTGAATCTTCTGTCACTTTCATGTCTCCTGATAATTCCTGGGGATGCCTCTTACTCTCCTCCAGCCTCAGTTTCTTCCTCTGGAAACAAGGCCACTCTCATCTGACCCCTGAGGTCACCCTGAGAACCCAATAAAGAAATGTCTATGAAAGCTCCTTACACAATGCCCAGCATATAATGGATAATTGTTAATTGAATAATCTACAAAGAACCACATAAATAAGAAATTTTATTATAGTTACATGTAAGATACCCACATATACACACAGAGTGCTTTTCTCCAAAGCCAACTAAATTACATTTTGAGACTTAGTGTGTGCTGTCATAATTTTAGAAAGGTGTTCTTCAGAGAATCTAAAAGATTTTGAGCTGATTGTCTATTAAAAATCAGCTTACCCTAAAATCAGATTTAATAAGAACCTGAAATTTTGCTTCACTCCAATTGCTTAGTTCTATTTAAGGAAATTTATGATCGTTGGCATAGTTTTTATAGCTTTTTGCTGGTTTAGGTGGGTAAATTGAATGACTGTGTTTTGGATCAAATAGTACGGTATTTGAAACCTTAAAAAAAAATTCTGCTGGAGAGAGAGTGTGGGAAAACATTCTCTTTTTTCCCCCAACACATCTATTGGAAAAACACTTCTTAACGGAAGTAGAATTTGCATGATACGTGCTAATTATGATCTTTCTACTGTTAATTGGCAAATAACCCAGAAGTAGTAATGATGTTTCTTATCTGAATCAACTGACAGTATCCTTCATCCTTGCTACTTAGAGTATGATCTTCACTCTTCTAGAAGTAAAATAAGTTGTAGGTTGCTAGGGACCTTAGCATTCAACTTAGGTGAACACGGTTATTTTGTAGGAGGGGAAACTGAGGCACCTAGAGGCTAGGTGACTTGCTCAAGGTGACCCCTGGGGAATGGCTGAGCTGGATCTGTCAGCCAGAGTCTCCTGACTCCAGACCTGTGTCATTTGTAATGATCTGTAGCTGTACTGACAGGTTTAGGATCTTTGGGGTGACCTGTCATAGGTTCTTTGCTTCTAATTCCATTGGATGGTGACCTGGAAAAAAAATCCCGTGTGTGGTTGTCAACCAGCCTCTTTCTTGCCATTTAACTTAGTCCCGGGAAACATGAAGGCTTCAACTCTGTGCTGTCTGGTGCCCAGGGCAACGTGGATGCTGAGATGACAACGTGCATCTCTGTGATGCACAAATTAGAGCTGATTGATGGAAGGCCACCAATAAAATGTCACATCTTATAGATGTGGATGGGCCATGGGGCCAGTGATAAAGTGAGACCAGTGGGCTCTGACATCCACGCAGCCCGGCCATAGTATTGACAGTGGGAGATAGTATTGATCGAACTGCCAAGATGATCCTATTATGCAATTAGAATATTAGATTTGCATTTTTAATTCCTTTAAAAGAAATTGGCTTGAGGCAATTATGGCAGGAAAATATTAAGATGGATCCAACTGCTTTGAAAATAAGAACTCAGAAGAAGCTTTTAGGGAGATGCAGTCATTATCAGAGAAAAGTTTTACTTATAAAAATGGGCAACAAGGAAGTAATAAAAACACAAAGATAGGCAAGTTGAAAGGGCTCGTGGAAACCAACTTTACTCCAGTGGAGAAGAATGAAATCTCTCCCACCCTGAACACAGTTTAGACCAGCCGGGGGTATTTAGTTACACTCAGTGTGAACACACACGCACATCACACTGTGGGCGGACTTCTACTGCATCTGCACGGGGCTGTCTTCCCTTCCTTGTGCTGCAGACATATTTCCTATACAGTAACCCCACCCCCCCATCCATGGTTTTGCTTCCTGCAGTTTCAGTTACCTGCAGTCAACCATGGTCTGAAAATATTACATGGAAAATTCCAGAAATAAACAACTCATTAAGTTTTAAGTTGTTCTGAGTAATGTGATGAGATCTCATGCCATCTGCGTCATCGCACCCGGGACATGAATCATCCTTATGTCCAGTGTGCCCTGCCCTTTAGTCACTCAGTAGCCATATTGGTCATCAGACCACTCACAGGGTTTGTGTTCAAGTGACCCTTATTTTACTTAATAATGGCCCCAAAGCACAAAGGCAGTGATGCTCGCAATTTGGATACACCAAAGAGAAGCCATATAGTGCTTCCTTTCAGTGAAAAGGTGAAAGTTCTCGACTTAAGGAAAGAAGAAAAATCCTATGCTGAGGTTGCTAAGACCTACGGTAATAAGGAATCTTTTATCTGTGAAACTGTGAAGACAGAAAAAGAAATTTGTGCTAGTTTTGCTCTAACACTTCAAAGTGCAAAAATTTTGGCCTCGGTGCATAGTAAGCACTTAGGATGGAAAAGGCATTAAATTTGTACAATAAGATATTTTGAGAGAAAGAGAGAGACCACATTCACAGAACTTTTATTATAGTATATTGTTATAATTGTCCTATTTTATTATTAGTTATTGTTAATTTCTTACTGCACCTAATTTATAAATTAAAAATTTTGCTATGTATGTATAGAAAAAACAGCATAAATATGGTTCAGTCTGGTTTCAGGCAGCCACTGGGGGTCTTGTAATGTATCCCCTCACGGATAAGGGGGAGCTACTTGTACCAGCTCAGCCAGGTTACTGGTTTCTGTTTAAGAGACTTACTTTTCACCAGGGGTTTTTGTGCCGGCTTGGCTGCATGGGCAACTGATGTGAGTCCTCCTTCCTCTGAAGTAATAATATTTTAAAAATTATATATATATATATATATTTAATTAATTAATTAATTTTTTATTTTTTGCTTTATAACAAATTTAATCAGTTATACATATACATATGTTTCCATATCCCCTCCCTTTTGCGTCTCCCTCCCACCCTCCCTATCCCACCCCTCCAGGTGGTCACAAAGCACCGAGCTGATCTCCCTGTGCTATGCGGCTGCTTCCCACTAGCTATCTACCTCACGTTTGGTAGTGTATATATGTCCATGCCGCTCTTTCACTTTGTCACAGCTTACCCTTCCCCCTCCCCATATCCTCAAGTCCATTCTCTAGTAGGTCTGTGTCTTTATTCCTGTCTTACCCCTATGTTCTTCATGACATTTTTTTTCCTTAAATTCCATATATATGTGTTAGCATACAGTATTTGTCTTTCTCTTTCTGACTTACTTCACTCTGTATGACAGACTCTAGGTCTATCCACCTCATTACAAATAGCTCAATTTCATTTCTTTTTATGGCTGAGTAATATTCCATTGTATATATGTGCCACATCTTCTTTATCCATTCATCCGATGATGGACACTTAGGTTGTTTCCATCTCCAGGCTATTGTAAATAGGGCTGCTATGAACATTTTGGTACATGTCTCTTTTTGAATTATGGTTTTCTCAGGGTATATGCCCAGTAGTGGGATTGCTGGGTCATATGGTAGTTCTATTTGTAGTTTTTTAAGGAACCTCCATACCGTTCTCCATAGCGGCTGTACCAATTCACATTCCCACCAGCAGTGCAAGAGTGTTCCCTTTTCTCCACACCCTCTCCAGCATTTATTGTTTCCAGATTTTTTGATGATGGCCATTCTGACTGGTGTGAGATGATATCTCATTGTAGTTTTGATTTGCATTTCTCTAATGAGTAAAGATGTTGAGCATCCTTTCATGTGTTTGTTGGCAGTCTGTATATCTTCTGTGGAGAGATGTCTATTTAGGTCTTCTGCCCATTTTTGGATTGGGTTGTTTGTTTTTTTGTTATTGAGCTGCATGAGCTGCTTATAAATTTTGGAGATTAATCCTTTGTCAGTTGCTTCATTTGCAAATATTTTCTCCCATTCTGAGGGTTGTCTTTTGGTCTTGTTTATGGTTTCCTTTGCTGTGCAAAAGCTTTTAAGTTTCATTAGGTCCCATGTGTTTTTTTTTGTCTTTATTTCCATTTCTCTAGGAGGTGGGTCAAAAAGGATCTTGCTGTGATTTATGTCATAGAGTGTTCTGCCTATGTTTTCCTCTAAGAGTTTGATAGTGTCTGGCCTTACATTTAGGTCTTTAATCCATTTTGAGCTTATTTTTGTGTATGGTGTTAGGGAGTGATCTAATCTCATACTTTTACATGTCCCTATCCAGTTTTCCCAGCACCACTTATTGAAGAGACTGTCCTTTCTCCACTGTACATTCCTGCCTCCTTTATCAAAGATAAGGTGACCATATGTCCGTGCATTTAACTCTGGGCTTTCTATCCTGTTCCATTGATCTATCTTTCTGTTTTTGTGCCAGTACCATACTGTCTTGATTACTGTAGCTTTGTAGTATAGTCTGAAGTCTGGGAGCCTGATTCCTCCAGCTCCATTTTTCGTTCTCAAGATTGCTTTGGCTATTCGGGGTCTTTTGTGTTTCCATACAAGTTGTGAAATTTATTTTCCATAGAGTTTTCATATCAAGTCTAGAAAATTTCCCTCCGTTCCTGATTTGCTGAGATTTTTCTTATCATGAATGAGTGTTGGATTTTGTCCAGTGCTTTACCTCCATCCATTGGTGTGAATATCCGATTTTTCTTCTATAGCTTCTTGATATGCTGTATTACATTGAGTTTTGCCTATTGAATCAGGCTTGCATCCTTGGAATGAATTCCACTTGGTATGGCATGGACTTATATACACTACCAAATGTAAAATAGCTAGTGGGAAGCAGCTGCATAGCACAGGGAGATCAGCTCGGTGCTTTGTGACCACCTAGAGGGGTGGGATAGGGAGGGTGGGAAGGAGACCCAAGAGGGAGGGAATATGGGGCTATATGTATATGTATAGCTGATTCACTTTGTTATACAGCAGAAACGAACACACTGTTGTATAGCAATTATACTCCAATAAAGATGTTAAAAAAATTCCACTTGGTTGTGGGGTACAACATTTTATATATATGTATTATATATTAACAAATTCCATTTGATTGTTAAAAATAATACAACTGGGATTTTTAAGGACCATGCATCCAGACTTACTACTATGTGAAAGGGAGAAGAAGAAATTCCCCAAGGTTTGGGGCTTATCGTTAAAACTCATTGGGGAGAATTAGGGCTCTTCTGTGTAGTGTAGCTTCAGCGTGACTTCAAGGCAAATGCAGGGGCTTGTGAGAATCAAGGAATGGCAGTGTTTATCCCTTAAACCAGCTTCTTCAAGCAAGGCTGCTCATTTAGCTCAAAGTGGTACTTTGTGTCAGCAATGTCGCCCTGGAATCCAAAAGACAAAGATGAATGGAGTAAACATGTAGTACTCTTGATTTATCAAATGATTTTACCTAATGAATCCATCATATTCAATAGAAACCACATTAGCAATTCCTGTTATTGGTCTTATCCGCCCAGAAGCCCCTGAGGTCCACCCTAGTGCCCACATGATCCATTCAAAGGAAAAAGAATGCAAAGTTTAAATAGATTTTTTTGTAAGTGTAAAAGGCTTGGACAAAAATAATGCAAACCAGTACAGACTGAGATGGCAAAGAGACCCGGCTTCTTTCTCCTACTAAAGAACTACCAAGATGGTTATTATACAACCTAGCAGAAAAAACGAGATCCTCATTAGCTGATAGAACAACAACATGGCGTTCCGAGAAAGTTTGATTTCATTTCTCATCTTTCTAATGGCTGTGGCATGTACTTGGTAATTTCTGCAACTGTGTTTCTGAATTTCTGCATCTTTGCTTCATTGTCTTAAACAGCATGAGTGGGTCCAACTTTCAGTAACTGACATGCTTAAGTTGTTCCTTTGGTGCAATTCAGCAAACATCATTAAGCACCCACAGTGTACCAGGCTTCATGCTATGCCCAAGGATTGAGATGATGAATAAAATTATTTAGATGTAAGGTGGAATGTGTGTGTGATCTTATTCCTCTGAATATCCTAAAGCTTTAAAGTCCTGTGTATATTTGTAAAATTTATTCTTGACATGTGCTTTTGAATGATAATGAAATGGGTGGCCATATGGGAATTCAAGCCCCCGAAACTTTAACTCAGAGATCCTTACTTTCTTCAGCTTTCAGTCAATAAGAAAAAGTGCCTTAAGCCCTTCTCTCTTGGACTTATGAAGAAAGCACAAGCTATTAACACAATGATGCTCTTTCCAGTGTACAGCACCGTTAATTGGGTCTTTGCTATTTTCTGTATAGAGTGAAGCTTGATTTGGGTGTCAGCAAGTTGAAACCCTAACACAACCATCTTTCCTATAAATTCAGCCCTTTCCTGCCCCCACCCCCATCAACTGTGGTCGATACTGCTGCTTCTCATCAAAGTTCTTCTGTAAGGAAAGAAAACACGGAAGAAGCATCTTTTCATATCCTTTAACTTCTAGAATCAATGTTGCCCAGTAGAAATAGGATATGATGTGTTTTAAAATTTTCTAATGAAAAGAGATACATGGAATTAATTTTAACAGTATTTTTTCACCACAATATGTCCAAAATATTATAATTTCAACATGCAGTCAATATAAAAATATTAATGAGATTATGTTATGTTTATTTTTCTCATATTGAGACTTCAAAATCTGGTGTGTTTTTACATTTATGCCATAAATTGATTCAAACCAGCCACATCTCAACTACGCAATAGCCACATGTGTTTAGTGATTACCATATTGGACATTGCAGTTATAGATGAATACTTCAGTGCTGGTTTCTGATAAAAAGAGGATATCAGTCTTTTTATGAAGCACCGAGGAGTTAAAAGAAAATGGATTACTTCTGGGTGAAGTTTAAGACTATGTTGATGAGAAGAAAACGTTTATGAGACTTTTCACTGTAGAAATATCTTCAAGGTTGAGTTTTGTGAGTGTGTTGTGTGAGATGTATGTAAACACACATGCATGCATATAAACTTATATTTAGAAGTTCTAGGGACTTCCCTGGTGGTGCAGCAGTTAAGAACCCGCCTGCCAATGCAAGGGACACAGGTTCGATCCCTGGTCTGGGAAGATCCCACATGCTGCGGAGCAACTAAGCCCGTGAGCCACAACTACTGAGCTCACGTGCTGCAGCTACTGAAGCCCGCATGACTAGAGCCCATGCTCCGCAACCAGAGAAGCCACCACAATGAGAAGTCCGCACACCGCAATGAAGAGTAGCCCCCACTAGAGAAAGCCTGCGTGCAGCAACAAGACCAAATGCAGTCAAAAATAAAAATTAAAAAAAAAGTTCTATTAGTAAAGGACATGAATTGATAACTGACTTAAATATGTACTTGATTGTAACTCTAGCCTAAAATGAATTAAAAGCTAACTCTATCAGTATTGGAGGCATTAGAAAAGAATAAGAATTTTTACATAATGATGAGAAAAAGCAGAAGGGGTCAGGTTACATATAGCACACCGGAAGTTTTCCATGGCTATACCTGTGTGTGACCCATAACTAATCATGCTGTCTTGTGAGGAGAAAACGAGAACTGCTAGTTCGGAGAAGAGAAAGAAAATAGAAATCTACTTGCTGAGGCTCCAAATGTATCATGGATTCATGCTTATTATTTAGTATCTTTATATTAATTTGGCTGAAATGTTAATTTGGATAGTATCATCCTCACCAATCCTCATCTTTCAGTGTTAATATGCTCAGTTCTTTATAAGTTTAAATCATGAATAGAGAGAGAATCATTTCTTAGGGAATCGCAAGTACATACATTTATATGTGTGGCCACCCCTCCACACATGCAGACCCTCGCCTCACCTACAAAACAGACGAGACCACCTTGCTCTAACTCAGCTGCTGATGTAAAATGACACACTAGTGGATGTGTGTGAGCCAACGCAGGGAGTAAGTCAAAGCCACGGGTTCCCACATTCTAAAGTGCCAGGTGACACTGGTCAGAATGTCTAGTCCCGGAACTATATAGCTGAAAGTGTTATTTGAGATCCCCAAGTCCAGTCTTCTTATTTATTAGGAAACTGAGGCACAGAGAAGAATGCCCATGGTAACACAGTCAGTTAGTGGCAGAACTGGGACCAGAACTCAGGGCTCCTGATTCCTAGTCCAGTGCTTTTCTCACTGAGATATTGGAAGAGGGAGAAAGTAACATAGATGAAGCACTGGTTTATCAGTCAGTGTTTCTTCAGGGAATAAAATCTAGTCTAGGTATTTCAAACAGAGGGAATTTAATAAAGCGAATTGGTTACATAAGTGATGTTACAGCTAAGAAACCACCAGAGAACCATTAGTCAATCAGTGATTAGCAATAAGAACATTCCACTGCCACCTCTTGGGCTGGAGAAGGACATGGCAAGGATGTGATATTGAACTGGAGCCCCAGAGTGGGGATATCCTGGCTGGAGCTGGGAACCAAGAGTGGAGAGCTGTCTGATAGGAGGTGCAGGCACTGTTGGAATCTCTGTTACAGGTAGAGTAAGACTCTCCAGTCTTACCATTGTCTCATGTTGGACAAAGCTAATTGGCAAGGAGCATGGGAAATGCAGGCCCCAGCTGTGCAGAGCAGAGTAGGGCAGGGGTTAGGAAAGCATCTAAGAACAAATGACCCCTGCTGCCCCAAATGGGTAACCTTAAAAATGTTCTATGGTCTTGCAACAGATTTATCATTTATTATGTTTTAAAACTAATTTCAGAAATCATTTGTGCACCAAATTCACAATGTCTGTGGTGAGAGGAGACGTCAGCCTGAGAAGCAACCGGTGGCTATAAATGTAGATAATCAAGAGCTGGCCACACCCATTGTCCCTTTGGCCTTACGTAGGTCCATCCTCATTCATTTTTGTCTTGAGATGTTGGACTTCCCAGTTTCTTGTCTGAATCCATAGCCTTGCTCTTTCTGGGAAATAAAAAATTTCCGTTCAGGCCTTCCTGGATGTTGCTTCTATTTGTTTCACAATTTGTAACAACTGAGGGCGGTCCCTCAGGTACAGGATAAATCAGAATTCATCCAGAACCAAAGGGACAGGCTGGTATAAGAGAGGGTATTTTGTTTGTGTGTGTTTCTGTTTTGGGTAGTACAATACATTTAAAATTATTTTTAGCATTAAGTCATGCATAGCTGGAAAGGGTTCATCTGTCCCAGCCCCATGAAGGAGAAGCATGGGGAAACATTAGCCATCTTTGACTGAGAATATTCCGTGTTCTGGGAGCTCTCCTGAATGCTTTGCATCTATTAACTCACTTAAGCCTCACACTCACCATGCTATGTGTTAGAAACAACTCTTTCCCCCAATTTTCAGATGAGGACACTGATGCTGAGAAAGATTTAAGTAACTCGGCCAAGTTGGCAGGTTGATAAGTGGTGGGGTTGTATTTGGAACCCAGGCAGCTTGGCTGTAGAGTCCCCATTTAACCACTAACTTGTGCCTCACTCTGACCTATGTTGGCTGGTGCCTGGGTCCTCCCTAGGGTCCTAGCCATGCAGCACTGTGCTCTGATACCCAGTGCGATGGTGGGATTGGCCAGGGAAGCTGCTGATATTGTGATGAGGTGGTAAGTGCCACATTATTGCAGGGTACTTAGCTGCTAATTGCCATTTAATCACAAGATGAATATAGTTATTTCTTTTCTCCCTCTACCCGAGGGCCAGATAGATGGTAATTACTTCTGAACTAAGTGCTGAAGATGTGGCTTTGCACGGAGCTGGAACTAAATGCCATGACTCTCCTCTGAGCCGCTGCATTCCTGGCTGCCCTTGTTTACCCACGTGGCTAATTAAACACATTGCTTTGATATTAGATGCTCTTTCCAAGCTTCCCGTTTCCCTGAAATGATGATATTTTTCCCCCTGGGAAATGTGATCTCAAAAACCCTAAAATTTGGACTTTATATTTGGGAAATTAAACAACCCCAATTTTTGTAGAGATGGCATTACATTTTGGCCAAGAGTTGAAATAGAAAACTTCGCCTTTGGAAAGTTCTAAATTGAAAACGAGTTAACCTAGATCATTTGTTTCTGCGCAGTCCCCTGTTTGCAGCTGGTGTATGGAGTTGAAGAGCTGCTGGGTTTTGTCTTCTGTTTTCTAAAGTTTGATGGATATAAAAACAATCATATGGAATTTCTCTAAACATGGACATGCAATCTATTGGCTCATGCTTGTCTGAGGATTTTTCCTCCAGGTAACTACTAAATGGGTTGGAATTGATCTGCTTTTTGCAGAGGCGATAAAATGAGCAGGTTAAGTGACTTGTCTAAAAAATTCAATTAATGAACCCAGTCCTGGTTTTCCGGTTCCCGGTCAAATGTCACGGGTGATACCCGAGGTTAGTAAGTCTTCAACCTTATGAAGACCTAATCAGCTTGGTCCAGGCTTGGAATAAATGGAGCCGTGACAAAGGTCTCTAGTGAAGCAGCAGTCAAATTTTAATTGGTTACCAAGGACTCAGTTTATGGTTTTTATGTTGGGACTCCCTGTAGATAGTTATATAAGTGACTTAACAAAAACCCTCCGAATCTCAGTGTCCTTACACAGTAAGGCAGATGTTCTCAAACTTTAGAGTGTCTAAATCTCCTTATTAAAATACAGGGCTTTTAGAAACCCTCTTGCAGAGTTTCTAATTGAGTATGCCTTGGTCAGAGCCGTGAATTTGAATTTTTAACAAATTTGCAACTGATGCTGACACTGCTGGTCTGGAAACCAGTGCACTAAGGGCTTATTCTTTCCTGTCATCACAGTCCAATGTGGGTGTATCTGGCTGGGCAACTCTCCAGGGATACTCTCCTCCAAAAGGTAACTCGGGGCCCTACGCTCCTTCCTTAGAAGCTCTGCCATTCCCTAAGACCATAGACCCCCTCTTCTGCAAGCAGCTAGTGGGTCATGGAAGAGAGAGGACATAAGGGTCGGGGCTGTTCTAAGGGCCAGGCCTGGGAGTGGGATATATTACTTTTGCTTACATCCCATTGGCTAGAATCAGTTATGTGGCCTCTGCCTAGCTGTAAAAGGAAGCTGGGAACAGAGTCTAGCTGGATGCTCAGGAGGAAAAGGAAACTGAATTTGGTGAAAATACAGCCATTTGGGGCCACATCTAAGTTTATGAAAGTCCTCCTCTTGATCTTTCTCCTCCACTTGAGATGCTGTGAAAATATTTATCAACCACTGTTTTTGAAAGTTTAATGATGTCCCTTGACTCACCTGGATATATCACTGAGTACTGGCGAATGGAGTTGATGAAGAATGTTGTCCGTGCTCCTCCCAGGGATGGAGATACCATGATAACAGTTCACTGAGGTGAAGGGTCTGCCTGCCCTTGAAGTGAGACCAGATCTAGAATGGGGGTCCCCATCTGTGCAAAGTGTCAATGTATTGTCTCCCAGCTCCAGATTGACTCTTCTCTGCCCTGATTTGTGATACTGGAGCTGGACCCTGTAAACATTTCTCCTTTGCCCACTGGCCAAATGTTAACTTCATTAGAATGGCAATGCAAGGTGAAGACTCTTTGCTCCTGAGTTCTGGATCTTCAGCGTTACCCTCCTCTGCAGTGGTCCAGTGGCCTATGTAGCTGAGCTCTGGCTGTTGACCTCTGGCCATGCTCTCCCTTCTGGTGGCCACTTTCCAGAAGCTCTTCCCACACACACCCCTACAATGACAGGATGCTTCTCCAGACCACCTCTGGCCTTTGCCTTCCAGAATGTTTCTTGACCACCAGCAGGTTGTAAGTTCTTGTGGTAGCTAAGTCCCCTCTGCTGAGCTCTGAGTCTCAGCCTTGTGGGTGGCAAGAGGGGGCTTCTCTCCTAATTCTTTGTCCTTTTATCTCTCTTCCTCATCCTAAAGGTAATGCTACTTCTTTAGGGTCCATTTTTAAAAATAAAATAGTTAAGCATCTTTTATAGTTAACATTTCTTTGCATTACATCTTCCTTGTTAAAATAACTAGAGTGATTTCTGTCCTTTGAATGGACCCTGACAGCTGTGCCCTCCTCCTGGTGACTTTTTTCATAGAAAGGCAAAGTTGAACGTACATCCACTCACATCAAAAAGCAGGACAGCAAAACTCTACCTACTCAAAGCTCACTTCCATCTAGTCTCTTCTTTATCTTTTGCCCTCATCATGTTGATTTCCTGCCCTGAGAAAGGCTGGCATTCTTATCCAATGGGAATCGGGTGGGTGGGTCTTCAAGTCTCAGACTTCTAGACTCTATAGTCTGCAGCCTCAGCAACCAGGGGCTCCCTTGCATAAGGCCCTGGGTAGGCTTCCCAGGTTAGCCTGGGGCATGAGAAAGAAAGATGAAATGCATGTGTCATCAGTAACCAGAAACAAATGTCGCTGCCTCGGTCTGTGTCCGAGGGTGAAACCATAAAGTAAACTGTGTGTAACCACCAGGTCTCCTCTTGGCTTGGTTCTGCTGCCACAGCAGTAGGGAATCAATACAGCTTAAAAAAGAATCCCAGGCAAAAGTTGGATAAACAACACAAGATCTAATTTTAGGCCACAGAAAAGAAAAGGTCAGCATAGCATAAGGATAATAATAAAATTAATTCCAGTCAGCATTAGTTACTTATTATTTCTTTTTCTGCACAGAGGATGGATCCATGCCAGTGGAAGGTTGAGGCCAACTCTCCTTCCTTTCTTGAGAGCTAACCTTGGCTTCCCAGACAAGCCACAGTGAGGACTTTTTATCTGAGGCAAGTTCAGTCCTGGACAAAGGCAAGCTCATTCCTGTGATTTAGGGACCCTGAGAAAGCTCCTTAATAGGAAAGCTCTACCCTATTGCCACAATGTCTGAAATTTCACTGTAACAGCCTCCTGGATGACCATCTACAGACCGCCTCCCCCCTTTTAAAATTGTGGTGAAATTCACATAACACAAAATTAACCATTTTAAAGTGAAGAATTCAGTGGCATTAATTAGACCCACAGCACTGTATAACCACCACCTCTATCTAGTTCCAAAACAACTTCATCACCCCAAAAGGAAATCCTGTACCCACTAAGCAGTCATTCCTCATTCTCCATCCAGCCCCTGACAGCCACAAATCTGCTTTCTGTGTCTATGGATTAGCCTGTTCTGGGCATTTCATGTAAATGAAATCATACAACATGTCTTTTGTGTCTGGCTTTTTTCACTTAGCATAATATTTCAAGGTTCATCCATGTTATAGCATGTGTCAGTACTTCATTTTTTTAAATGACTGAACCCAAATGTTCATCAGTGGATGGTTGGATAAACAAATTGTGGTGTATACATACCAACTCCCTTTTAAATGATTTTTAAATGATCTTCTCAAGTGGAGGCGATAACACATAGGACCACTGTGTCTTACTTTGAATGAGATTATCTGATAAAATGGCTTTGGACTAAAAGGACCAGGCACTTAAGTTTGAAACCCTCATTAATGCATTCTTCATCATATTTTTTTTGGTTTCTTTGGTTCAAAGAAATGAAGTCCCCTCATTAATATGTTAGAACTTTATCTGATGATGTACTATATTTCTATTTTTTTATCCTCTGGAGAAAGGACCATCACAGTTAAGCTATATACTACTACTAATACATTGTAAATCTCTGAGACAGCATTTATGTGTGTAGAGCCAGTAAAAAGTGTTACTTAAAAATTCAAAGTGTATTAAAGGGAAGATCCTAAAGAGTTACTTGTCAATAAATCTCTCTTTCTCTCCTTGTTTCCCATGAAAGACAAATGAAGTAGTCACTAGCAAAAATAGTTAGTAGCCTAGTGATATCATTTAGTTGTTTGTGTGGCAGTAGGGGAGGGGATTGGTGTTTCCAACTGGACATTGCTTCTCTCTGCCTCTTCTGCTCATGACATACCATGATTCCCCATGGATGGAGGGATACAGTCAAAAAGTCTCAGGCTGATTTTCAAGTCTCCACTGGTCTGGACCCCTTTCACCTCTATGACCCATTTTGTATAAATACCACTAACAAAAACTCCTGTTTGAGCCATTTGGGTCTCCTACCTTCACCCAAAGGGGACACAGGCATTTCTGCTCTGGTATCTGCTCAAGCTCATGTGCATCATCTTTGAGTCCAGAGCCTTCCCAGCACAGGGTGCTGGTGACTCGGCATGTTATCTGATGGGTGATATGAAGCCAAGGGCAGTTTTCAATATGATCTGATGCTTTGCTTTTTTCAGGAGGGTGTCTCTGGGACCAGAGATGCTGGTAGGTAAGAGGCCTTTCAGGGGTCCGGTGAGTGGGGAGGAGGCAGCAATAGGATGAATTCTAAGGGAGAGGAGTCAAGTTAGACAGATATTTCTTAAACAGTGTCAACGTCAGTCAACAGTCCTTGGTTGCTTTTCAGATTTCTCTTTTAGGTGACAGTAGAGATGAGTTCTTTCATGGAAAGTGGGAAAACAGGAAGAGAGACAGTGAGCAAGAAATACAAATATCCAGTCCAGTTTGGGGCAAATCAATTCATGGTGTCTGAAATGTCCAGGTGGACTTGGTCAGTTGGAAGCTGAGAATACCACTCCCAAGAGAAGCCAGAGGAAAGGGATATAAAATAACTATAAAAAGCACCACAAATATTTGCATGCTAATTGTGGCTTCTAAAGTCTTTGAGGGGGTTTGAAAACAGTTTGTTTTTCACATAGTTTCAGCATTATTCTTGCCATCTTATTTTTAAAATACTGTTTGCAGTATCTATGATGAAAATGCTTGCTTAGCAGTCTAACTCATATTAATCACAAATTCCAAATTCATGGCATCAGAATTACAAGAAGTTTCATATTATATAATTAGAAGAAGACTCCAGTCTTTGGTTCATTGACTCTGGAGCCATATTACAGTCTTGTTATATTTGATAATGACATAGCAGACATTCTATCAGAACTTGGATGCTGGAAAGAGATTCCGAAATGCTTTAATCTTGTCACAAATCAGAAGCAGCTGCTTCTTATAAAAAGGAAAGCTCATGTTTGGATGGTCCACAGAAAAACCAATGTGACTTACAGTCTTAAATAGCAGATTCTGGGGTTTTCAGTTGGCAGGTGTTCTCCATCAAGCAACCCCCACCCCCCGCCCTGCCATGTTGATTCCTGTTGGTTTTATTTCTATAGACTTCTCTCAAACTGCAAATTGCATTTGTGAAATGAACTTTATCATAGGCACTTATGCATTTTATGGTGAAGGCTGAGCATTATCTTGAGACTTTTACACACCGGAGAAAACAGATAACATGGGAAATGTATATCGAATACAACTTCCCCCTCTGAGTGGCAGAATAACTAAAGAGAAAAAACTAAAGAGAGGAATGTTATTATCGTCAGTCAGTCAAGGGCTGCAAGCTTTGAGCACTGAGCCTACAAACCTTCCGATGGTTCTGTGATGACATGAAACTGCTGTCGTAGAAACTCTAAAACTAACAAGGGTATTAGCTTCATTGATTTTCTGAAAATGGGAAAGAAAAAAAAAAAGGCGCTCAGCTAAGTCCAGGAAAGAGATTTAATACAACTGTCTTTTAATAATATTAAGTTTCCTAGAATCAATATTTTCTCCCCCTCGTATTATACTATGGGTTGCTACACACCAGTTGCTATGTAGGAGAATGGGAATCAATAGAAGCCTTACCTTCTTTGGAGACTATTTCAAAGGCCTGCATAATGGAGCATAGATTAGGAAGAATGAAATTGAATTTTAAGTACACTGACATTATGCTGTCATCTTCAACCATGGGAATGAAGATTGTTCTGAGGCCTGTGGGACCCATGAGGCTCAGGGCAAGAGATACCACATTAGAGACTGGCTCACAAAACTCCAGTGACTGTGGCTTCCTCCAGGACTGCTTAACAAATGCTAAATCCAGGCCTTTGGGGGCATTCCTAAAAAGTATCTTCAAACACCCCAAGGGTTACTTGATGAGTAGTGTTGAAGGAGTGTTCTTCATAAAGTTCAGCCTTAGTGGCTTCAAAATTATGCTAGATGCAGTCTGTGTTAACTCAAACTCTGATGTTGAACCCCCTTTCTACTTAGCTTTATTTTGTCTTTATTTCAGAAAGTCAAATGGATGTCTCTTAGCTGATAAAAATAACTCGATAGAATCACTGAAAATTATTTACAATGTGGTAAAATGACATTTTAAATATCTATGGAAAACACTCAAAAATAGCACAAAAGTATCAAAACCTCAAATTTTGAGAGAGGGAAGAGTACATGAGTTTTTGAGTGTTGTTTAATAGTGTTTTTAGTCTCTTATTTTAAGAGATTGACTTGAAAAAAAATCTGGAGATTTAATGTGATGTTGAAATTTACCTGTCACTATAAAAGAATGATTTGGATGACCCAGCAATCCCACTCCTAGGTGTTTACCCTAGAGAGATGAAAACTTAGGCTCACGCAACAACTTACACGTGAATGTTTATGCTGCTCTATTAATAATCACTAAGATGTGGAAATAAACCAGATGTCCTTTACCAGGTGAATGGTTAAACCAACTGTGGTACATCAGTACCAGGGAATACTATTTAGTAATGAAAAGAAACAGACAATAACTTTGATGATGATTCTCAAAGATGCTATGCTGAGTGAAAAACAGCCAGTTTCAAGCAACTGAATACTGTATGATTCCATTTAGATGACGTTTTCCATAAAGGTCAGAATAGACCCTGAGAACAGATCCATGCTTGCAGGTGCTGTGAGGTGGGGAGAGGGAGAAAGAATGTGTCCATTAAGGGAATGTTTTAGGTGATGGAACTGGTCAGTACACTGATTGGGGTGGTGGTTAGGCCAGTCTGTACGTATGAAAATTCATAGACCTGTACACCAAAGGGGAAAAATTTGACTTTACTGTATAGTTTAAAAATTAAAAGATTGCTTATACCTTGACTCATTTTTAGATTTGGAAACAGCTGCACTCAGATGATCATTCTGTAAAAACAGGTGTTCCATACCGTAGATGGAAAGGTAACTACTAGCACTCACATGGATGGGTTCTGGAAGAAGCCCTGTAGTTCAGTAGTTTAGTAGGAAGTTACTTGTGTTTTACTCTCCAATGACTTGAGCATAACCTGCAAGTCCCCCAGTAATTATTATGATGAACAAGTTGGTATTCTCAGTCATAAGACAGCAACTTTGAATGCTTTATAATTCGTAGCATTTTTCCATTTTAGTATTGCCAAGTAGGTAGGGCAGGAGTTCTCATCAGAGTTTTGTAGATGCGGGAAACTGAGGCATAGGGAAGTTGGGAAACTGAGGCATGGGTTAGGTAACTGGTCTCAAGTCACCAGCTGGTGAGTAGCTGGGACTGATGCCCAGAGCATTTGAATACGGACTGGTCTAACTCTAAGGTTTATTTTTAATTTTTAAAATGCTAATTAAAAATTTAAAAATTTTGCACCAGTCTAGCTCTAGGTGATGTCTTGCAAGCTGGAAATCACTGAGACCAATTAAGACATCTTTATATGTAGCCAAAGAGCCTCGTATGACAACATGCCTGGGAAACAAACAACACACAACCTGGTCACAGGAGAATAGTATAGGGAATTCCAAATCCTTCCTCATCTTTAAATTTTGGGCTTAGCTAGAGATATTTGCTAAATGTCTTGAACCTACGTTGTCTTACTTTAAAAAAGAGAAAGCAATAAATCGAGGATTTAGCTCTCTGTAACAGAAACGTGGGATGCCAGGGAAACAGATGCAATGCAGGGAGAAAGTGGACCTTACCGTCATTTTAAAGGGACAGATGTGGACAACAAAGGGGTTTCTGCTGGACCATGTGTGCTCACAGCTCATGCAGCAGGCACTCTGGCTTTAGCCCAGAGATGGGCAGCACCAGCCAGGAAACAGCCTGTTGCACTGTGGGTGGAGCAGCAGCTCCCTTTCTCTAGGAGAGGGTCACTGTTTTGAGCACTTAAATTTGAACTGGAGTCCCAGGAGATTGAAAGGTGGACCTTTATTTACATCTTCTTTTCCATCCTTACAATTCCAGAGCTCTGTGCTTCTAATCTCCTACCTGCAATCTGTGTGAGGAAGGTGTTAGAAGTTCTGCAGGAGGCCTGGGAAAAAGCCAGGGTCCTGTTCATGGTGCCGAGGAAGTCTGGTTCCATTCTGAAGAGTGGGTAGCTGACCAGAGAGCAAGTGGAAACAGAGCAAAACAAACAACAGACCAAACTTAATCCAAAAAAAAGGCACTTCCTTTCTTCTTGAGATGAGACATTGTAATCTTCATGGTTCTAAAGTCTAGAAAGGATTGCAGAACTTTTGGCATTCACAACTAAGTGAGCAGATGGGAGTGTGACCCTGCACCCTGGTGTCAGGGGAGATAGAACCCTGACTGGCCTCCTTGTTCTCCAAGCCCTAGGTATACAGGTCAGCATGGCAGCTCATCGTTCTTTTATGATGACAAAGTGTCCTTTGGTGCAATTCATATTTTGCAGGGGCAGATAAGAAGACTGACTCTCTTCCGATGAGCGTGATGCATGTTTTAAGTCATTTTCCATGCCAACTTCTTGTTGTGATGTGTTGGCGTGTTGGTCAACAAGGAAACAAACTTAGCTGGAGCAGATCAGGGGCCACCGGTGGGTGAGAGAGGTGTCAGATGAGAGGTGGACAACGCTCGGGTCTGGGAACAAATAAAAAGCCAGCTGATGTCCCCTGATCCTTTACTTAGATCCTCCCATCTATGTTGGAATCTCCCATTACTCTATCAGGACACCAGGAAATTTGAAGAGGTGAAGTGAGTCTCCTTTTGGGATCTTTCTTATTTTCATCTCTGTCCCCCCTCATCTCACTCCATCCCTTTATCTTACCTTCCCCACCCCATTTGTCCATTTGTTTCTCCTCCTTTGGGTCTTTCTCTGAAAATCTGCTTTTTAAATTTATCGCTTTCTTCCACTGTAGGTGGTGATTTGCATTCTGAACCCATGGTGTGCAGTAAGCCTCCTCCGAAAAAGAGTCCTCAAAAAGCTCATAGCGTAAAATGTTTCTATCTGGGAAAGAAATTTCAGAATTGTTGATAAGGTTCATGTTTATCAGCATTTTTTCAGGCTAGCGGTCCTGATGGAACTTTTCCAGCCTCTCTTCCAAGTTTCACCTCACTCCAAGTTGCTGCCACTATAGATGAGATATTTGTAATTGGATTCAGGCAGCCTGATCCGTGGAGTTATTACTATCTGTTAGTCTACAGATTCCAAAATGATGACCTTATAAACATCGAAGAAAGATTAATTATTACAGCACTACATGAAACTTTAACTCAACAACTGTGTATTTGTTTGCTGACTCAGAGCTGAGCCTGACAGCACGAGCTCAGGCCTTTCTCTTACAGAACTCCTGGGGTAGCCTCAGCTGGGCATTCTGACCACAGCCCCTTAGCTGTCCTTGCTAACAAAGCTTTCCTCCAAATAAAGGGCTTCCTGATTTCAGCCACTTCCCTCTCAGACTGCAAGTGCCACTCTGCTCACTGGTTCCAGCAGATGACCAGCTGTAGTGAGGGGAGAGTTGTGCACAATGGTCCACCTTCTACTCAGTTTAACATCTTTTAACTCCTTCTCCAGAAAGCATCCTTCTCTCTCTGTCTTCCAAATGGTGAACGTATCAGCTTTCCCTATCCATGGGGAAAATATTACACCAAGATTCGAGTTTCTCTATGCATTGAAATTTGGGAAAATATGAAAATTGATTACAATACAGTATTGTTTCACTGTACACAGTTTATTTATAGTTAGCTTTCAGTGCCCCAGTGGTTCTGGGGTGGGACTTTAGCTGAAATGAATTAGAGTGGGGAATTATGCAAGGACAATCTTGTTATTTTAATAGAGCGTACATGGACAGTCAGATAATCTCAGATAACCTCTCCTATTTCTACACGTTATTGCTGTCTCCTCTATCTGTTTTAGTCATTCCATCTCTGACCACTTTTTGGTACGCTGTCTCTTTTCTTTCTTTCTTTTCTTTTTTTTTTTTTTTTTTTGTGGTATGCGGTTCTCTCACTGTTGTGGCCTCTGGCCTCTCCCGTTGCGGAGCACAGGCTCCAGACGCGCAGGCTCAGCGGCCATGGCTCACAGGCCCAGCTGCTCCACGGCATGTGGGATCTTCCCGGACCGGGGCACGAACCTGTGTCCCCTGCATCGGCAGGCGGACTCTCAACCAGTGTGCCACCAGGGAAGCCCCTACACTGTCTCTTTTCTATGCTTTGTATTATTTTTATTGCTCTTCAGTTTCTCTATCAGTCGTTTTTAACATCATGCATCCATACTGTACAGTCATCTTACTAGGGTCTTAAATTCTGAGTGTTAGGAGAGAGTTAGTTCCCTGCTTTTTTTTTTTTTTTCACATCTTTATTGGAGTATAATTGCTTTACAATGGTGTGTTAGTTTCTGCTTTATAACAAAGTGAATCAGCTGTACATACACATATATCCCCATATCTCCTCCTTCTTGTGTCTCCCTCCCACCCTCCTTATCCCACCCCTCCAGGTGGTCACAAAGCACCAAGCTGATCTCCCTGTGCCATGTGGCTGCTTCCCACTAGTTCCCTGATTTTTAATGTTACTTTTCTGCTAATATATTTGAATGCCACTTTTTTATTGTGTTAAAATACACATAATTTAAAATTTACCATTTTAACCACTGTCAAGTGTACAATTCAGTGGCATTAGGTACATCCATGATGTTTTGCAACCATCATTACTGTCTCGTTCCAGAACTTTTCATCCCCCCGAATGGAAACCTCGAACCCATTAAGCAGTTACTCCCACTGCCTCTTCCCCAGAACCCCTGGAAAACCCTAATCTGTTCTCTGTCTTTATGGATTTGTCTGTTCTGAACATTTTATATCAATGGACTCATACAATACGGTCTTTTTCTAATTTTTTTTTATTTAAGTATAGTTGATTTACAATGTTGTGCTAAATTCTGCCATACAGCAAGGTCACTCAGTTATACACATATATACATTCTTTTTCCCATTCTTTTCCATTACAGTTTATCCCAGGATATTGAATATAGTTCCCTGTGCTACACAGTAGGGACTTGTTGTTTATCCATTCTGTATATAACGTTGATAGTTTGCATCTACCAACCCCAAACTCCCACTCTATCCCTCCCTCCACACCCCTCCCCCTTGGCAACTACAAGTCTGTTCTCTATGTCTGTGAGTCTGTTTCTTTTTCATAGGTAAGTTCATTTGTGACATATTTTAGAGTCCACATATAAATGATATCATATGCTATTTGTCTTTCTCTTTCTGACTTACTTTACTTAGTATGATCATCTCTAGTTTACAATATGGCTTTTGCATCTGGTTTCTTTGACTTAGCATAGTGTTTCCAATGTTCATCCATGTTGCATGCTGCAGCAGACATTAGTACTTCCTTTTTTCAAAATGATATTCTTAAATTAACTTTTTTTTTCTTTAATGAGTATAATTATTTTGCTTCAGTGTTCAGAGGATGGAAGACTCCTACATGAGGACATTTTCTCATCTTTCACATAACCAAGTACAGAACTGGGCAGTATTTGATTTTACTTGATATTTGAGCTATCATCATCGGTTCGTGCATGGCCCTCTCCCATTTTACTTATTCATTTATTAATGATACGTTACAGGCATCAAGCCTCTGCACAATCCAAGAACTAGAATACTGCCAGTAATGTTCATTGACATCTGTCCTCCCCCCTCCTCCTAAGAAGTCAACACTAACTGGCATTGGGATTTTATAATGCTGCTCTTTCCTTGTTTCATTACTACAGTTTCATTACTACGATGTTTGACACGGCCTCCATACCCGCGGGTTCCACATCTGCAGATGCAACACACCGCGGATGGAAAATATTCTTAAATGAACTTTTGAGTTGAAGCACATTCTATTGCTGACTCAGGACTCATAAGCCCTGTGTTCTCTACAAATCTCTATCTTTCTAGTCGATTTCTTTCCAAAGCATAGCTTGGAAGTTATCCTTGGGATCTTTCATTTTGTTAATGAGGTGATGGTGATGATAATGACGATGATGGTGATGATAACACACACCTTCTTTTGAGCCTCTACCATGTAACCATAACAGTGCTGGGAACTTTACACACAGTGTCAAACTAATCCACAGAGAAGTCATGTTAATGAGAATTTCATATTCATTTGGCAAAAGGGGAAGCTGAGGAGTGGATGAGTTAAGTCCTCATCTGCGATTGAGAAGCAGAGTTGGATTTGTGCCCAGAACCTTCTGTTTCACAGCCCACCTCCTCCCAGGCTCTTGACTTTTCTTGCTTTTTTCAAGCGGCTCCAGGTCATAGAATAAAATAAGAGGAACCTAGTTTTCCATCTGGTCTGAAGCCCTTGGGAAGTGGGCTGAGTCAGGTTCTCCAGTGGATCACAATGACGTTGGAACCATCACTAACTTTGATAACTTGATGCTTTATGAGGACACTGTACACAGTCCAGCTGTCTGGTTTCTTCCTTGCACTAGATTCTCCCATGAGCATTCTTGCCTCTCCATGGTCTGCGCATTCTTTCTCCTCCCCTTACAGTCCAATCTGTCTTCCTTGCAAAGACAAGCTGAATCCAGTTCCCTCTGTAAAGCTGTCTCCTTCTACTTTAACCAATTCTCATCTCCTTTCTCATGACTCTGATAATGTCCTTATCATACACGATCAGATGACTAATGTGGTTTTGTGTGCCCATCTTGCCTCCCCAGGGAGACGAAATGCTACTTCAGATCTTAGCCTTCGCTAACAAGTCTTCAGTAGATCCCCCACCCCCCCAATCCAGCTTTTAGTTCAACTTTAGACATAGAATGATACTTTGACATACTTATTGGAAATAACTGGTCAAATAGTAGAATTCAAGCCCATACTCTCTCCTCTGTACCAAAGGAGACCAAAGACAGGAATTTAAATACACAAAGATACAAACATAATGTGGGTTTAGAGAGGAACTATACTACAATGAATCTTAGAGAAAGTAGTTTTTGGGACTCAGGAGACGATTGTTTGATGGTTAGTGTTGAGGCTGATCTGCGATGTTTGACACGGCCACTTAGCAGGCAGTTGGAGGCAGATACCTGGGGCAGGTACATGCTATTGTGGCTTTATTGGGAACCTCCATTTTCTTGCTAAAAATATTGGACATATATATTGTGTTCCTCCAAACACAGTTTGGGGATGTTGGTTTAAAGTTGTGTAACCTGATTGCTTTTTTTTTTATAATTTTTTTTTTATTGAAGTACAATGGATTGACAGTTCTGTGCCAACCTCTGTTGTACAACAAAGTAACTCAGGTATACACTCCAACCTGATTGCTTTTGAGGCATGAATTTAGTACTGGAGCTATACTCCTCTAAAGTAGAAGCCTTTCCTGTTTTGGTTAATTTGATATTTATGGAGGAAGCTCATTAGCTCTTTGAGGACTTAAGGAGATATTCTATTTGGGTTGGGCATGGACAGATGCCACTAAAACCTCAGTGGCTTAACCCAGTAAGAGTTTATTATTATTCCACATGGTTTTGTGGAAGGGCAGTGGGGCTGTGCTCCAAACAGGCATTCCACACCCTCAGTAGTGGTCTTAAAAAGTCCCCTCCCCACTGACTCCAGACATGCACAGATGTTCTTTGACACTCCTGTGATGGAGAGATGGTATCTGTGTCCCCTCTCCTTGAACCTGGAACAGCTTATTGATACTTCAGCTAATAGCATATACCTGATGTAATATGTGTGCCTTCCAAGCTGGCTTCAAAAGGCCACGTAGTTTCTGCCTTCTTTGCTGGAGCCCTGGGCCACCATGTATGAAATCTGACTGCCTTGATGTTGCCATTTGTGAGCAAGTCCCCACCACTTAGAGAGTCTACAGTGGGCACTCAAGGTGGCAGTCAGCCTTTGAATCTTCTTCCCCAGCACCAGATATGTGACTGAACAAGTCTTCAGATGATTCTAGACATTAGCCATTGACTTCCCAGCCTCAGATATAATGGAACATTGACAAGTCATCCTCTTTTTACCCTGTTCAAATTCTTGACTCACAGCATCCATGAATATAAGTCAATGCTTTTTTTAAGCTGCTCAGCTCTTCTGCAGCATGGTAACTAGAATACACCTGAGCATCACAAGAGGCTCAGGACTTACCTTGATAGTGTAAGAGATGACAGGAGAGCTGAGCAACAGCAGGGACATGTTTTAGCCTGGAAGTGACATGCCTCATATTTCATTAGCCATGACTAATGACATAGCCAAACTTAATTCCAAGGGTATGGAGAAATGTAATGAAGACGTCACTAGAAATAGACAAGAACTAGAAATTGGTGAACATCAGTAACATCCACCTCCATAAGCTGATAACCTTATGCTTCCTGCTATGGACTGATTGTGTGCCCCCTACATTCATATGTTGAAGCCCTGACCTCCAACATGATGGTATTCAGAGGTGGGGCCTTTGGGAGGTCATTAGGTTTAGATGAGGTCATGAGGATGGGGCCTTTAAGGTGGGATTAGTGACCTTATTAAAAGAGGCTCTAAAGAGCTTGCTTTCTCCCTTTCTCCCTCTCTCTCCCTGCCCTGTGAGGACACAGCAGGAAGACAGCTGTCTACAATCCAGGAAGAGAGCTCCCACCAGAAACTGACCATGCTGGCTCCTTGATCTTGGACTTCTAGACTCGAGAGCTGTGAGAAAATAAAGTTTTATTGTTCAAGCCACCCACTCTAGGTATTTTGTTATGGCACTGAAGTTGACTAAGACACTCCCACACTGCAGATATATTCAAAGACTTATTTCCTAAGTACCCAAGCTGCACAGTGAGTTTGCGGGAATTTTACACAGCAAAACAATAGACCTCTATATGGTTTATGCTTCCTACTTGTTACACTATTTTATCTGAGGGTTGTGCACTCCATGCCATGGCACGTGTGTTTACAGGTAGGACTCAAATACACACTTCATATTTCTCTGACTTCCTACGTACATTGATGTGCTTGATGAGTTTAGAGAGTCCTAACATTTTGGCAAGTGACATAGTTTCAATAGATTGATAAATTATGATTTGCATGTAGCAACTGCCAGCACACAAGAACACCATGATATTCTTCTGTGAGAAGCAGGGTCATGCTCAGCTCCTTCTGGAGGCAGGAACATCTCTACCTACATTCCATTCCCATCCAGTTTCATCTGTCACATCCCTCTAGGCAAAAGAAAAAAAATGCTTTGTGTGATCAGATAAACCAGGTGAATTTGGGACTCTCGCAATAGTCACCATCAGCACTGATTGGCCTTTAAGTCATAGTTAATGTATGATATTTCAAAGGGAAAAAAATCACATTAAAAATGACCCAGCAAGTGGTGAATTGTACCAAATTATAATTTCGGATACTTGTGATTCACCAGTGATTTCCTGTGTTTGGAACAACGTTATAAATTTCTCAGAGGCTAATGGATGATTAGGAATGGATTTGCTGTGCTTTGTTTTATTGTAGATAACAGGCCACAGAAATATGATTTTAGTGGGTACTAAAGGACTGAATCCCTTCAAAGGATTATAAAATTGTTGCCTTTTGGATTGTCTTTAGACAACTGAGATGCTGAGTTCCATTTTTAAAGGAGGAACTCTTAGCTTACAGCAGCATTTTATTTTGACGACCAGGTGAATCCTGGGGAGGTCTGTCTGGAGCATCACACAGCGCATACAAGGCGACGTCCTCTCCCCGCTCTGCCTACCAGAGCACTGTTACCAAAATCAACGATTAATGGTTGAAAGAGTCTGAAAAATGGCTATCCTTTTGACCTTTCTAAGGTTTGTCATTTAGTTGACATACCCATTACCTCAAAAATCAAATGTGTTTGTCTAAACATTATTCTGATGTTTACTTTGGGCACTAAAGGGCAGACAGCTGACCACGGACCCGCTGACAGTGATCAATTCAGCCTCGAATCTTGTCACTTTCCCTGTTTATTCTGCTATCAATCTCCCCTTTGCCTGCCACATGGCCACTTTCTGCTGCTCAGGCGCTTTTAAAACTAACAATAATCCAATTTAGAATTGATCAATGAAAATGTGTAGTCAGTAAGCAAAATGACAAAGTCTGCCTGTAACCGCTGACCACAGTCAGGAGTTTATTTTATATGGACGGGGCTGAAGGCAAATTTTAATTAATTAATTAGATGGTAACAGCATCTGAGCTTCTTCCCTGTTTTTTTTTTTTTTTTTTTTTTTTTTTTTTTTTTTCGAGTCAGATCCTCTAAGTTTTACTGTCTTAGAAATGGGGGAAGTGGGCCCCTTGACTCCCTGCTAGAACCAGTATGTTCTGGAACAGTGCTGCCCCGTGGGCCTTTCTGTGATGGTGGGAATGGTCTAGACATGTGTTGTCCGAGGTGGCAGCCACCAGACACCTCTGGCTGAACTTGAACTATGGCTTGTGCAACAGAGGACCTGTATTTTAAGTTTTATTTAATTTTAATAAATTTAAAGTTAACGTTAAATGGCTTTATGTGGCTAGTGGCTACAATTCTGGATGGTGCAATTCCAGAATGTTGACATTTTTTATGATGAGATGAGGCCTGCTGATGTGGTTTGGATGTCATACTGTCTAGACACTGTGTATCAGGAGGTCACAGTTTCTGGCCTGATCCAACATGGCTACAAACCAGGCAAGAGAAGTTCAGGGAGATATTCAAGTCTTCCTTGTGTCCTAAAGACAATGTCATGTTTGACCACGGCTCCTTGCCTGGTCCATGGGAGCAGGGCTCCCAAGAGGGCCTGGATGCTGCTCTGCATGGCTGACTACTCCCCAGCAGAGGGGAGAGCTCCAGCAAGAGAAGGTGCAGGACTGGTGCAGGAAGGTTCCTAAAAGTCCCCCAAGGCAAGCCCCATTCTTGGCTGCGTCCCAGGTCTGGTGTCCAAGACAGAAGGGTGCATTTCGTTCCCAGTGCCAAGTGGCTCCTGGGTTCTGGATGTGACCAGGCATCTTGCTGGGCCACTGGTTTCTGGCTCCCAGATTGTCTGGACTCTTGGGCCTGCATCCCTTCTTTCCCTCAACCTCAAACTCCATTTTTGCCAAATCCAACAGTGGGGAGTTATTTGATGAATTTATTAAAGCAATTTTAAAAATCACTTCTTAAAATTATCTGCAAATGTTACGTTCAATGAGCAAACAGTTTAAAAACTAATTGCTAATGAGATTTGAAGCACATATAATATTTGGAGATCTTTTTAAAAACACGAAATCAGGGCTTCCCTGGTGGCGCAGTGGTTGAGAGTCCGCCTGCCGATGCAGGGGACACGGGTTCGTGCCCCGATCCCGGAAGATCCCACATGCCGCGGAGCGGCTGGGCCCGCGAGCCATGGCCGCGGAGCCTGTGTGTCCGGAGCCTGTGCTCCGCAACGGGAGAGGCCACAGCAGTGAGAGGCCCGCGTACAGCAAAAAAAAAAACAAAAAAACACGAAATCAACTTAGCTTTTATCTCTAGACAGATATATATCAAAACCTAGATTAGAATTTTTAAAAAACTGTATCACTTATTTGAATTTCAGAGCTTATGGGAGAAGTTATGAGCAAGTAGAAACACTTTATGAGGGTTATGGTGTAATCAATGGAGATTTAAAATGCTGTACCAGATAACTATTGTCTTAGAAGGAAAGTGGTCTGGGTATTAGCTTGAAGGAGATTCTAAATTTGTAATTCTTGTGTTATTTACATACCGACAACAACAACAAAAAAATCAAAAACAAAAGCCAGTTTTTATTTTAAAAAAATGGAAAAAATTTATTTCCTGAAGATTTTCAGTAGGAAAAAAGTTTAATTGGGGGCATTTAAAAATTAGTTTTTAATGAAGCTTTATGTGACAAACTGTAAGAGTTTGACAATGACAACAAAAGGATATCTTATAATTAAAACAAACAAATATCTATCCATCTATCTATTATCTATTTCATCCATGGTTTCACTATCCAAAGACAGACACTGTTAATATTTTTTTGTATTTATATCTAATCTTTATTCTATTTGTTTTCATTCTAAATGGAAGGATCATATATATACTATTTCTATCCTACTCTTTTTTTCACTTAACATTGTAATGCTTATATTTTCCATATATTGCATATTCTTTATAAATATAATTTTTAAAAGTTACATTATAATTAATGAAGTGAATATACACAATTTATGTAAAAACTGTGTTTGTATCTGGTATTTAGATTACTTCTGATTTTTTTCTTTTCCTTTTATAAATAGTGCTTCTGAATATTCAGAATTATTTTCTTAGGCTCCATTCTCAAAAGTGGACTTACTGAGTTAGAGTATAAACATTGCAAGGCTCTTTGCCAAATTGCTTTCCAAAAGGATTATACCAAAATATCAGCAATATTCGAGAGTACCTTTTTCACAGTCCCCTTATCAGCAGTGGAAATTATTATTTTTAAAAAAAATCTTTGCTAATTTGATAGGGGTCAAAGGTTACTTCATTTTTATTTTAATGCCCCATTCCTTGATTACTAGTGAAGGAGAACATTTTCCACACATTTGTTGATTAGTTATATTTCCTTTTTGGAAATTGCCTATTCACATCCTCTGTCAATTTATCCACTGGAGCTTCAGTATTTTAAAATTCAGTTTGATTAACCTTTTTATATATATAATGATATTAGTACTTTGTCTAGGTAGTATTTCCTGTGACTATTTTCCCCCAAATATGATGTTTGCCTTTTAATTTTGTTCTATTTATTTATTTTGATTGAAGAGAAGCTTAAAATTTAAACTTAGTAACATATAATAATATTTTCATCTTACTTTTAGTAAATTGGACCTCCTCCAATGATGGTAAATTTAAAAAGTTTTTTCTTCTTGATTTCTTATATATTGATATTTTATATTTAATTTTAAAGTTCCCTTGGAATTTATATTGTTTGGTGAATGATTTTAGGTAAGAGTCTAAATAAATTTTTTCATCAAATAATCAATTGTTCCAGGGGGATTTATTTATGAAATGACTTACCCCTTTCTCATTTATTTAAAATATTTCTTTTACCATACATGTTATATATATATGCCATAAGATAGCCAGTTCCTTGACTATTGTGTTCTGTAGATTTCAGTTAAATCTTGTTCCAGAATTTCAATATTTTATATAATATTGATTTATACCCTTGGTCACAGTTTATACCATTGGCTGACAGGTCCAGAATACTCCCAATCAGTCTTTTTCAAAAAATTGTTTTGGTTTATTTTACTGTGTGTGTATGTGTATGTGCACACCACAGGAAGAATGAGTATCGATTACTGACTTTTTTACTGACATATTTTGAGTATTACTTTTTCCAAATCTTCCCATCTCTCAAGACCAGGTCAAATCCTACAGCCCACAGGGCCTTTCCTGACCCTTCTTAGTGGGAAGGACTTATTTCCTCTCTTATTTCTGTATGTCTTCACCTGTCCTTCTCTTACAGCATCTTTATGTGCTGCCTTGTATTATAATTATTTGTGGACAGATCTTACTTTCATCTAGTTGTCTGTCTGTACAGGCTGAATAATGGCCCCTAAAGATGCCCACATCCTAATCTCCAGAACCTGTGAATGTCATCTTCCATGGCAAGAAGGACTTTATAGATGTGATTAAGTTAAGGACCTGGAGATTCAGAGATTATCCTGAATTATCCAGGTGGCCCCAAATGTAAACCTAAGGGGGAGGCAGAAGGGGACTTGACTACCGTGGAGGAGGATGTGATGAGACCACAGAGGCAGAGATTGGAGTGATGCTGTCAGGAGCCACCAGCAGCTGGAAGAGACAAGGGACAGCTTATCCCCTGGAGACTCCAGAAGGAACTGGCCCTGCTGACACCTTGATTTTAGTCCCTTAAGACTCATTCTGGATGTCTGACCTCCAGAACTGTTAGAGAATAAATCTGTGGACTGTTTTTGAGCCTCTAAGTTTGTGGTAATTTGTCAAGAACCCAGTTGGAAATGAATACTGCTATTCTCCACATCCTACAGGCAATAATAGACTCACCCAGGGCACCGTTCAAGTACGAATTGTCCCCTGTGGGGGGATCAGAGTTGGAGGTGTCCAAGCCTTACCTGAGGAATGATGCTTAGAGAGTGGATTCTGGTTGTGTTCTGCTTTTTCGAATTTGATCCAGCTCTGGGTCTAGGAGCGGCACTGACTGTACACGTGATCCTTCTTCTTCTGGGGCCATAGCTTCACATGCCAGTCTTGTTTCAAGTGAGATGCTGTTTAGCTCAGCATCTATCAGTCTCTGTGAGCTGAGTTCAAAGTCACTGTGGCCATGAATTCTACTTTAAAGAAGTTATTTCCAGGGTTACTGATAAAAGCCACAAATTAAAAAGAAATGATTTCAAGAGACACGTTTGAATGACTAAATTCATATGTTTTCACAAACATTCCTACTTTCAGCTTTCATATTGTATAAAGTGAATATGAACATATATTATTGGAGTTTGTTAATGCTATTGCTTTATACAGTACATATTTATTTAAACATATGCTTTTTATTTTTTTATTGGACTATACTTGCTTTACACTGTTGTGTCAGTTTTTGCTGTACAGCAAAGTGAATCAGCCACATGTATACATATATCCCCTCTTCTTTGGATTTCCTTCCTATTTGGGTCACCACAGAGCACCGAATAGAGTTCCCTGTGCTATACAGTAGATCCTCATTAGTTATCTATTTTATATATAGTAGTGTATATATGTCAATCACAAGCTCCCAATTCATCCCACCCAAACATATGCTTTTTTAAAAAAACTTGATTTAATTTTTCAGTGTCTTTGTGAGTAGGAGAAATACTATACACATTCTCCAGAAAAGAAAAGAGGACTAGCAAGGTGGGCCATTTATCCAACATTTTACCCTTTTATTTATTTATTAAGATTTTGAGGGTCTGCAAAATGCTCGACATTGTGTTAAGTTTTTAGTGATTTGAAGTTGAATGAAACACAGTGCTGACCTTGAAGAGTGTCGCCATCTAGGAACCAACAATTACAGTACATTTGGAGAGGGGCTCTGTTAGCTGGAGGGATCATGGAAGGTTGTGTTGGGCTTCAATCCTGGTTGCACATTAGAATAACTCCTAGGGGTTTAAATAATACTCAACTGCAGACTCCACCTCAGATGATGTGAATCACAACCTCTGTGTCAGAAACTGGAATCCGTTGGGGAGACAGATAAGGAGGAGAAGGCTGTAACACAGAGGAAACTTCATGTATACATAGGGCTTTAAGGGGTTGGGATTAACATACGCACACTACTATCTATAAAATACATAATCGACAAGGACCTACTGTATTGCACAGGGAACTCTACTCAATATTCTGTAATAACATATATGGGAAAAGAATCTGAAAAAAATAGATATATGTATATATAGAACTGAATCACTTTGCTGTACACCTGAAACTAACACAACATTGCAAATGAACTATACTCCAATATAAAATAGAAATTAAAAAAAGAAAATTAATATCCCAGCCCCCCCCAAAAAAAAACAAAACACAAAACAAAAACAGACTCACAGACATAGAAAACAAACTTATGCTTACCAAAGGGGAAAGGTTGGGGGGAGTGATAAATTAAGAGCTTGGGATTAGCAGATACACACTACTCTATATAAAATAATCAACAAAGACCTACTGTATAGCACAGGGAACTCTACTCAATGTACTTTAATAACCTATATAGGAAAAGAAGCTGAAAAAGAATCAATATATGTATATGTATAACTGAATCACTTTGCTGTACACCTGAAACTAATACAACATTGTAATCAACTATACTCCAATATAAAATAAGTTTTTAAAGTTTAAAAAAATAAAAACTACTCAACTGCAGACCTCACCCCCAGATGATGTGAATCACAATCTGTGTGGGAACCTGGGATCAGCTGGGGAGACAGAGGAGGAGAAGAAGGCTGTAACCCAGAGGAAACTTCATGTATACATAAGGCTTCAGGGGGCAGCAAGCAGGGTGCTGACCTAACATAGGGTGCATCGTCCCCAGGGTCCCCACTCTGGTGGGCTGCAGGGTTATTGGAGGGAACCCTGGAGAAGGGAGATGGGATTTGTGGAAGGTGTACCATTTGCTGAGTGCCCCCGTGTGCCATGCGCTGTGCTGGGCTTTTCACAAATTCTCTTTTTAGTTGTTGTAAGACTTTTTAGTTATGTGTCGTTATCCCAGTTTTACACATAAGGAGTCCAAGGCTTGGGTGATTAGGAAGCTTCCTCAGGATCACAGAGGTGGTAAGTGACAAAACAGGGAACTGACTCCTGATGCAGTGTTGTTTCCATTTACTGTGCTGCTTTGCATACTTGAGGCATGGTTAGAGGTAAATACGGTAAATAGTGGAAGAAATGCCCCACTCCAGCTCTGGGGGCTTTACTAGGAACTTTGATCTTCAAGTTGAGTCTGTTTACCGGGTGGGGATGGGAGAGAGGTGGGGAGTGGCATCCAGGAAACAGACAACCAGTGCACAGGCTCAAATGAATGAAGCAGAAACGGCCTTTGTAGAGGTATCCAAGCAACCTGTTAAGCCTCAAGCATGGAGTGGTGTGAGGTAAAGAGAGGAGAAAAATCTGTTTTGTGAATTATTAATCCATGTGTTAATAACAGTGTGTTAAGACTCTAATTGACCTCACTTTGAAGAAATTCTCTGTATTGGAAACTATTGTATGTTACCACTTGTTGTAACAAAATTTTGGGGTAGAAATACTACATTTTGACATTCTAGCTAATCAACGGAGTTTTTCCACACTACTTACTATGTAGGTTTTCCCTAGCTCATGTAGACTTGTGACTGCGTGATATCAGAATGAACCCTTCAGCTTAGAGACTTGTTCCTTTTAACTGTTTTAGGATAGATTAGGGGAAACTGCAAATATGATTACCTTGAGGGATGTTCTATTTAATTGTCATTTTTATTGGCCATTTTCTTTGCCCAATTTCAATAGTTAGTCTAATGGGATGAAATCCTTGCAAAGGGAAAGTTTGTATACATTAATATAAGTGAATTCTGTATTTATATGAATAAGTATTTTATTTTCTCATAGAAAAATATGAACAAATCTTACACTCTCTCTGGTTCCAACCAGCTTTACCATTCAGAGACTCTATAGTCATTATCTTTTTACTCTAATCCTTTGCTTTTTTTAACTGACTTCCCTATATTTTGAACTCTTGAGTCCTTACTTTTCACCCTAAATTGGCAGTCTGGATGATATTTGACTTGTGGACTCTGGGTAGTAAACCAAACCTTAATTAATCTCAATACAATTGCCCTAAACACAATTTTATTTTTTATTTTCTATTGTTGTTTCAGATAAAATCCTGCTATATTTATTTGATTCTTTTTTTTAAAACTGAAGGAGTTGATTTACAATATTGTGTTAGTTTCAGGTATACAGTAAAGTGATTCAGTCATACATATAGTTATATTCTTTTTCATACTCTTTTTCATTACAGGTTATTACAAGATGTCCAATATAGTTCTCTGTGCTATACAGTAGGACCTTATATTTAACTATTTTATATATAGTAGTTTGTATCTGCTAATCCCAAATCTACAGTTATTTTAAAATCCACACATATACACAAATCTCTAAGTACACACTTATATCCCACTCAGTGGAGGTCAGATTGTTGTTAGGATAATAACGTCTCAGGGGGATACTCTCCCCCATGGCCTGGTCAATACATTTATACAATGTAATTAAACCATATCACTTTCATGACAGGAAATTGATGACCTTTTAATTATTTCAAGATAACTGAATATGTAATCATTTTCTCCTTTAACTGGGAGAGGAGTATATTTTGAATAAATTGAAAGTGGACTACAAATACTTATCTGTGTGTATGCTGTACGTTTGTGCTCTCTTTCACAAGATATTATTTTGGAGTGCTTTTCCCAGGATTTAGGAAAACAATTTAGAAAGACTCATGTTAAAAATAGGAGATACACTACCAAATGTAAAATAGGTAGCTAGTGGGAAGCAGCTGCATAGCACAGGGAGATCAGCTCGGTGCTTTGTGACCACCTAGAGGGGTGGGATAGGGAGGGTGGGAGGGAGATGCAAGAGGGAAGGGATATGGGGATATATGTATATGTATAGCTGAGTCACTATGTTATAAAGCAGAAACTAAAACACCATTGTAAAGCAATTATACTCCAATAAAGATGTTGAAAAAAATAGGAGATTAATCATTTAGTAAACAGTGTTTAAAAGGTGCTTGATGATTATTGGAATTAAGAAAGATCTACCAATACTACCCTGAATTTTCATATGGTGTATAAGCTCACAATAAATTTTAAGACTGTCTGGTGGGAAATATACAGCAAGTAGCTCTTTAAAAAATTAGACTGAGGCCTGCATCAGAGTTGGCTAATTCCCATGGGGAAGACTGAGTTATCACACACTTTTATTGTGGGACATTTTGGGTGACAGAGTGCGATGGACCACTATAGGGTCCATATTATCCAAATCAAAAACCAAACCCCAACCTGTGATAGGTGTGCAGGTTTCTATGGGGATAATGGACCCTAATACTTCAAATCACAATTATTTCACACATTGGGGTGACATAGCTTTTATATTTTTAGTATAGCAGATTTTCCCCATTAAAAATATATATTTTATAATTCCCTTGAATAAGAAAATTCTCAACCTCTACACTATGTGTATAGGTGACTAAAAAAACCCCCCAAAAAACAAACAAAAGAACCCAACCTATCCAAACGGGAGCATTGTCTTTCCAATCCGGTACAATATAACTGCTTTGTCTCTCCTCATAGGCCAGAAATGTGGAAAACACCCTTTCTCACCATCTTCCATTAAGAGAAACGAGAATTTTGTGTTACTACTTGAAAAATCAACTGCTTAATCTTCGACTGAAATTCCAGTCAGTAAAATTAATGGAGAGTGGGACAATTTCACTAGAAACACCCCACGGTGAGTGCTTTTGATTTATAGTTGCACGTATTAAATGTATAAATTATACCTAGAAGCAGCTCTTTACTAGATATATTTTATAACTAAATGAATATAGTGACTTCCACATGTTAACATTTAAAATTTTCCTTTCTTTAAAAAATATGGCAGGCATGGTCTGAAACATTTCATCAGTCAGAGCTTTTCTTTAATAAACAATTTGGAATCTTATGGATCTTTTTCCTTAATTTTGAAGAGACCATTAAGGATAGTATTAAGATGGTGTGACACAATTCCCTGATTTTTTATGATGATGGCTATGTTTGGAATATAAACCCTTTGTGAAACAAATACAGGCAAGTTGCTATTAAACTCCCGACAAACTGGTTGGGTGAAGACAGAGGGGTTAACTAGTAAACAAACCCTCTGCCTCTTTAAATTCCACAATCAGACAGTAAGGTTCTTGAGGACAGGAGCAGATCAGGGATTTTTAAAAAAATTACTATTAAAGCAACAATGACCAGCCCCTAGTACATATATAGGAGGCCCTTGATTAAAATACTCTTTTACTTTGTCAATAAACCTTTCTTGAAAGTATGACACTATGCCAGGGCCTGGGGCTGCAAAATCGACAAAACAAGGACTTTTGTTTTTATGAAGCCAAAAGTTGAGTAGAGGAGATATCTATTATCTAAGGAAATATGCATAAGAATAGAGATTTATACACTGGAAAACAGGAGAGGAAAAGGTAAGTAGTCACCTGGAGGTGATATTCGAGTTGGGTCTTGAATATGTGCATAGATATTTATAAATAAACAACAAAACAGTTGAGGTTTATTCACACTTTTCTTGTTGCCTCCCTTGAGCCAGTTTGTTTCATGAACCAAGGAACTTTGATGCTAATGAATTTCTCCATTTTATTACAGTCCCCCACATTTTAATAGCAGACTCCTTTTTTTTTGTTGTTATGAAAATAGCTGCATTCAGTAGTTTAAACTTTATCGGAATTAAAATGTTAGTGAAATAAGCACAGAGGTCTTCTTTGAACTTTCCATGGTTTGTAGCTTTTAAGTGGTCAATGCAGAGTAATGTTAAGAAACATGAATGAGTCGGAACGCTGGTTAAAATGGATTGAAACATCATTTTATTCCGAGCTGTAAATTTCTTGATGAAAAAAATTATTTTAACTGACCTTATTTCCTATGTATATATATCAAATGACACCTGAATCATGTTAAGGCCTTAACCTTTTCCCATTTCCTGTTGTAAAACTGCCTGAATCTGACATCTTTTTAAGTGGAGTTAAAACTGTTTTCACTTATGATGTCAGAATTCAGATAATGCCCAAATTGATGCTTAGTGATCTGTGTTTTAAACATCTCATTTTCTAAGATGACTTCTCTTATTTTAAGGAAGAATAGAATTGCATGTTTGGGTCTCTCTAGAATTAAAACTAGTCACTGATTACAATATTCCCTGTCAATTATTTGAAGCCTATAGTCTAGGTGACACAAGAGGCAAATTCATTGCAAGCCTTCAGCCAGATACTGAGTCTCAGTTCAAGAGCTGGGGCAGTACAGAGTGTGGATGGTGTTTATGCTCCAACCTGTGTTACTCTCCCACTGGGTGTTCAGGGCTCCCTATGGACTCGCTTACCCACCATCCCCTAAATGACCTTGGTTCTAAGAGATATGGTCTCCTCGCTATTTTCCCCAAACTATTTTCTCAAATACCTGCCATGGCTTGTGGCATATTCTTGTGTCCATTTATTAATTCTTCATTCAAACAATGATGATGAGCCCCTATTGTGTGTCAAGTACTCTCCTAGGCTAAAGCAGTGAAAATCGGATGGATTTCTGGCTTTCAAGGAAACAGACTTAGGAAAGTAAACCAAGAAGAAACAAAGATAATTTCAGGTTGCAATAAGTACAATGGAATAACAAGATAAAATGAAATGAAATAAAATAAAATATAGTAATGTATTGATAATAAAGAAAGGGTGCAGCAGGGGAGGGGTTTATTTTAGACCACATGGCCAGGGAAGGCTTGCCTGAGATGGTGATAAAGGAACCAGCAGGGTTCTGGGGAAGGAGAATTCTGGGTAGGGGGAATCATGGGAGCAAAAACCCTAAGTCATGTAGACGAAAAGGAAGAAGTCCAGTGCCGCTGAAACCTGAAAAGAAAGGGAACAGTAATGCAAGGGGAGGTGGGCGAGGGCCAGTTCTCATGAATAACTCTAATTTTATATATTTTAAAATAAGAGGTTTTGTTATTGCTTAGTTCTGCCAAGGTCAACAGATTGGGAGAATATTACCATTGTAAAGACAGGTTGTTATACTCAGGGGTCGCAAGCAGAAGGAACATGGCCCGGCTTCTCGCCACAATGGACAAAAGAATGGGTGAGGCAGGGTAAACAGGTTTAAGATTGATTACTTTGAATAATTTCAGGAGGCTCTGGGGCATAGGAGCTGTCCTTAGGTGTTTGGAATGTGACCCTGGAGCTATTGGGGCAGGTGGATAGTGTCCTTGTATGTGAAAGCCTGATAAAGAAGGAGTTAGGTGTGTGGGCTCTGGATTGGTTTACATTTGAAAGGCACCCTCAGGGGTGAGTTGTTTACTATCTTTGGGAATTAGTTAACCCTGTGGGGTGGGGCAGTCCCTCTAGGAGCAGCAAGACCTCCTAATGTCAAAGCATCAGAAAATAAGAGACACGGCTAATACATACAAAAAGTATACCAGAGTATTGAAAAATTTTATGAAACTAGCATAAACTTGACCAAACCTCACAGGAATGAGGATGAAAAATGATAATGCAAATGTACTCATGAACATAGATGCTAAAATCATAATAACATATCATTTGTGAATTATGAAAGTTTTGTTTCCTTCATAACAGTCTTTATGCATTTAGTTTATATTTCCTTGTACTTGCTAGAATTTCCACTAAAATGTTGATAGAAATTATAACATGCATTTGAATCTTGTTCCTGACTCCCAAGGAGAGTTTTTAACTTTCATCATAAAGTATATTTGCTATGAATTTTCTTTATAGATTATGAAAGTCCCTTCATATTCCTTGTTTGTTAAAGGTTTTTTTTTTAACATAAATGAGCATTGAAATTTACCTAATCATTTTTTCTGCATCTATTGGAAGGACCATATGATGATTTCATGTTTAATCTATTAATGCAGTTAATTACATGAATTTTCTAATATTAATCCAACTTTGCCTTCCTAGGATAAACCCAAATTTACCATAGTGTATTTTCCATTTCTATACATTACTAGATTTAGTTTGCAAATAGTTTGTTCAGGATTTTGTACCTGATAAGTGAATTTGGTGTATAATTTCTATATTTTGTAATGCCCTTGCAGATTTTGCTATCATGATTAAGCTGGACTTTTTCTGTTCTCTGAAAGGTTTTGTGTATGACAGATGTCATTTCTTCCTTACATATTTAAAAGAGCTCACAGGTGCAGTCATCTGGACCTAGAATTTTCTTTGTGGAAATATTTTTACTTACAGATTCAATTTCTTAGATAAATATAGAGCTATTCATATTTTCTCTTTCTTTTTGTGTCAGCTTTGGTAAGATGTGATTGTCAAGGAATGTGTTCATTTCATATAAATTGTCAAGTTTACTGTCATAAAGTTTCTCATAATATCTTTGAACCATATTTTTAATGTCTATTTCTTGAAGGATGAGATGAATGTTCCAGATAAACCACATGCAAAGTCCTGGTGGTAAAGAAGTACAGCATTTGGGGAAAGCAAATCTATCATATAAATCTAAACACGGCACCAAAGTGGGTATTTTGAGATATTTTTAATAATTAAGAAAGAATAACCACAAAAATCATGGTCTTTGCCTGAAAAGAATTTATAGTCAACTTACATTGAGACATGGCTTATATACATTCACATTTCAAGAGGGCACATATGAGACTGTATGTATGTATGTCAAGTGCTTTACAGTGGATTTCAGATTGCATACAAAAGTGCCAAAGGAAATGCCAAAGAAGGGGGAAATGAGTTAATATTTTTAGGTTGTTTAGAATATGACCATCTATGTTTTATGCGTGTTTAGGTCAAATATATCCTTTGTAAAATATAAGCAATGTCTGCCTCTCCTAAGAAAATTTGATTTAAACTTGTACCCAGGAGCCTGTATGTGCATGCGACTCCTTGGTGTGTTTTCTTTTGGCCAATGGGCACCTTGATCTCTTTTTATTTTTTCAAAACATTTTTTCTTCCTCTCTGAAACACTAAGCTAATAGTTTAGTAATGTAATAAAACTCAAAACAATTTTCACCTGCATCTTTGGCATAAATCAATTAAATCAGGCACAAATATTGGTGTTTTAGAGATGAAAAAGAATTACCCAGTAGTGCTGATATGTGGGTACTGGTAATCTAATGAATAACATACATTTCCTTTCAGCTTACTAGCTGAAAGGAAATGATTTATTTTACAGAAATAAGTTAGCCTCAGTGTCCTGAGCATTGAATCTCATGTCTGGATCTTACATCTAGAATTAAAATAGAAAGTTTAACATATATTTTTTAACTTATAAACATTTCTTTTATAATCATAGAAAGCTACGCATCACAGCCTCTAAAGTATGGCAGGGTACAAGAGTATTTCTGAACTTTTCTTACCTTACAAATATAGTTAGGATGGTGTCCCCCTTGCTGTTTTCTTTTTTTGTTTTTGTTTTTGCTTTTTTTGTTTTTTTTGAGAAGAGCCTTGTGTTGTCAGAGATAAGCAAAGCAAAGATGTTGATTAGAGTTTACGGAGAAGTTCTCTTTGGGAAGTACACTCTGTTTTATAAGTAAGGCTGGTCAGACAGAAATTAGAAGGAAGGCAAGTCATTTTTTTTTTTTTGACTCTGTATCACTGGTCTGTGTCCTGGGTGCCATCATTAGTAGCCTTCCTTGGCCCTCAAAGTGCTGAGGGATAATAACAATGAACATGGAATAAATAATCATTCAAGGATGAAAGCAAATAAAAACAATTTCATACAAATGCTAGATGAATTTACTGCTCAGAGATCCTCACTAAAATAACTCTTAATGAATGTACTTGGGGAAAAGAAAATTGAACCCAATAGGAAGGTGTGGACTCCTAGAGAGGCCTGTAGATGGGGCTGGAAGGGGTATAGAAAGATCTTTAAGGGATGTCCCATCTGGCATTTCAACTTGATCTTTATAACAATGGCTATTGGGAGCATTTAAACATGGAGAGACAGCTCCACTACCAGCTGAATAGTGGTTGGAAGGCAGCAAGATAGGAAGCAAAAAGATGGGTTAAGAGGATGTAGAGGATTTTCATGCAGGAAATGATGAGGACATCCACCAGGTAGTGTAGTGGAAATGGGTCTTAGCACTGGGGAAACAGAAAAGAAGGACCTACAAGTATGTCTGGGTGACTGGATATGAGCCGTGAAGCTATGACAGTAGTTAAGGATGACTCAAGTCTTTCCCTTAAGTTGTTGGTGGTGCCATTGACTGGGGGAAAGAAGGGTTTGTAGGAAGCAGTTTGGGTTTGAATACATTGAACTGAGAGGCTTACAAGGCATCTAAGTGGAGATGGGCCTCTTCAAGCCCCAGTAACGTGGTGTTATTACATGTTTTAGAATTTTTTCAATCTGATGGTTGTATGATATTCTCTCTCTGTCTCTCTCTTCCTCTCTCCCTCCTCCAACCATTAAATTGTATTCCTCTGATTGCTAGTGAAGCCCAGAACTTTTCATTGGTTTATTAATCATTCTGGTTTACTCTTCTGTCAGTTGCTTGTGAACTGTCTTTGGCAGATGTAATAGTTTGCTTACCCAGCCAACATTTCCCTCCTTTCTTTCTTATTAAAAGTGTCCTGGTTTGGTTAAGGTGTGAGGTGCCAGTGTCCCAAGAAATGAGGGCAGGTCTTCCCTAAGCTCATACAGATAAGCAATGAATGGTCATCTGACCCATTTCTGGCCAATAGGACCTACAGGAAAATCTCCTTTGCAGGTATTTGTGCTGTCTTTTCCAGTATTTGGCTTATAGATTTCACTCTTTTTATGGTGTCATACAAAGGTTTTTAATTTTAATGTAGCAAAAAATATATCATTCTTCCTTTCCTTGTCATCTTTTGTCTTGGTTTAGAAGTGATTCTCTATCCTGAGGTTCTAAAACTAGTCTCTATTTTTTCTTCCATAAATGTTAAGTTAAAAAAATCTTTAGATTTTAAATACATCTGGAATTTATTTTTGAATCTGGCATGAGGCAAAGATGTTTTTACGAATGTGTAGTCAGTCAGCCCAGAACATTTTTTGAATAGTTCATTCTTTCTTTCTGGTTTATATTAGCACCTCTCTCATATATGAAGTGCACATGGATATGTTGGTCTGTTGTAAATTTCCCTAATCTGTTCATTTGGTCTATTTTTTTTACCACTATTTCTTTTCTCTAATAAGTTGTAAGCTCTCTTGAACTTTTTTTTATGTAAATAATTCTTTAGTCTACAAATAATGACAATTTTATTTCTTCATTTCCAATGTTTATATTGATTATTTCTTTTTCGTGCCTTATTGTGCTGGCTAGGATTGCTGGTACAATTTTAAATAAAAGCAGTGAGAGTAGGCATTGTTTCCTGTTCCTGACTTGTTTTGGTTCTTTTAAGGGAATGTTATTAATTCTTCACCATTGTGTATGATTTATGTTGATTCCATTGATCAGGTTAAAGGGGTTCCTTCCATCCTTAACTTGTTTAGGGTATTTGTTTTGTTATCCAGAAAGGTATTGAATTTTACTTTTGTGTTTTTCTGAATATTTTGATAATCATATAGATTTTCTCCTGTAATATGTTGTGAATGATATTTGTAGATTTCCTAATGTTAATCTAATCTGTAGTCCTGTGATAAGCCATACCTGGCCATGATGTAATTATTTAATAACCTGCTGGATTTAGGTTACCAATGTTTTATTTAGGATTCTTGCATTAATGATCATAAGATGGATTGGCCTATAGCACTTTTTCTTTTAATATCCTTGTCTAGTTTTGGTGCCTAGGTTATACCAGCTTCATAAATTTAAGTGGGGAGCCCTCCCTGGAATCATTTGTATGAAAGAGGACAGTTTGTGGAATATACCTGCAAAGTCATCTAGCTCTTCACAGTCTGTCTTTAGCATTAAGGACCCTCCAGGCAAAGGGACCCACTTTCTTGTTAGCTCAGTCTTCTGTCCTCAAGCTCTGGACTGGGCTACATGGAGTCCAACTCCCTCCTTTTACCTCATCTTGAGGGACTCTTGGCTTTGATCTCCATTCTCCTCACACAGGACTAATAAAATAGCAGGAATTTCAAGAAATGAAGCAACTATATTAGGGGGAGACACAAAAAGAAGTGTGTGGAAGTAAGAACTTTTAGTATCTTTTCTCTTCCCATGCTAGTGGGGAAAATGGAGCCTCCTACCATAGTTAAGAATGTGTAGATAACATGCTGGATAAAACCTTGTCTTAATTTCTCCCTAGGTTTCTATTTTGCAGGGAATTTGGATAAATTCCAATTTGCAGGCCCTTTGGAAAAAAACTAAGTCACATGTTTATCTTTTAGCTTAAAAAAATATGTGTCTGATTTTGAGCCCTTCAAGGACAGTTTTCTTCTTTGAATCCACCCCTGAGCACAACGCCTGGTGTATCACAGGTGCTCAGTAAGGAAATGTCTGTTTGAAGATGTTTGTTCTTCTCCAAATAACTTATAAAATCAGTGTCAAAATCAGGTCGGACAACGACTATTATATCTTCAGGGAAGAAAGCTCATTTTATTTCTGCTTGAAACTAAAAGCCCTCAAACCAATAAAATGATGGAAAATGGAAGTTTTTTAAGACATTGTTAATTCCTACTATTTGATCACTTACATGGGTACATTGATTTCCAATATTAAAGTGGCCTTTTAAAAAAATATTTTGCTTGCATTCACTGCCTGCATTTCTTATCTTGGCCTTTTGGTGTCATTCTTAGATTAATCTGAAAAGCATATTAAGTAAGGGTGAAATTATTTCCTTAGCTTTGTATCTTTTTGGTCTCTGATTTGAACTGAAGGTTATCATACTTATAGTGCACTTTACTAATATAATCTTTTCAATGTTATCTTAATGGTATGTTTTATAACTGACACACAACTGTAAAAGTTTAAATACAATACAGAGAACCAGTAATAGTAAAGTAAGCTTTTATTTTTATGGTTAGTCTAGAAAGAGCTTTTTCTGAAATTACTATACTGAAGTTACTAAAGTTAACTACATATGTTATGAAAATATGTATGCTACATATATAATTCTAACATAATTCTAATGTTTATCATTACATAATAATGTAACAATATGATGTTACATTATAATTTATATATGTAATATACAATATATATGTATTTAGTTAAAGCAAACCAGGGGTCTTAAGCTATGAGAAGTCCTGATTCATTCTCAGTGATCTGTAAAATAAAGCTTACTGCTCTCCATGGAGCTGCAGAGAGCTGATGAACTTGGCAACAGTTCCTCTTTCTCTTCTGTACATGGGGATACTCATACCCTTTTATCCACCTGTGAATGAATATGAAAACCCTTTGGACTTCAAACTTATTGCTAATCCCAGTGTTAGCCACATGCTTTTCCTTCCCTCCCAACCTGCAAATGCCTCAATAACTTTTCTTCTTTTCACCATTAATTGTACTTTTTTTCTCCATTGTCATTTTAATGCATACACTTAAGGAGATTGACTTTTGTATGGTGTAACAAATAAGTGAACAAACCAACAAAATATATATTGACCCACAGTTCCACAAGCAAGAAGCAAAAATGATGAATTCATTGTTTGACTGTTACACTTGGAATTCCCAATATTCTGTCTTTTAAGTCTCAGGGGAAGGAACTGTACTTGTCTCCTGGATCTTTGAACAACTTCACTATTTGAGAGAATAGTGTACTAACTCTGTAGCCTCTAGTATATCTGCCAGTAGCTAAGAGATTGGGTGGCTCAACCTTCAAGTTTGGTGACCAGAGAAACCCTGGAGATCTATTTCTCAAAATATTCAACTTTCGTTAGGATCCTGTCTGAACAATATAGCAAAATAAGTTTTTTAAAATACATTTTCTCAGAAAATGATTATTCTAATTTAGACCAAATTCAAATTCAGTCCTGCAGTTGGTCATGTTCTATGGTGTGAGATCAGTGGGGTCTGAGAGCTCCACCATACTTTCAAGCTAGCATGTTCGCCTAATACAGTTTCATGGATGCTGGCAGAAGGTATGAGACCCCTACATCGGAGAAAATTGACTTCATTACATATGGCGCAGCAAGCAGTGTGAGCATCACTGTGTTGATTCTCCTTGTCCGCTTATACCATGGGTATAGTGCAGATGGGCCTAGATTTTGTTTATGCAATCAGTGGGTTGAAACCTTGTACTTAAGGAACCCAAATCTTACATAATGAGCAGTAAGCATTTTTACCCTTTGCTCCAGAAGAAGATATTATCTCTATCTTCCAAGGCTATTTGCTATACAAACATCCATACCAAGGTACTCCAGAACAAAGAGTGGTCAATGCCTTGTTTGCAAGATTTGTCTTTGAGAGACAGGGTAGAATGTGCTTTCAGAGCTGTCCCACCCTACAGGGGAGACAGTTGACTTTTTATCCTCTAATTCCCATTTGTTATGGGCTGAGAGCTGATCCAGGGGCATTAATTCTCTACCACTTCTGGTCTTCCTTACACTGTGAGAGAGAAATCCATGGTGGAGGAGGTGAGTTGCAGGTAAGGATCATGGTACGCACAGTGATGTCTCAGGACTCTGGTGTGACATTGATAGCATCTGTCACACTCCCCAGTTTTAGTCCTTCCTTCTCCCAATATTACTCATATATATTATTTTCCCTTTCAATCCATGCCTGAGCTGTTAGTTCTGCTAGAAACACTCATAGGCCTTAAGTGGCTGGTGGTGGTATTTTCAGTTAGACTTTTCTCAAGTCATTCCTCTTAACCAATCTACTACTCAACAGTGTACCTGTTAGAGAGTGGGCTGGGGAAAGGAGCAGAAGCAGAATTCAGAGAGGTCAATTTAGCTACTTACTAAATCTTTGGAAATATGGAGAGGAAATGGTGGGAGCTAATTGCTCAAATATGTTCTAAAATTACTGTGTCTTTTGTTCCTGATCTCTATGACCCCAGCCTTGGAAAAGCAAGAGTTGGTCCTTAATCAAAGAGTGTGTCAAGGATTATTTTAAGAACAAATTGAGGAAATGTAAGCACAAGTCTTTCATCACCTTTTCACCACGATTAGATTTATTTGCGCTCTGTTGATGGCCCCCTTCTCTTTCAAGCTCTCCAACTGCTTTAGAATCAAGGGTGAAAAATGAAACCTAGTTCCTGCTTTTAAGAAAATGAGAGAACGCGTATGCCATATTGACAGGTGTGTTTCCTGGGAGCTTAAAAGTATTGAGGATTTTTAGAAAAGAGCTATATGACCCTGGCCAATGAGAAATCCACTAACTCAGAATCCAGGATAGATTTAAAATGCTGGTGAAATGCATTGATACATTAGGGCTAGAAGTAGAGGAAGGGTTTGCCAAGCAAATTAAAAGTACAAACAAGGGAAATATATAGTTTTTATAAGGCTGAAGGCCAACAAATGTTTCTAAACACTTGTAAACCCTCTTTAAAATTGAACACTTCTATGAAACAATGAATGTTCTAATTCCTAATGTTTCTTTAAAAATCTATTATTAAAAATTCTCTAAGACAGTATGCTCTTTCCTTTCCTTGGGGGCCCTGTCATCCTGTTGCCATATGAACTTGAAATTAAGCTGAATTTTGTGAAAATGTTTCTCTACTTCAGACTTTTTCAAAACTTTGCACCCAATTAGGGAAAATTAATGAGGTTTACTGTGTACTTTGTGTTGATATTTAGTCACTGGCAGGCAGATGGGGCTTTGTTCCTCCCAAGTTAGTGTTTGAAAGCAAGGAGTTTTTTCTTAACTTTCCCAAAGATTAGGAAAACACTATTCTAGAAAGATTGTTTCTTATTATTCTAAGCATCTACCACTTTCCACCTTTCAGCTTGCTTTCTTCATACTTTCCTGAAGGGTTCCAAGTCTTCCACTCTATCATTTATTCTCTCACAGTATGGCCTTCCTTCCATATCCATGGAATCTGCATCCATGGATTCGACCAACCACAGATCAAAAATATTACCAAAACATTCCAGAAAGTTCCCCAAAGCAAAACTTGAATTTGCTGTGTGCTGGCAACTATTTACCTACCAATTACACTGTATCTACAAGTGTTGACATAGCATTTACATTGTATTAGAAATGATTTAAGGTGTACAGGAGATGTGCGTAGGTTATACGCAAATACTACACCATTTCCTATAAGGGACTTGAACATCTGTGAATTTTGGTATTCTTGGGGGTTCTGGAACCCCCATGGATACAGAGGGACAACTGTATTTATACAGTCATTACAGATCATAGCAAATGATGATAACTGAAACTTGAGATTTCAGTACAAACTCTTGATCATTAAGATGAAGAAATAGAGATCTGTAGAGGTAAACAGAGTCATCTATGTTTTGCTGCTTATTTCAGGAAGATCCAGAATAAGAACACTTGAATCCCTTACCCCTAGTCTGGAGCTTTTTCCCAGCATGGTCCATTCCCTGAGAGAAAGAGGAAGGGATGGGAAGACAGATGGAGAGGGTGAGAGAGAGAATGAGGGGCTGGGTAAAGGTTGTATCACTATTTACTATACTATTCTTGAAACTTTTCTCTAGGTCTGAAATGTTTTTTCAAAATAAAAAATTTAAAATATATAAAAGTTAGTCATATTTTAAAAGTTTGACATAGTGCAAAGTCCCTGAAGGCATATTTATTGAATAAAGCAGATGTTTACTTTCAATTAAGGTTCAGAGAGGAGAAAGACTTTTCTCCTGTGATATTTTCTCTTTTTAAAAAATATTCTTGGGCTTCCCTGGTGGCACAGTGGTTGAGAGTCCACCTGCTGATGCAGGGGACACGGGTTCGTGCCCCGCTCTGGGAAGATCCCACATGCCGCGGAGCGGCTGGGCCCGTGAGCCATGGCCGCTGAGCCTGCGCATCCGGAGCCTGTGCTCCGCAACGGGAGAGGAATCTTAAAATCTTTATTTTGAGTCACAGATAATTATTCATGAATATTATGTGTGTGATTCTTTTCCCTTATCATGAAATTCTGAGCCAGCAAAGTTGACATTATGCATTTCATTCTGACGAGATATTAAGAATTTTTTTTTTTTTTTTTTACGCAGGCCTCTCACTGTTGTGGCCTCTCCCATTGCAGAGCACAGGCTCTGGACTTGCAGGCTCAGCGGCCATGGCTCATGGGCCCAGCCACACCACGGCATGTGGGATCTTCCCGGACTGGGGCATGAACCCTTGTCCCCTGAATTGGCAGGCGGACTCTCAACCACTGCGCCACCAGGGAAGCCCGATATTAAGAATTTTTAAATGGACTTTTCTTGAAAGATTCATGGCCTAAATGGTGCTAAATAATGAAAAATTCAATACAGTCACTAATAGATATTTTACTTAATGCTATGAAGGCTAGCATACCAAACAATTGTACACAGATTATAACTGCAATATAATCTAATTTCTGTATTCTATAAGTTTCTTTAAATTTCTATAAATGTTGCTTGATTTTAGAATGTTATGTAACACATTCTCTTAATAGTTGTATAATGAAATCTTCCCCTCTCCACATTAATTTAACTATTAGTACATTCTTTTTTTAAAAAAATTTTATTTTATTTATTTATTTTTGGCTGAGTTGGGTCTTTTTGGCCATGTGAGGGCTTTCTCTAGTTGCAGTGAGCAGTGGCTACTCTTTTTTGCGGCATGTAGGCTTCTCATTGTAGCTCCTCTTGCTGTGGAGCATGGGCTCTAGAGTGCAGTCTCAGTAGTTGTGGCACAGGGGCTTAGTTGCTCCATGGCATGTGGGATCTTCCCAGACCAGGGCTCGAACCCATGACCCTGCATTGGCAGGAAGATTCTTAACCACTTCGCCACCAGGGAAGCCCTATTAGTCCATTCTTAATAATTATTGTAACATAAAATATGCATTTTTAATGTCATAATTAATCTTTATAGCAGGTATTCTTGAAAAAATAAGTATTCATTTATCCTTAAACTGGCTGATGGAATTTTAACATATAAAGCCTGTAAGGAAATTTTTTCTTCTCCTACCTATATTAAGTAAATTGTCAGATATTGAATCCAAATCCAAACAGCATGGTGTATGAGTCAGGGTTCTTCTGAGAAACAGAACGAATAAGATATATATAGATATATACAAAGACTTTTACTGGGAGACATTGAGTCATACAATCATAGAGGGTGGGAAGTCCCACCATCTGCTGTCTGCAAGCTGGAGGCCCAGAAAGGCTAGAGGTATGGTTACAAACCCAACGGCCTGAGAACTAGGGGAACCAGTGGTGTAAGTCCCAGAGACTAAAGCCCCGAGAACCAGGAAAAAAGAAGAAAAATGTCATAGCTCAAGCAGAGGGCAAATTCACCCTTCTTCTGCCTTTTGTTCTATTCAAGCCCTCAGTGGATTGTATGATGCCCACTGGAAGAGAGACATAGTGTGCTTTACTTAGGCTACTGATTGAGGTGCTAATGTCTTCTGGAAACACCCTCACAGATGCACCCAGAAATAATGGTTTGCCAGCTATATGGGCATCCCATAGCCCAGTCAAGGTGACACATAAAATTAAGCATCACACATGGCATGTTGATATTTTTGATGTTGTAACACTGGTTAGATAGGATGCAAATGACTACACTCCCAGGTTTATGGATCATAGACAAGATTAGGGATGCCAGAAATGATACTGCAGTCATACAGCTATTTGGACCTCAAATGGCTGAAAAGATTTTTCTTGAATATCAAGGCCAAAGCCCAACCTTGATACATTCTTAACAGAGATATGTAAACTTAAATTAAGCTGAGTCACACTGACCTCTTCATGAAAACTATTAGGAACCATACAAGCCATTAGAAAATACAGTGAAAAATATCACACTCGGAATTGCAGCAAAATATAAATTATCTAGGAATAAACTTTTTAAGACCTGTTTAATGCTTATGGAAAAAAAACCTAGAAAAGCCTCATTAAGGAACATTTAAAAAGTTAAGCCTCATGAATAGATGACATAGCTTATCACTGGTTAAGGAGACTCAGTATTATTCAATAGTCTAAAGATGTCAATCCTTTAAAAATTAAATCAAGCTCTTCCCCCTCCCCCCCTCGCCACCCTGGCCGCAGGAACTTGAAAATTAATACTACTGTTCAACTGGAAAAATAAATATCTAAGAATAATCCTGAAAATTCTTTAAAAGTGGGATTGGGGGAGAGTATTTGGAGGGTAAGACTATCTCCACTAAATATTGAAATTTTTTATAGCATTACCTACAATATCTATATAGTTGGAACTAGAATAAGAAGAGACATGTCAATTGAACAGAATATTCCAGAAATAGCTCATAATTTATGGGGAGCACAAATACACAAAATCCTAAGTACATTAAGGCAACATTTTATCAGCAAAATAAGATAATTCAATAAATTACATTTGCTCAATTTACTACCCATTTGGTTAAAAATATCCCACTCCTAAATATCAAGGAAATTTCAGATGAACTAAAGATTTAACCACAAAACCATTTTATTACTAAAGAATTTTAAATCTCTATCCCTGTCTATATCCATTCTTAGGAAGGAATAGGAATTTATAAACGTGATACAGTAATCAGAGGTAAATAATGGGAAAGACTGATGAATTTACTTAAAAGTTGAAAACTTCTGCATGAAAAACATACTATAAGACAAATGGTGAGCTAGCAAAAGCATTTTCAAATATATAGGACAAAAGGTAAATTTCATTGCTATGTAAAATATTTACAAATCAATTTAAAATAAAAGAGCAAGCAATCCACAGAGGAAAAGAAGTGGTAAATGACTGGTAAACAAAAACTATTCAATATTTCTCAATATTAGGAATCTCAAATTAAAACAAGATGCCAGTTTTTCTCATTTATCAGACAGTCAACAACAAAAGCATATTTGAAATTGCCCAGTGATGATGCTTGTATACACACTGGCTTGATGGGAATACAATGGAGGATCCTCTCTGCCAGGCAACAGTGAACATTCCTTTTGGAATTTAGGAATGTATCCTGCATCCATGCTCTGCTGGGTACATAAAGTGGTGTGTTGAAAGATGTTCATTATAGCATTTTTAATGATAGCAAACAGTTGAAATATCTTAAGTGTCCACAGGTAGTATTTTGTTTAAATAAATCACGATAAATCCAGACAGTGAGGTAGGCTACAAGTCCTGGTGTTGGAGAGACTGCTCAACTAATGCTGTTAAGTGGAGTCCCGTGTAAGACAACATGTACTATATGATCTCATAGGTGGAAGGGTCCAAAAACCTATTTTTGGTGATTATTTCTGGGGCCTGGAGTAGGATGGGAGATCTGGTTTTATTTCTGTATCAGTTGGATTTCAATTGCAGATGACAGGAGTGACTCTAGTTTTGTTAAGCAGAGATTGATTTAATAGTTATTTTAAAATAAATGCTGGAGAGGGTGTGGAGAAAAGGGAACCCTCTTGCACTGTTGGTGGGAATGTAAGTTGGTGCAGCCACTGTGGAAAACAATTGGAGGTTCTTCAAAAAACTGAAAATAAAGTTACCATATAATCCAGCAATCCACTCCTGGACATATATCCAGAGAAAAATCTAATTCGAAAAGATATGTGCACCCGAATGTTCACTGCAGCACTATTTACAATAGCCAAAACATAGAAGCTTCCTAAGTGTCCTTTGACAGATGAATGGATAAAGAAGATGTGGTACACACACACACACACACACACACACACACACACACACACACACAATGGAATATTACTTAGGCATAAAAAGAATGAAATAATGCCATTTGCAGCAACATGGATGAATGTAGAGATTATTATACTAAGTGAAATAAGCCAGACAGAGAAAGACAAATACCATGTGATATCACTTATATGTGGAATCTAAAACATGATAAAATGAACTTATTTACAAAATAGAAACACACTCACAGACATAGAAAACAAACAAACTTTTGTTTACCAGAAGTGAAAGGTGGGGGGAGGGATAAATTAGGAGTTTGAGATCAGCAGTCATACACTACTATATATAAAATAGATAAACAATGAGGTCCTACTGTATAGCACAGGGACCTACATTCAATACCCTGCAATAAACCATAATGGAAAAGAATATAAAAAAGAAGAAAAAGTCATATATATAAGACTGAATCTCGGTGCTTTGTGACAACCTAGAGGGGTGGGATAGGGAGGGTGGGAGGGAGACGCAAGAGGGAGGAGATATGGGGATATATGTATATGTATAGCTGATTCACTTTGTTATAAAGCAGAAACTAACACACCACTGTAAAGCAATTATACCCCAATAAAGATGTTAAAAAAAAAGACTGAATCACTTTGTTGTACACCAGAAACTAACAAAACATTGTAAATCAACTATACTTCACTTAAAAAAATAAAAAAAAATTTTTTTCTGCTTTATAACAAATTTAATCAGTTATACATATACATATGTTCCCACATCCCCTCCCTCTTGCGTCTCCCTCCCACCCTCCATATCCCACCCCTCCAGGTGGTCACAAAGCACCGAGCTGATCTCCCTGTGCTATGCGACTGCTTCCCACTAGCTATCTACCTTACGTTTGGTAGTGTATATATGTCCATGCCACTCTTTCACTTTGTCACAGCTTACCCTTCCCCCTCCCCATATCTTCAAGTCCATTCTCTAGTAGGTCTGTGTCTTTATTCCTGTCTTACCCTTATGTTCTTCATGACTTTTTTTTTCTTAAATTCCATATATATGTGTCAGCATACAGTATTTGTCTTAGTTATTTCTTCTATAACTCAGTATTTGTGTTCCTTAAAAACTTTGTGTTCTTAAAAAAAAAACCCCACAACTTTGTGTTCTTCAAAATTAATAATTACAGAATATATAGGTTCAGTACAGATCACTCAAAACTTACGTCATTTTGCATCTGGGGCACCGGCAAAAACAGTGATTTGAACCTCAGAGGCCACTTGGACAGGTGACTGAACATGGTCGGAGTTAGCCTCAGGATGTTTAAAATGAATAAAGGCAAATGAATGAAAATGCTGGCTTTGGGGCTGAGAAAATGCAGATGGAAACTCCAAACCTGGAAGGAAGAGCAACCTATTCTGCGCAAAGCTTTGCAAGGCTGGGGGCCTCTCCTCTTGGGGGAGGGAGCCGCGGGTGCAGGCAATCCTCTTTAATTTTCTTAGGGTAGAGTTGAGGAACATTCTGTTGTGGAGCTGAAGATTTTTCTTTTCCTGTTCCTCTTGCTCAGAAAAAACTGTGTATGAATCAAGACAATTGTCATGTTACTGTCACATCATCCCCTGACTCCCAGTCCTATGTGAGCTATTTTGGAGTCTTAGGAAGAGGCCTTGTGGCAGAACAGACCGTACATGGACTGAGGGGCTTACAGAATTGTCAGAGGGCTGGAGGAGGGGCTCTAGGGTGGTCATCTGGAGGACTCCAAGAACAAGTTGGGGCACTGGCCCTCTAGGGGAGCCACTACCTGGTACTGGAGAGGACTAGGAGACCACCAGTGGAACTGCTGAGTTAAAATATGCACTGTCAATGCATCCAAAAAATAAGGAGTTGTGTGTGAATGTGTTGTGGATATGTGCTAAAGCAAAATTAACATGTGAACAACGGTAGGATCTAGATGGTGGCTATATGGGTGTTCACTCTACAATACTTTCAACTATTATGTATCCTTGAAAAGGTTCATAATTAACCAAAACAAAACAAACTAACAAAAAAAAAAAGACATGGTTTTCTCTTTCTGACTTACTTCACTCTGTATGACAGACTCTAGGTTCCATCCACATCTCTACAAATGACCCAATTTCATTTCTTTTTATGGCTGAGTAACATTCCATTATATATGTGGAATCTAGAAAACTGGTACAGATGAACCCATTTGCAGGGCAGGAATAGAAATGCAGACATAGAGAATGGACGTGTGGACACAGGGCGGGAAGGAGAGGGTGGGATGAATTGGGAGATTAGGTTTGACATAAATACACTACCATGTATAAAATAGCTAGCTAGTGGGAACCTACTGTATAGTACAGGGAACTCAGCTTGGTGCTCTGTGATGACCTAGATGGGTGTGATGTGGGAGGGAAGTCCAAGAGGGAGGGGATATATGCATACATATAGCTGATACACTTCACTGTACAGCAGAAACTAACACAACATTGTAAAGCAATTATACTCCAATTAAAAAACAAAAACAGACTTGTAGCATCTGTCTATAGCTGCTATTGCTCTAACTGCCCCTTTAGATGCCTGAAGCTGGTGACTGGACCCTGGAAGGGCGAGTCTGGCACCTTCACAGACACACTTGCCCTGGCCGTGGTGATTGGGCTGGAGCTGCGGGAGATCACCTTTCTTACCCTCCATCACCACACCTGCCATCAGCAATGTCCCAAGTAGCAGGAAGATGGCCCCCACCTCACCCATGCTTGCATTCTTTTTTTGCAAATCTTGCAAGTGTGCTTTTAATTTGAAGAAGCTTGGTTTGACTCCTTGATTCAAGAAAATCTGAGAATCATGGTTCTTAGCTTCCAGGTGTCTGCAGTTTAGGGTTGAACAGAAGAAAATCATACTGAGTGAAGTAGGTCAGACAGAGAAAGACAAATATATGATACCCCTTGTATGTGGAATCTAAAAAAATGGTACAAATGAACTTATTTACAAAACAGAAATAGAGTCACAGATGTAGAAAACAAACTTATGGTTACCAGGGGGAAAGGGAGGGAGGGATAAATTGGGAGATTGGGATTGACATATACAAACTACTATGTATAAAATAGATAACTAGGGCTTCCCTGGTGGCGCAGTGGTTGAGAGTCCGCCTGCCGATGCAGGGGATATGGGTTCGTGCCCCGGTCCGGGAAGATCCCACACGCCGCGGAGCAGCTGGGCCCATGAGCCATGGCCACTGAGCCTGCACGTCCGGAGCCTGTGCTCCGCAACGAGAGAGGCCACAGCAGTGAGAGGCCCGCGTACCGCAAAAAAAAAGAAAAAAAAAAAGTCTAAAGTAGATAACTAATAAGGACCTACTGTATAACACAGGGAACTCTACTCAATACTCTGTGATGACCTATATGGGAAAGGAATCTAAAAAAGAGTGAATATATGTTTATGTACACCTGATCCACTTTACTGTACACCTGAAACTAACACAACATTTTAAAAAATAATTTTTATTGGAGTATAGTTGCTTTACAATGTTGTGTTAGTTTCTACTGTACAGCAAAATGAATCAGCTATGCATATACATATATCCCCTCTTTTTTGGATTCCCTTCCCGTTTAGGTAATTGATGCTGATGTAATGGATTCTCTTTATCCACTGCAATTTCATACTGTTTTGTGTTGTTTTCTCTTTTTTCTTTTTCATGTGTTTTATAAATGAGGTATAATTTATGTACATTAAAGTGCACAGTTTGATGAGTTTTGATAAATGTATATAGTTGCATAGTTACCACACCAGTCACAATATAGAACATATCCATGACCTCAGAAAGTTCTTTTGTGCCACCCCTAGGGGCACTGCTCTGATTTCCAACCTGATGATAACTTAATTTTGCCTGTTCTCTACCCCAGAGAAATGAGGAAAAGAAAAAGTCCCGCTAAAATAATTTGTCCAAGAATGGTAATAACAGCATTATTCATAACAGCCCCAAGCCGGAAACATCCTAAACGTCCATCCACAGGGAAATAAACAAACTATGGTATATTTGTGCAATGAAATACCACTCATTAATAAAAAGGAATGAACTATTGCTACACACAACATGGATGAAGCTCAAACACAAATTAAGTTTCTAATTATTAAAAGACGTTTCAGCACATTTTAATTCTGGGACAAGTTTCACTTTTGCTTTATGTATTTCTGTAGTGGTTAAGTTATTATAATAATTACATATTAATATTAAACATTTAAAAATAAAATACAGTAAGCCTTGTGATTAAAGTTAGTAGCTTTTGTTGTAATATTATAAAATTAAATATTTTAATTATATTTATAGCTCAGATATAAAATATAAGTTATTTATATTTTAAATATAAAAGTAAAATAATGGATATCTTATTTATTTGGAAGTGGAGGGGCTCAAAACATGTCACCCCAAAATATGCTGGTTTGGCATATTGATTATTTTGAGCTGCAAGCAACTGAGAAACTGCTCGCTGTCCTCACCCTTTCTGCCTAAAAGCAGGACATAAATTTCCCATGAGAAAGGTGCCCTCCTGGTACCAGGAAGAAGAGAACACTCTTATCATGGGGGATAGGAAGTGGACACCAAGATGAGTCAACTCATCGTAAGCACAAACCTTACTGAAACAACCCTCGTCTTCCATGAGTTTCCCTCATGTATTTCCTGGACACTTTCCCACAATGTATCACCCCTAAAAGCCCAAATCCCTTTCCGTCGCCTTGCCACTTCTCCACAAATTTATCATCTTTTGTTAAGTTGTTTATAAGCTCCTGAGTCTAACAAGTTCTTTGGAGTTTTTGCTTCTTATCCATGAAGCCCTCTGTGTCACATAGACAATGTTAACATCGTATAAACTTTGTATGCTTTTCTTTTGTGAATCTGACTGCTGTTAGTTTAATCTGCATGTCCCAGTCAGAAAACATAAGAGGGTAGAAGAAGAGTTTTTCCTCCCCTCCAGAGGCAAAGAAAGAACTCCAAGTCACTAACTGCTCTTCTAGGTGACTAAGAACTAGGACCATATACAGAATAGGTGACTCATTTACTTCCTGAACACACTCAAATTGCCTTTTCGGAAGAAGTCAACATTGCATTTTGATTTGACTTCATAACTCTCTCAGTTGGGGTGCGTCTGGAGCAATAGGAAACACTAACAGAGGTTTTGATCATAACAACTCTTATTTACATTACAAAAACTCTGGAAGTAGGTGGTCCCAGGGTAGGTTTGATGGCATAACAATGACTCCAAATCCTAAACTTTTTTTCTTTTTCATTCTGACACGTTTAGAGTGTGAGCAATGCCCCTCACCTTCCACTCATGCTCACAAGACGGCTGCCCCTGCTCCAACCATTGGGTCCTCACACATCCGACAGTGTTGTGGCTGTCAGGTGTTGTGACAGGAGGAGCTGGCACAAAAGGGCTTTCTCCTCTGCGTGTCTTATTTGTCAGGGAGGAAAGACTCTTTTCTGGAAATCCAGAAGAGATTTCTTACATCTCTTTGGTCAGAACAAGGTCAAGTGGCAACCACCAATCACTGGCTAAATCGATTGGGATTGTCACCATTCAGTTACACCAACTAAATCATTCAGAGTGACACATTGCTGCCTGAACAAAATCAGGGTCTGTAGGCTAGGAAGTGGCTGCCTGGGACATTCCCAGTGTCTGTGTAGATCAATAATTATAGGTTATTTCAGTAATGCCCTGTCTCACCAATGCTTAGAGGGTGGACCTTATTTTCCTGAGGAGATGGTAGAGCAGAGGAAAAGGCAAGTTCTGGCTTAAATCACACAAGCTCTGTGTCTTTGAGCAAGTGACTACTTTCCTGAGAGTCAGTTTTCTTATCTGTAAAGTGGGAATGATAATAATCCTTGACATGTAGGAGCTGGTGAGGAACAACAGAAATAGTACATGGAAAACACTTGGCATATAGTGTCTAGCACATGATCTGTGCTTACTAAATAGTAGGTATCATGACTCTCAGAAAGAGGAGCTTGGGCTTAAACCACAGCTTGTATCAACAAGTCAGTTTGTACATTTCTGTAGTCATTCCCTTTAGAGACCGAGAGGATACATATTTGAAGTCCTCATGGAGCTGCTGTGAGGTTCAGTTAAGCCCATAGTTGGTCCTCGATGAGTTCTACTTAGAGTCCAGTTGGGAATCAGGTTCATTTCCTGACAGTTATGTGAACTTGGTCACCTCCATGCTGAGGTCGGGCACCCCTCCCCTCCCCTCCCTGATGAACCCGGCATGGGTCCGCCCTTATCTGCCTGTGTGCTGCTCTGTGAGTGTTTGCAGAAAATTGGTGAAGGTCTGGACTTGCAGGTTGCGATCTGTAAAGGGCAGAGTAAACCAAGGGGATGGCAGGCAAGGGATTAATGCTGGAATCCTCCAAAACCCCAGGATGCTTTCTTCACAAGATTTTGAACCTTAATTCTGGATTTTTGGATTCCTCCCTTTTTGATAACTTGGACTCTGACATCACTAAGCAGGCAGAGCCTTAGGAAACCCTACAAGGACTTGGACCTCTGTGATTTTCTGCTACAGTTTCATCCATCAGGAAAGGAGCTGATGACTGAATATAGTTCTGTGCATTCATCCACTGCTTCTGAGTGGGCACAACGCCTTCACTGATGCTATCACACTGGAGCCTGTACAAGAGAGATGGGTCTTGTTTCTCCCTTTCTATAAATGAGCAAAATGCGGCCTCACAGAGGTTAAACGATTTAGCCAAAGTTATCTATTTAGTACTTCATTAGGAGTTGGAGTTCGAAATCTGATCTGAGGGCCCCTAATATCCTTGGTTTGACTATTATGAACCAGAACATCTTTCACTATTTTTTCTTTTGGGTTTCTGTACATTTTTCTCTATTATACAGAACCAAAGAATGAGAACAAACCCCACCCCCCTTACAGCATTATCCAGGCTTCCAATTTATAGGGCAAAAGATTATCCTCAAGTCTTTCCACAGAAAAACCACCACTGTATGGCATAGAGAACTTCCCAATGTAGGAGACTTCTGAAGCCTGAAAGTTAAAAACCAAAGGTTAATTCACACCACCTCTGTGAATCAAGTGAATATTTATTTTCACGATTAATAGATGACAGAGGGATTAAAACATGGTTTTTGTTATGTTTTGTTTTTACTTCATCTAAAATCTTCTAAAGATGATTCTAGGGCAGTCTCTTGGGAACCGAGGAGACCGCACACCTCCAGTTTCTCAATAGCTCACTTAGAGGAGGCTTCTGAGATTCAGGTCTAAACACACTCCATTCATCATCCATGGCCTGTGTTCCAGGAATGCAAACATCCTTTTTAGGTGGAGTTGGTAGATGGCCTACGATGTCCACTGCCCTCACAAATGGCTTGGAGGGTCCTACTCAACCAGTGGTGACCTGCCCTAGAGTCATCCTCCATGACAGTCCCCTTCAGTCCCCGTTTTGCTCAGACCCTGGGTCCTTACCCAGCACCTCTCATAGCATCTGCCTCTAGCTTCCTGGCCCGGCAACATCTGGGCTAAAGGCCAACTATGGTCCCCTCTTTGTACCCACATGGGGTCTTGAATGCTGAGGGCACTCTCCCTCTAACCGTTTACTGTGAGTACTTGTGCATCTGTCTGGCAGAGCTGAATATGCACCCTGGGTGGGGCTAGAGGTGTGTTCTGTTCACTGTGGGTCCCCAGTGCCCTGGCTCAGGGCCTGACACCCAGCGGGCTCCCAACGCTCATTGAACAGATGCAGGAACCACTGTGGAGTGAGCACTGCCTCTCACTGCATGGCTGATACCTCACTCAACAGGTGCACCCCAGGTGAGTCATTTTGGATTGCCCTCTGACCCTTCTCTTCCCCAGGCTCTAACAAATGGAATTTGAACCAAATTCAGCATGGTAGTAAGAGCTGGATTCCTGTTTTCCCCTCTTTATTGAAGATACCTGGCCAACAGGTGGTTCACACCTGGATACCTGGGAACCAGGAAGTTGCAGTCTCCCCACTGGAGGGCCCTGTCCAGGGAGGGTTTCTAGGCAGAGTCAGGGTTTACTGGAGAGTTGGGTCCTTAGTCCATGAGGCAGTCCTGAAAAGGGACAAGAAAATGCCACGGGCAGGGCCCTGACACAGTACCTACACCCAACCGAGCACCTGATCCTCAGGGGAAAGCTGAATCAGCCATGCTGAGTGATTGGAAATATGGACCTGATCAGTTCCACCTGTTATTTAAAGATTGAGAAGTTCCTCTCCTGGAGGGCACAGCACTTGCTGAGAGAAAGAGGAGATGCCCCTTAATTCTGGCCAGGACACATGGTGTCTGGAGGAAGCCCAGGCAGGGTTTCTGCCTGCTCCGTGGGGCAGCCCAGCTGCACAGGTGCAGCCCTCTGGATGATGCATCGATACCTGGACAGGACTCTGGAGCCGCCACCTAATCTCCCCGCCCCTCCTCTGCATCCCGACCCGTGCATCCTCCCCCCTTACCACATTGCACAGAAAATATCTGTTTATGTGCCCATTTCCCAAAATATTAGAGCATTTGTGCCATATAGTGTATGTGCCAGGCATTATTTGAACCTTGTCACACATATTAGCTCATTTAATCTTCACAAGAACCCAATGAGATAGAGATCCCTGTAGCCCCATTGAATAGTTGGGGGTAAGGGCTCCATGATTCACTCTTTTGTCCCCAGCCCGGGACCGGGTTGCACAGAGAAGCTCTCGGGACATAGAGTTGAGTGATTGAGCGGATGAAGGAATGAGCTGTGTTTACTGGCCGTTTAGAGAAAAGAAATACATCATGTCTACTCAACACTTTCCTACTTTTCTTCCTTCTCGTCATCACTTCTCTGTCTTATCCCATTATTTTCCCAATCCTTTCCCCACCACCTCAAAGACAAAGATTTAAGCCAACTGAAGTAAAGTATCCATTAAAAACAAAGTCTCTTAATTGACTAAAGTTACATTTTTCTGTTTGCTCTTTGTGGTTTGTGAAAGAATGAGGTTGGTGTTATGGTCTGTTTGGAAAATGCCCTTTGAGAACAGGGACAGTTAATGACTGTTTCCCACTGAGTCCAACAGACAGTGCCAAGTACCCCGCGGGCACAGAGAAAATATTAATTGATGTTGATTTCCTTACTTATTATTTAAATATGCTAAATGGCCCCTGAGAAGCTTTCAAAAAGTTAACATGTTACCCAAAATACATGACTTATCCAGGGAGTACTTTACTCTTTACTCACTGAGAGTTCAGTATCTCTGTTTTCGAAGCCTATTCATTTTGCAAATTTGATGAATTTGCACAGGAAGAAGTGGAATAATATTTGGTGATAAAATGGTCGAAAATACTCTTGATTTCTACTAAAAGCCAACTGAATACTAAGTTGCCTGTGTATGAGAAGCACACGTGGATCCCCATGGGTTGGAAAATTTAATTACGTCTTTATACTGATGTTGTGTGTCATTAAAAAAAAATTGCTAAAAGTTGAAATATGACAAGCTTAATTGTTTTCCCTAGTTCCCCACTTCTAGGGCACCTCAGCCTAAGCCTAAAAAGTTAGGCCGTTTGACATTTTTGGTGCTCAAGTGGTTGGGAAATAATTTTATTTCAAACCCAAATCGCAGAAAGCTTTTCATTCTGTAACAGGAAACATTTAAGAGTTATCAGTGTCATGTACTGTTGAGAGATTCCAGAATATATTAGACAGATGAGTATTTAAAGTGGTATAAATAAGATTTCTCTTGTCATCACTTATGTAGATTAAGGTTCAGAGTTTCTCTGTGGATTTCTGACAAGCCATCAACAACCATGAAGGATGATTTTCCTTCACTGATTTTGCTAATAAGTTGTCAGCTGATTAACACTGAGGGCTGGTCAGATTTGGGCTGTGTGTGGTTTGTGATCATGCAGGACAGGACTGCAAAGGGATTTTGATACTGTCATTAGAGTATGATTACATTAAACAGTAAAATAAGACAGAATACAATTCACTATCCATTTCTTGAACACTTGAGCCAGACGTGTCTTGAAATTTGGAAGGTTTCAGATTTTGGACCATACTTTAATAGGCATATCACACATCGTATAAGAACCCTAGCAAGGTTTGCAGCATCACTCCATAACCTAAACTGTTAACTATGTCTTTAATCAAATATATTAATATTCTCATCAGTGGGAGAAGGACTATGCATAGCGACCTGTCACTTCAAGGCAGGTTTTGTCCCAAATGAGTTAGCACAAGAATTTCAGCTTCCAGAAATGTTCGGACCTTGAAATTGTCATAAAGGATTGATGAGCATAATTAAGGTCCAAAATGTTCATGCTGCCAAAGGAACATCAAATCCAATAACCACAGCATCTTAGATAAAGTGCCACACAATTCCGTCCTAGGAAGAACTTTGTATTTTTTTTTTTTTTTTTTTGCTGTACGCGGGCCTCTCACTGTTGTGGCCTCTCCCGTTGCGGAGCACAGGCTCCGGACGCACAGGCTCAGCGGCCATGGCTCACGGGCCCAGCCGCTCCGCGGCATATGGGATCCTCCCAGACCGGGGCACGAACCCGTATCCCCTGCATCGGCAGGCGGACTCTCAACCACTGCGCCACCAGGGAGGCCCAGAACTTTGTATTTTTAAATGCAACTTGCTGAAATATCTGGAATCTCTATCCAGAAGAAACAATCAACCTCCACCTGTTGTTTTAGAATGTGTACTTAATGATGTTAAATTTTAATTTTTATTTGAATAAGTAATATACTGGTAGAAACTTTAAAAAATCTATGCTCTAACAGAGCAAATCTTGTCATGTTTTCTTTCAGACCTTACATGTGCATGTAATTTACTCAATGGAGACACTAGTCTTTCATCTTTTTAAATTTAAAATTATAACATGTGTTTTTCTATGTATTTTACTTTCTTTATAACTGTCATTTTGAAGAATCTTCTCTGAAGTAAAATTGAACACAGTATTCCTCTGCTACCTTGGAAGGAGGAAGAAAAAACACAGAGAACACAACAGAAACTATTGGTAGCTATCCTGCCACATGGGTTAAGCACTGCTTTTAATAGTATGCAAAATAATTGTCAAGATCTTAATCAGGTACACTTCTGCCATGGTGAGTACAGTTTTATAAAATAAAATAATTGCATCAAAATGAATACCATTTAGGTTATGCATTTATTTTAGCAAGTGACTCAGAGACCTAAACCAAGTCACTTAACCTCACAAGGACTTAATTTCCGCCTCTGTAAAATCAGAAATTTTATGAAGTTTCTAAGCCACTGATTACTTGTTTTTTTTTAAACATCTTTATTAGAGTATAATTGCTTTACAGTGGTGTGTCAGTTTCTGCTTTATAACAAAGTGAATCAGTTATACATATACATATGTCCCCATATCTTTTCCCTCTTGCATCTCCCTCCCTCCCACCCTCCCTATTGATTACTTGCTAAGCAATGAAAAAGTTTTGTTACATAGATAGTATTCTGGTGACAATTAACATTGTCAGCTTGAAGAAATATAGTATCCTTAGGATTTTTTGATTATCTTATTATTTGTAACTTTTTAAAAATAATAATTTCTGGTGATTAAATTTCTATTAGAGCTAAGCTGATAAGTTTGTATTTTGGAGTTTTGAGCCCATGTTAATTTGTCCATATACTTTCTGAGTGTTTTTGCTACTGTCAGCTACTGAACTGATAGTGACAGAAGAGATAGAGCAAAATGATGGTTGAGAGGAAGTGGAGTGAGCTGAGATTAACTCAGTTCAACAAGAAAGGTAGTGTCACACTCTCAAAATGTTAAAGTATCTTTCTTTTTTTTTGGTCAACAAATGTGACATCTTTGGACTTATGTTGAAATTAAAAAAAAATTCAACCAAGGAATCGTACAGAGTGACATCTGTAGGGACATATGAATGATATTGTTCATAGAAAGGGAAGGAGAATTTTACAAGCTAGAATTTATGAACTACATTCGTGTGAAATTAATAGAGTCATATACCTGCTAAATGCCTGAATTTCTAACGTAGCTTGGAAAAGTCTTGCCTATTTACATTTTCCCCTTTGATTTTATTTCTTGTTCAGAGCTATGCTTTAATTGTGTTCTACTCATTGTCACAGGAGAAAGACCATTTGATCCATTCTAGAAGGAGCTTTGATTTTCCTCTAGTGTGAGATGCTTTGCAACTTAATCCACTTGGACTTAAGAGAAAGGACCACTCTAGAGCCTATTGTCACCATTCTTGTCCTCACAGTTTTCCACGTTGATGGTGACCACCCTCCTAATGATGGAGGCCCTCCACCTTCCTCCTCACATTTTGGCTGCACAGGGAAAATAGAGGAGACTCCAGTGTTGAAATGAAAGAACAGTGTTTATAATGCCAAGGACAAGCAGGGAGAGAGTGAGCTGGGAGGATTTTCCGGACATTTCTGCTCTTATAGGTGTATTTATTTCTCAACAGATATTCATGGAACTTTCATTTTTCTGGTGTAGTGCTAGACTCTGGAATTAAAGGAGTAAAGAAAATTTTGCCTTCGGGGGCTTAAAGTCTACTCTAAAAGAGAAAAGCATGAAATAGACCAAAAAACCTGATAAACGTGTACATAGAAAAACAAATAAATAAATGGATACAATAGATGATGAGATAAATAGACAAAACGTAAGTATAATTATGATGTGTGCTATGAAGAAAGTGTGCAGATAGAGAGGGAGGGTCTGCCTGAAGGAGGAACATCGAAGCTGAGATGAGAGCCAAGGTCTGGTTGCTCATGAGCTTCCCAAGGCAGGGGGGTGAGTCCTCCTCCTTTTTGAACTCTGACCCAGGAAGTACTCTGCTTTAGGAATCAGATTAACTTTCTCAGCACTCACTAGGTTCTCTGGGAAGTTTCCTGAGCAAAACTTATTGAGCACGGTTGCCCAAATATTATTCCTGCCAAAGTCCTTCCTTTATTGCTCTAAATGCTGACTACAGAGCTATTTGTTCTGGTTTCTGAGGTGTGTAAAGAGTTGCCTAATTTCAGAAGAATAAAATGAGACTGAAACTCTAGGTCCTTGGCTGTATCTTACTCTGCTAATTTTTCTCCACTGGAAGATTCTCTGACAGAAACAATTCATTGTCTTAGACAAAGGTTAGTGGGGATTGAGTTGGGAGGGACTCCTGAAGAGGTAGTTATTTGAAGTTTGGTTCTAGTGGTTTCGACATCACTTGTTTCTGTGTATATGTTAATAAAATTTCTTAGAAAAACACTTGAATATCAAAAGATTTGTAAATTAAGACCATTTTGGTTTCTCAGTTACTAATGAAACAAAGGAAAAAGCTTTGGACTGGTTTTGGGGGGAGACCCGAGTTATTGTACCCATTCTGCCCTTGAGTACCCTTGAGATCTTGTATGAGTCATGTGCCTGCCTTGAATAAGAGAATTCCAAATTCATATACAAAATGAAGCTGGTAGACCAGATAACCTCCAAGAAATTTTATAACCAGATAACTTCCAAGGTGCTTTATAGCTTTCACATTCTAAGATTCTGATGAATGTGTTGAAAAATTGTAAAAGGAACTTAGGATGATTGGAGCTCCAAGTTGTCTACTGAAGCCATTAGAAAGCCCACTATTTCCATTCATAATTTCATCCTGCTCTTCAGTTTGAAGTGCCCTGCAAGTATTACCCATCACATACTCACCTTGTTTCACATGTTTCTCTTCACTGCTGCCCTTTGCAATGGCATTAGACCTTTTGTTTTCATATAAGAGGACAGAAATACTTCTAGATTTGAAATTTCAACTGGAAAGCCCAGAGGATAAGCAATAGAAATTGCTTTAATGCAATAAAAAAAGATTCAAGAAACTACAAAGTTTTTATTTTATAAAGAGCAGCAGACTTTGTAACATAAAGAATGAATGAAGACTGATAATGGGAACAACTGGGCAAATTTTTATGTTATCTGCAAAATCGGGATTTCTTCTGAAAATTCAAGAGCCGAAGCTTCATCCTTGAAGCTGAACAATATTCCCCAAAAGCCTTTGTTTGCCCTAATATTCCATAATGTTATGCTTTTACAGTCAATAAGCCATTAGTAATCAAGAGATGTATAATTTATTAATTACACTCCACATTAATATTTAATCTTTTTGGTTGCTGAGCATATTTCTAAATCTACTTTTTAATTACATTTTAAAGATATAAATCTTCCAGGCAACCATTAGAAAAGTAATTTTTCTGCACATTATGATGCCAATTACTTCAAAGCAGCTGGTTGTGAATTCTTGTGATGATAGTTGGTAAAGTGGTGCATAGGTGCTCTTCACTCATTTGAAAGCTAATTGAATAGTAGTGAGAAGGGAGTGTTATAAAGAATTTACAAAGACACAGAATAGCCAGGGGGAGAAAAAGAAATGACGTATATCAGAGAGTCATCCACAGCCACAGCGGCCCTCTTACCTAGGCAACACCAGTCAATGGTGAACATTTCCTGAGTTCTAAGATCTTGGGCTTTGGGTTTGATACTTACAGTTCACTGAAATAAGCAGCACTTTTCTGTTATGACTCTGGTCCAAATAATGGCATTTTTAAGGCCATAAACAGAACTTCCTTACTTTTTTCTCCCAATAGTCATGACAGATGCCAGGGATAATGATTTTGTCTTTTTTTTTTCTTGAATTCCTGATGAGCTGCTTTGCTTTGGCTGACATTTGAAAAACTCAGTTCCCCATGTTTTGAAAACTTTAGTGCCAGTTCCCTTAGATTTCTTTTGCCTGTCTGGCATTTTATGTGTTCTTAATTCTATTTTTTTAATTACCTCTATGCTGGGACAATTTTTGAAAGTGAGTTCTAAATTTTTTCATATACTCAAGCTTTGGTGGTGATGACAGTGGTTTCAGCAGAAGGTAGGTTGAGTCATTGAATTATACTTGGGGAAAATAACTGCGTATTTCTAAAACAACATTATTACTGAAAACTCTGCCTTTCCATATATTCAAAAATATTTGTTGAATAAACCACTGAATAAATGTGTATGCACTTTTTACTCACAGAATGAGAAGCCTTTGTAAATTTTTTTTCTGCCCCCCATGGGTTTGCCCTGTTCCTATACTGGGTCTGAGATTTCCACCATAAAAATTCACTCCTTAGGTTGGACAAAACATGAGAGTTATTGTTTTGAAAACACTATTGCTAAAATGCTTATGTGTCACCTGGGAGAAGCAGGTATGTACCTGCACTGTTCTCTGAGCTTATTTGCATGCCCTAATTATGTAGTTTAGCTCCTGTAGCCTTCTGAACTTCTGTTCTTATGGCAATTTAAAAAATTCTCTTTATTTATTAGGTGGCTTAATTATTTTCTTCATTTAAAAATAAGAAATACATCACACATACGAGAATGCATGAAACTTAAAGATACTGCAAATAGTTTTTCAAATGTTCTCCTTCCCTTACTGGTTTGTAAACTTCATGAGATCAAGGACCATCTCATGTTCACTGCTGGATCCCTGGGGTTTGACACAGTGCCTGGTACATAGTAGGACTTCCAAAAATATTTGTTAAATAAACCACTGAATAAATGGGGATGTACTTTTTACTCACAGAATGAAAAGTCTTTGGCAATTTTCTTCTAAAGGAGAATTTGGAGGGAAGACAGGACCCATTTACCTCTCAAGGAATATATAAAGAAATTTGAAAGTGAGAATAACATTTCTTTATCCTCCTACGAAGTTTAATAACTGATGAGTTTTTGTTTGTTTTCGTTTTAGGTCTTATTTTCTTATAAGAAGAATAGACGGACCTGAGTTATGATGTAAACTTCTATCTTATTTTTTCTGGCTTCCTATTTAGGTAAGAAAATTTTTGTTGAAATTGGAAATTGTAACTCCTTTCCAAGTCTGGAATGCATGATATTCCAAGTACTCCAGAGAGTTTTTCACTTCTACAGAAGTCAATTTTTGTTTTTATTAACCCAAAAGTGATAGTCTAAAAATACCCCTAATAAGCTGAAGTATACTGTATACATTTGCCAACTTCTGCCTTTTAATGTGCGGGGGGAATTCATGGACAACGTGGTTTATTTAACAGTCTACTGGCCAACTGGTCAACAGCAGTAGACCCATACACTGTGAAACATCTCTTAGGGTTTAATATTTGAGATGACACATGAGTGATTGTGTTTAAAAGGAACTTTCCTCCTAAATGGTGTGGTGGACCACACGAAGTACTTTTATTTTTACATCTTTATTGGAGTATAATTGCTTTTAAATGGTGTGTTAGTTTCTGCTGTATAACAAAGTGAATCAGCTATACGTATACATATATCCCCATATCCCCTCCCTCTTGTGTCTCGCTCCCACCCTCCCTATCCCACCCCTCTAGGTGGTCACAAAGCACCGAGCTGAACTCCCTGTGCTATGCGGCTCCTTCCCACTAGCTATCTATTTTACAACTGGCAGTGTATATATGTCCATGCCACTCTTTCACTTCATCCCAGCTCACCCATCCCCCTCCCTGTGTCCTCAAGTCCATTCTCTACATCTGCATCTTTATTCCTGTCCTGCCCCTAGGTTCTTCAGAACCATTTTTATTTTTTTAGATTCCATATATATGTGTTAGCATGCGGTATTTGTTTTTCTCTTTCTGACTTACCTCACTCTGTATGACAGACTATAGGTCCATCCAACTCACTACAAATAACTCAATTTCATTTCTTTTTATGGCTGAGTAATATTCCATTTTATATATGCACCACATCTTCTATATCTATTCTTCTGTAGATGGACACTTAGGTTGCTTCCATGTCCTGTTTATTGTAAATAGTGCTGCAATGGACATTGTGGTACATGACTCTTTTTGAATTATGGTTTTCTCAGGGTATATGCCCTATAGTGGGATTGCTGGGTCGTATGGTAGTTCTATTTTTAGTTTTTTAAGGAACCTCCATACTGTTCTCCACAGTGACTGTATCAATTTACATTCCCGCCAGCAGTGCAGGAGGGTTCCCTTTTATCCACACCCTCTCCAGCATTTATTGTTTGTAGATATTTTGATGATGGCCATACCAACCGGTGTGAGGTGATACCTCATCGTAGTGTTGATTTGCATTTCTCTAATGATTAGTGATGTTGAGCATCCTTTCATGTGTCTGTTGGCAATCTGTATAACTTCTATGGAGAAATGTCTATTTAAGTCTTCTGCCCATTTGGATTGGGTTGTTTGTTTTTTGATATTGAGCTGCATGAGCTTCTTGTAAAATTTGGAGATTAATCGTTTGTCAGTTGCTTCATTGGCAAATATTTTCTCCCATTCTGAGGGTTGCCTTTTCCTCTTGCTTATGGTTTTCTTTGTTGTGCAAAATCTTTTAATTTTCATTAGATCCCATTTGTTTATTTTTGTTTTTATTTCCATTCCTCTGGGAGGTGGGTCATAAAGGATATTACTGTGATTTATGTCATAGAGTGTTCTGCCTATGTTTTCCTCTAAGAGTTTTATAGTGTCTGGCCTTGCATTTAGGTTTTTAATTCATTTTGAGTTTATTTTTGTGTTTGGGGTTAGGGAGTGTTCTAATTTCATTCTTTTACATGTACCTGTCCAGTTTTCTCAGCACCACTTATTGAAGAGGCTGTGCTTTCTCCATTGTATATTCTTGCCTCCTTTATCAAAGATAAGGTAACCATATGGGCATGGGCTTATCTCTGGGCTTTCTATCCTGTTCCATTGATCTATATTTCTGTTTTTGTACCAGAACCATACTGTCTTGATTACTGTAGCTTTGTAGTATACTGTGAAGTCAGGGAGCCTGACTCCTCCAGCTCCATTTTTCTTTCTCAAGATTGCTTTGGCTATTCGGGGTCTTTTTTGTTTCCATACAAATTGTGAAATTTTTTGTTCTAGTTCTGTGAAAAATGCCATTGGTAGTTTAATAGGGATTGTATTGAATCTGTAGATTGCTTGGGGTAGTATAGTCATTTTCACAACATTGATTCTTCCAATCCAAGAACATGGTATAACTCTCCATCTGTTTGTATCATCTTTAATTTCTTTCATCAGTGTCTTATAGTTTTCTGCATACAGGTCTTTTGTCTCCTTAGGTAGGTTTATTCCTAGGTATTTTATTCTTTTTAGTGCAATGGTAAATGAGAGTGTTTCCTTAATTTCTCTTTCAGAGTTTTCATCATTAGCATATAGAATGCAAGAGATTTCTGTGCATTAATTTTGTATCCTGTTGCTTTACCAAATTCATTGATTAGCTCTAGTAGTTTCCTGGTAGCATCGTTAGGATACTCTATGTATAGTATCATGTCATCTTCAAACAGTGACGGTTTTACATCTTCTTTTCCAACTTGGATTCCTTTTATTTCTTTTTCCTCTGATTGTCATGGCTAAAACTTCCAAAACTATGTTGGATAATAGTGGTGAGAGTGGGTAACCTTGTCTTATTCCTGATCTTAGTGGAAATGGTTTCAGTTTTTCACCATTGAGACCGATGTTGGCTGTGGGTTTGTTATATATGGCCTTTACTATGTTGAGGTAAGTTCCCTGCATGCCTACTTTCTGGAGGGTTTTTATCATAAATGGGTGTTGAATATTGTCAAAAGCTTTTTCTGCATCTATTGAGATTATCATATGGTTTTTATCCTGCAATTTATTAATATGGTGTATTACATTGATTGATTTGCATATATTGAAGAATCCTTGCATTCCTGGGATAAACCCCACTTGATCCTGGTGTATGATCCTTTTAATGTGCTGTTGGATTCTGTTTGCTAGTATTTTGTTGAGGATTTTTGCATCTATGTTCAGCAGTGATACTGGCCTGTAGTTTTCTTTTTTTGTGACATGTTAGTCTGGTTTTGGTATCAGGGTGATGGTGGCCTCGTAGAATGAGTTTGGGAGTGTTCCTCCCTCTGCTATATTTTGGAAGAGTTTGGTAAGGATAGATGTTAACTCTTCTCTAAATGTTTTATAGAATTATACTGTGAAGCCACCTAGTCCTAGGCTTTTGTTTGTTGGAAGATTTTTAATCACAGTTTCAATTCCTGTGCTTGTGATAGTTCTCTTTATATTTTCTGTTTCTTCCTGGGTCAGTCTCAGAAAGTTGTGCTTTTCTAAGAATTTGTCCATTTCTTCCAGATTGTCCATTTTATTGGCATAGAGCTGCTTATAGTAATCTCTCATGATCTTTGGATGTATGCAGTGTCAGCTGTTACTTCTCCTTTTACATTTCTAATTCTATTGATTTGAGTCTTCCCTCTTTTTTTCTTGATGAGTCTGGCTAATGGTTTATCAATTTTATTTATCTTCTCAAAGAACCAGCTTTTAGTTTTATTGATCTTTGCTATCATTTCCTTCATTTTTTTTTCATTTATTTCTGATGTGATCTTTAGGATTTCTTTCCTTCTGCTAACTTTGAGGTTTTTTGGTTCTTCTTTCCCTAAGTGCTTTAGGTGTAAGGTTAGGTTGTTTATTTGAGATGTTTCTTGTGTCTTGAGGTAGGATTGTATTGCTATAAACTTCCCTCTTAAAACTGCTTTTGCTGCATCCCATAGGTTTTGGGTCATTGTGTTTTCATTGTCACTTATTTCTAGGTATTTTTTTATTTCTTCTTTGATTTCTTCAGTGATCTGTAGGTTAGTTAGTAGTGTATTGTTTAGCCACCATGTCTTTGTATTTTTTACAGATTTTTTTTCCTGTAATTGATATCTAGTCTCATAGGATTGTAGTCAGAAAAGATACTTGATATGATTTCAATTTTCTTAAATTTAACAAGGCTTGATATGTGTCCCAAGATATGATCTATCCTGGAGAATGTTCCATGAGCACTTGAGAAGAAAGTGTATTCTGTTGTTTTTGGATGGAATGTCCTATAAATATCAATTAAGTCCATCTTGTTTAATGTATCATGTGAAGCTTGTGTTACCTTATTTATTTTCACTTTGGATGATCTGTCCATTGGTGAAAGTGGGGTGTTAAAGTCCCCTACTATGAATGTGTTACTGTCAATTTCCCCTTTTATGACTGTTAGAATTTGCCCTATGTATTCAGGTACTCCTATGTTGGGTGCATAAATATTTACAATTGTTATATGTTCTTCTTGGATTGATCCCTTGATCATTATGTAGTGTCCTTCTTTGGCTCTTGTAACAGCCTTTATTATAAAGTCTATTTTGTCTGATATGAGAATTGCTACTCCAGCTTTCTTTTGATTTCCATTTGCATGGCATATCTTTTTCCATCCCCTCACTTTCAATCTGTATGTGTCCCTAGGTCTGAAGTGAGTCTCTTGTAGACAGCATATATACGGGTATTGTTTTTGTATCCATTTAGCCAGTCCATGTCTTTTTGTTGGAGCATTTAATCCATTTATATTTAAGGTAATTATCAATCTGTATGTTCCTATTCCCATTTTCTTAATTGTTTTGAGTTGGTTATTGTATGTCTTTTCTTTCTCTTGTGTTTCCTGCCTAGACAAGTTCCTTTAGCATTTGTCGTAAAGCTTGTTTGGTGGCTGAATTCTCTTAGCTTTTGCTTGTCTGTAAAGGTTTTAATTTCTCCACCGAATCTGAATGAGATCCTTGCTGGGTAGAGTAATCTTGGTTATAGGTTTGTCCCTTTCATCACTTTAAATATATCCTGCCACACCCTTCTGGATTGCAGAGTTCCTGCTGAGAGATCAGCTGTTAACCTTATGGGGATTCCCTTATATGTTATTTGTTGTTTTTCCCTTGCTGATTTTAATATTTTTTCTTTGTATTTAATTTTTGATAGCTTGATTAATATATGTCTTGGTGTGTTTCTCCTTAGATTTATTCTTTATGGGACTGTCTGTGCTTCCTGGAGTTGACTGACTATTTCCTTTTCCATATTAGGGAAGTTTTCAACTATAATCTCTTCAAATATTTTCTCAATCTCTTTTTCTCTTCTTCTTCTGGGACCCCTATAATTCGAATGTTGGTGCATTTAATGTTGTCCCAGAGGTCTCTGAGACTGTCCTCAACTCTCTTCATTCTTTTTCCTTATTTTGCTCTGTGGTAGTTATTTCCACTATTTATCTTCCAGGTCATTTATCTGTTCTTCTGCCTCAGGTATTCTGCTATTGATTCCTTCTAGAGAATTTTTAAGTTCATTTATTGTGTTGTTCATCATTGTTTGTTTGCTCTTCAGCTCTTCTAGTTCTTTGTTAAACATTTCTTGTATTTTCTCCATTCTATTTCCAAGATTTTGGATCATCTTTACTATCATTACTCTGAATTCTTTTTCAAGTAGACTGCCTATTTCCTCTTCATTTTTTTTTTCTTTTGGTCTGGTGGGTTTTTAGTTTGCTTCTTCATCTACTGTGTGTTTCTCTGTCTTCTCATTTTTCTTAATTTACTGCTTTTGGGGTCTCCTTTTCACAGGCTGCTGGTTCACGCTGTTTTTGGTGTCTGCCCTCAGTGGCTAACATTGGTTCAGTGGGTTGTGTAGGCTTCCTGGTGGTGGGGACTGGTGCCTGTGTTTTGGTGGATGAGGCTGGTTCTTGTCTTTCTGGTGGGCAGGACCACATCTGGTGGTGTGTTTTGGGGTGTCTGTGAACTTATTAGGATTTTAGGCAGCCTCTCTGCTAATGGATGGGGTAGTGTTCCAGCCTTGTTAGTTGTTTGGCATAGGGTGTCCAGCACTGTAGCTTGCTGGTTGTTGAGTGGAGCTGGGTCTTATGGTGAGATGGAGATCTCTGGAAGAGCTTTTGTCATTTGATATTACATGGGGCCAGGAAGTCTCTGGTGGACCAATGTCCTGAACTTGGCTCTCCCACCTCAGAGTCTCAGGCCTGACACCCGGCCAGAGCATCAAGACCCTGTCAGCTACATGGCTCAGAAGAAAAGGGTTAAAAAAAAGCAAGAAAAAAATAGAATAAAATAATAAATATAAATAAAATTATTAAAAATAAAAATATAAAAATGTTATAAAAAAGAAAGAAAGAAATGAGAGCAACCAAACCAATAAACAAATCCAACAATGATAACAAGCACTAACAACTATACTAAAAACAAAAACATAAGACAAATGGTAAAAACAAAGCTATACAGAGAAAATCACACAAAGAAGCATACACATACACCCTCACAGAAAGAGAAAAAGGAAAAAAAATATATACATATATAAAAGAAGAGTGCAACCTAATCAATAAAGAAATCTACCAATGATAATAAGCTCTAAATACTAAACTAAGATAAACATAAAACCAGAAACAAATTATATGCAAAAAGCAAACCCCAACTCTACTGCCTCAATTTTGGGATGATTTGTTGTCTATTCAGGTATTCCACAGAGGCGGGGTACATCAAGTTGATTGTGGAGATTTCATCCACTGCTCCCAAGGCTGCTGGGAGAGATTTCCCTTTCTCTTCTTTGTTCACACAGCTCCTGGGGTTCAGCTTTGGATTTGGCCCCGCCTCTGCATGTAGGTCGCCTGAGGGCATCTGCTCTTCACTCAGACAGGACAGGGTTAAAGTAGCAGCTGATTTGGGGCTGGCTCACTCAGGCCGGGGGTTGCAGAATGTGGGGTGAGCCTGCAGCGGCAGAAGCCGGGTGTGACATTGCACCAGCGTGAGGCACGCCGTTTGTTCTCCTGGGGAAGTTGTCCCTTGATCTTGGGACCCTGGCAGTGGCAGGCTGCACAGGCTCCCGGAAGGGGAGATGTGGACAGTGACCTGTGCTTGCACACAGGCTTCTTGATGGCTGCAGCAGCAGCCTTAGCATCTCATGTCTGTCTCTGGTGTCCGCGCTGATCATCACGGCTTGCACCTGTCTCTGGAGCTCCTTTAAGCGGTGCTCTGAATCCCCTCTCCTTGCACACCCTGAAACAATGGTCTCTTGCCTCTGAGGCAGGTCCAGATTTTTTCCCGAACTCTCTCCAGGCTAGCTGTGGTGCACTAGCCCCCTTCAGACTGTGTTCACACAGCCAGCCATAGTCCTCTCCCTGGGGTCTGACCTCCAAAGCCCGAACCTCAGCTCCCAGCCCCTGCACACCCCAGCAGGTGAGCAGACAAGCCTCTCGGGCTGGTGAGTGCCAGTTGGCACCAATCCTGTGTGCGGGAATCTCTCCACTTTGCCCTCTGCATCCCTGTTGCTGCTCTCTCCTCCATGGCTCCGAAGCTTCCCCCACTCCCACCCTTTGTCTGCACCAGTGTGTGGAAACTTTTCCTCCTTCACAGCTCCCTCTCAGAGGGGAAGGTCCTGTCCCTATTCTTTTCTCTCTGTGTTTTCTTTTTTCTTTTGCCTTACCCAGGTACGTGGGGAGTTTCTTGCCTTTGGGGAAGTCTGAAGTCTTCTGCCAGCGTTCAGTAGGTGTTCTGTAGGAGTTGTTCCACATGTAGAAATATTTTTGATGAATTTGTGGTGAGGAAGGTGATCTCCATGTCTTACTCCTCTGCCATCTTGAAAGTCCCTTCCAAAGTAGTCTTTTTGGCTTTAGAACTTTCCATTATGGAGCATAGGTTAGTAGTTATGTACATAGACCTCTTTTCCGTGACACTTACTCATTCACAATCAGGCAATTGGGTCATTGCGGTGGGGGAGGAGGGGGAGCTATGGGAAGTCTAGACTGAAGTCTGGGGTTCTGATCTGTTCTCAGGGGAGAATTAAAATTGGGAAGGAAAGATGAGAGAAAGGAGGTAGTGAAAGTTTAAAAAAAATGTAGTCATGATCCTTATGACACAAAACGGTCAAAAGAAAAAGATGGTAGATGTAAAGGAAAAAAATTAAGCAGCATTTTAAAAATTGCTTTACACAGGCCATTTCTCCCCTCATGCATACATCTAAAGAGATGGAGGCAACTTTTAAAGTCATTCCTTGGAGCCTTAGGTGGATAAATGGTTATATCTCCATCCACTTCTGGTTAGGTCGAGGGAGGAGCATTTAGACCTCACACCCTTGTCTTAGGGCAGCTAAGTTACAAAGTTGAACAGCCCTTGGCATGTGATGTGCTTTTTCATAATAATAATAATAATAATAATAATAATACAGTAAGGCTGCAGCAATGTTTCACTTCCATGGAATTGCCCTTTTTCATTTTTGGGAATTCCATGTTTGTGGCAGAACCTTTTGCTATTCATGTTACTTTCTATACTGGATGCACAAAACAATAAGTGAGCCTGGCTCAGTTTGCATCCTATTTCTACCACAGTTATTCCATGCAGAAATGTCTACTATTGATCTACTTTCTCTCTGGAAGAAACCTTTTCTCCCTTTCTCTCGTTTCTTCATTTCTTCTCCCTCTTGGTTTCCATCTGTCTTCTTTTCCCAAATCATACAGATTCTTTTCTCTTTGATTTTCTTCTATTTATTCTCTCAAGCCCTTATCTTGCTGGGAAAGGACTAGGGATTAACAGACAAAGAATATCAGTGGTCACAGATTTACCAACCGAACACAGAGGTAAGAGTGAGGCATCTTCCCTGAAAGGATTTTCCCTGAGTGGAGATGTGTTTGTGTAGGACATCACATAGGCCCTCTGCCTTCTCAGTGTCTCTTGTATCATTTTTCTAATGACTATTGGAAGTTAAGAATGCATGTGAATTTAACTGAGTGAGTTGCAATGTAAGTTTGAATAACAGGAACAAAGGGGGGAAGGGTAACTAAAGAGCTTAGGGGTTAACATCATTAAAGGGCTGAGTTCCCTGCACTCATGCTCAGTCTGAGGATAGGCTTGCTGAAAGAATAAAATTGATAGAACAAAAACAATGACAACAGATATATATCATAACATACTGTGTACCTATATGCCAGACACTTTATATTAGCTCTTATTGTTACAACTGCTTTACAGGTGGGTGTTATTATCTAGCTTGGAAATGGAAATCTTGGCTCAGAGAAGTTCAGCGATAATCCCAGGATTGCCCAGTATGATGTGTATTCATAGCCAAGTTCTCTCTGACCTAGTGCTCTTGCTGTACATTTTACTATCCCTGGCGCATGCAGGAGGTAGCCATCTTGCCATTTGGATGACCATGGGTGTTCAAGGACATGTTAAAGAATTTCAAAAGCAAAATCTGTCCCTTTCCCCTTTCACCATTTGAACCTAATTCTTAACATTGGTCCTTCATAAAGTTATATTTTGTACTCTTAAGGTCCAGATCATTGGATCTTTTCATTTTTCTGTGTTTATACAAAGGGCATTGAAGCTAAATGTTTCTGAGCAAAGGACAATAGGAATAGTGTAGTAGTAAGAGCATAGATTCTGAAATCAAACCATCTAATTTCTTAAATTGAATTCCACTACTGGCAGTGTCACTAGGGCACGTTACTTACTGATTCTGTGCCTCAGTTTCCTCTTTGTATATCAGGCCTTACAACAGTACTTATGTTACAGGTTATTGAGAGAATAAAGTCAGTTAATATATGTAAAGCTCTTGGACAGTGTATGTCATTTGTATAGAAAGAACAGTGTCAAGTATTATTATTTTATGTTATTTTCTTTATTTACCAATAATTGACATTTAAATATATATGATAAAATCATAGTTGGTGAATTCAATACTATAAAAATCATACCATGTTAACTTTCATGATGATTCAAAAAGATACTGTTTTTCATGCATTGGATGCCATTGATCAAATTAAAATGAAATAGGAAACTGTATAAATTAATATACTTGTTCAGTAAATTTGTTGTGGAATCTGTTACTTAAGTCCCCAGGTTCGAGCTTTGCAAAGTGAGGTGCAGAATGACTTAAAGTGAAGCAAAATGAAAGATTTCAGAAACCATCCACCCCAAAGTTTGGAGAAAACAGATCAAATGTAAATTCCAAGGGAGAGCAATTGTGTCCTATTGTTAACTTCTCTTTAGATTGCTTTGAGCTAATGTTCAGTGTTAATGCCTGGCAAATCCCAAACAGGGAAAAACATAGGTACTTATCTTTCATATTATATATGACTAAAATTAAAGTTGATTTGTCCATTAAGCAGTGCAGTAATAGGTCTTCTGACTTTTCATAAGGCATTAAAGGAGTGATGCATATCAAGAAGACATTCTATTTCTAAAGAACACTAATCAATGCTGAGAACATTTGCTATAAATTATTCACATTTGTTATAAACCACTCCATCCTTTTAAAAATTAACAGTACACAACCTATAATCTCGGAACAAAAGTAGGGCTACCTCACCTTGAAAAGTTTGAATATGAGGGGCTGATTACAATAAGAGAGCAAATAGGATACTAAGACTTGAGTTCAGTGTATTATGAGGAATAAATCACTGAGCAGCCTAACATCTGATAGAACATGATCCCTGCTCCTTCTTGTGTGTTCTTTCACCACACATTAATATTTCATGCAACCATTTCAAAATAAAGTCATAATGTGAGTCATAAATCACAAAACAGTGGTAATAAACCACTTTGGTTTATATTAGCTGTATACGGATGATACTTAAGTATTTCCACCATTAGCCTGGACTATTTGAGCTTTCTCTGGACCACATTTGCTCTATTTCTTCCATTTTAAGTGGTGGGAATATGGGAAACAATGCTAAATTCATTCATTAGTAATAAAACAGTGCTACTTGTTCTCATAATTGATTTCATTTCAACTTGGATCTGTGAAAATGATAGCACAGTTGAAAGTGATAACATTATTGATCTTATTTTCTCAAAGAGCATACCTTTCCAATGAAACCTACTGAGGGGTCAAGGGGCATCATATAGAAATAAAATATTGAAAGAAAAAGCAGAACAATGAGTTGAAGATGGGAATGATTGAATGTATAAATAGGGTTTATACTCATTAATAAATGGCTTATTCTTTAGATAAGCTTCCCAAATGAGGCTCTTATAATGTTTCATCTTGGTCTTATGATTGTTATTATTAATATTGTTTTGGTTTAACTCTAGAGGAATCTGTTCCATCCTATTGCTTGAATATTCTTGAAATTGTTAGTACTAACATCTGAAGAGGCTGGATAAGATTATATCTGGAAATATATATACCTATATTCTAGATGTGAACAAAAATCTCATGAGTTGAAGCACCTGAAACTCATAAAAATGGAACTCCCACCAATCAGACATATTGACCAAGACATAAAACACACACATATATTACAGCCTTGTAAATATTTGAAGGAGATGCTCTTGGTGGTTTCTTGTGCTTAACCTCACTTTATACTCTTCAGGATGGGGACACTGTTTATGGATCAACAGTTGGGTTGGTCCACGAGCCTATGGCCTGAAACTCATAAAGTGAAAGTGAGGTTAACACTTAATGCCCTTGATGGATGCTCATGGTTTCTCTTAGATGCGAGATATGCAAAGGGACCAACCCTGTTTCATCATTAGAAAAAATAAACAGGTATAGTCACTGGGTTGGGATGTGGTTGGAATGAAGCTATTAAGAGGATTCACAAAAGCACACTGAGTAAAAATCTATTTATTTCTTATTCATCAAAATTTTTTTGACTTTCAAAAAATTTATCGATCAAGGGTGGACCATTCAAATCTCCTTGGGGGTCGCACAGGTTATATGTTTGAGAGAAGTGGGCTGGGTTCCTCAAGTCCTGGAAAACATATGTTGTATCTGAAGAGTACAATGTCTGCCCAGTCACTACAGAAACTATGGGAACATGGTCTCTGTTGTCAGGTCATCCGCTTTTTATGTATTGGATTCAGACCAGGTTAAGATACGAATTAGCCTGTGTGGGCTAAAACACACTTTCCAGTCTGATTTGCTCTGCCTGTTACCAGCTTGAGACATCTGTGTCCACATCTAGGCAGGAACTTGAATGTAAACATCCATGTTGTTGTTCATAAAAAGAATGTATACTGTGTCTTAGGTTTTCAAATTAATCGTTTGAAAGTACTTAGATGCTTTTCCTCAGCTGTGATCTCCAGAAGGTCCTAAAGTTTTGTTAAACATATATTTTCTTAAGGGAGAATTAGGTAGCTGGTGAAACTGACATTGTTGGCCTGGATTTTCAGAGAATGAGAACATATGAAGTGCATGCATATACCTGGCATCCCGTGAAGGCTCAGGTAAGACCAGAAGAGGAGAAGGTAAATCCTCACTGGGCATCTCTTCGGCTTGGGAGCAGCAAAGAGTTAGTATGTTGCAGTACTCTTTAGCGCATGCAGGATGCTTTTATGGATGGCAGAAGATTGCCAAATAGCAGGTGACTGTGGGCAAAAGGAAAGCTGAGCTTTGACCTCAGAAAAGAATTGGGTCTTGATTTCAAGAAAGCATTTAAGACAATAACCCAATCCTTTGGAGTACCTAAATGGATGGTGGAAGCTACGAGAAAACCACAGGTAGTGTTAGGTCAAAAACAAAGTGGTGGGAGGTGTGTGGAGGTGAACAAGCAAGGAGAGGAGTTCTGAAGCCGGTGGAAGAGCACACAGGTGCTCAAGAACTGCAATATTTATAACCATGTGAGACCCGGGAGAGGAGGAGGGTGACAGCAGCAGAAGGTTGTGACAATGGGAGAGCACGTGAAAGATGCATGTGGGCAGAGACGTGAGAGGATGGCCATCAACAGCCTTGTCAAGGTAACACCTTCGTTCTTTGGAAGCCAGGTCTCAGAGGCTCAGGTGACTGCAGAAATGGAAATCTCTTTCCCATAGTACCCATTTTCTAACTCCATTTTCTAACTACTTAGTAGCCACTACCCATTTCCATCACACTCCTGGAGCCCTTCGCTCTGTGAGTTATGCAGGAGAAACCCAGAAAATACCTAGACAAGTCTGTTGGTTTCCAGGCTGCTGGGATGTAGATGTATTATCAAAGTTTGGGGTGGGTACGCTCTGTACCTTGGGAATGGTTGTCCCTTGCCCATGTTCCCATGGTACATGGAACCATGATACTCCATGGCGGGCAAAGGACAGGATGAATCAAGGTAGTCTGTGAGTGTTTACTACCTTAGGCTCTTATCATTTATGTCTTCCTGTCACTCCCCAGTCTTGGCCATGCAGGACATGGTTAATTGCTCATTGGTCCACTGCAGGGGTCCACCCATTTCTGGTCCCACCCTGCCAATCATTTTCTTACTGTTTCCCTCTGAAATAAACTGGATAATTCCATGTAGTAACAGGTACATGGAGAGTTTCTCACTTCTTTTGAAATAGAGCAATAACCACCCATCAATTACTGGCAATTTTTTTTAACTGCAAATTTGAATTATCTTGGTTGCTTCCCATTGGAAGCTTGATTTATATTGGTTTAATTTCTAGAAATTGTGTCTTTCTCCATTGTTAGCAATAGAACTAATCTCAGAAATAATGAACACTCCCGAAAGTATTTCCCATAGTCATCTCCTCAGTAAACAATTGCTCTTTTCTTGAATTTAAATACTATTGAACTGGAGTCATCTCCTAGAGAGCACTTCTTTTTTTTGTAAGTCTCCTTTAATGGACAATATGATGCAATCTATTTAGTGTGGGTTTAACTAATGAAGAATTGGGAATGCTGTCAATACATTTTCACCCACTGAAACAAACATGCCATGCCTGTTGTATTTAGCTATGGAAAAGTAATTTTTAAAAAAGTGCATGTAAATCCTGTAGAGTCTGGAGTCACATAATGCATTTTCTTCCTTATTTTATTATAACATCTCTATTTTTTTCTTTAGTATGGGTGTGCCCATAATAGTGTTACTGGCATCACTTAATTTAAAACCTGGCTGCAAGTCCTTCCCCCAAATTAATATAAGGAAAGATCAAGGTCAAGGTCAAATGCAGAACATGTGTCTCCATTTCAAGGATAGAAAGACTAAGGTCACTTTTGAATTAATTCATATCTCACAAAATTACAACCTACATTGAAATGATTTATTTATTAGATTAGGCCCTGGAACCAATAACCAAGTTCTCTTAAAATGTAAACAGGTAAGTATTGATTAAATCAGCCATGAGTGCATGTTGACTCCACAAAAAACTCCAAGAGCTTCTCATAACTTGGATCAGCACAGTCTGATTCCTTTTATCCTCGCCTCCTTTTAAAATTGTTTAAGCAACGTTACCACTTAATTGCTAACTCATCTGTAGCAGGAAACAATTATTCGGAATAAGCCCAAGTGCGGCTCTGGTTTTCCAGCAGATTATTTAAAAACAATATTTCCTTAAGATAACAATTTTGATAATGATGCAGGAAGGAAATATATTTGCAATTAAATGAACAGGCTTTAGCACAACAAGCAATAAAAAGCTTAACACTGAGCCTTTGTGAATTAAATGCCGGAACAACATTGGACAAAAGTCATGATTCTGCTGACACATTTATTTCTCAGTAAATGAAGACTGTTTAGGTTTAATGCATTTGTGGTTAGCAATAGTTTAAAAGATCAATGTAAATTCGTTTGGAACTAGTAAATAAGGCTTTAATGAAACTTCTAACAGCGTGCTTTCACACCTTAGATCTCTTTATCATTCTGAGGTGACACAGCAGGATTCTTCTTGAGTTTGATGACATACACAGAACATTATGAAGTGTTTGACAGATTTTATTTGACATTTATTTGATTTATGGGGTTGATATTGGATTTCAACATCTCCCTATCTCCCTTTTGTTCAGGCTTAGTGCAGAGTGCTTATGAAGATAGTTTCTTCTAAATGTGTTTATTAATATTATATATATAGTATTACATATATGTGCATATTAATATTATATATATAAACTATTAATGAAATGCAGTTTAAGACTGGGATCATTAAACATTTCCACTCTACTAAATGAGGTAATGTATGAGAAAGCACTTTGCAAACTGTAAAGCCATATACAGATGTTAGTTATCATAATTATTGTTGTTACAGGAAACCAGGGTTTTATATATTATTATTCTGTTTTCCTTTAACACTTAATTCAAAGAGTAAATACAGACAACCAATTTCCTTAAAAACCTGCTGCAGCTTTTTAAACAGTTCTGAGCGTTTCATTAAGGTTTTATTGTAAATCATGCGTGGTGCTATGAATTTAGTTTAGCTTTAAAAAAAAAATCTGCTGACATAATAAACATGACTTGTTACATGAAACTTTCCTAACATGAAACTTTATTAGGAAGATGCTAAAGAATTTCCACCTGGGCCTGGGAACTGCTAAATGAAGCACATCACAAAGTTAGTCTGTGAGATGGAGAGGTGCCTCCTGTTACTTTTCCAGTTGTATCTGTGATCCTGCCTTTTCTGTCTTTCATAGCTGATGATCTTCATAAGCTATTATTGATTAGAAGGAGGCAAAGAAAGGGATTTTTATTTTCTCTCTCTGTCTTCCTTTTTAGTGTGGTCTTGGAGAGACTTAGGGATTGAAAGACATTCACATGCCTATTAAAAAGAGTCAAGATAAAATTATTAAGGTAACAACAAATAATTTGGGGGGTTACAATTTGAAACATCCTAATGATGTGAGGAAAGCTTGGCAAATTTTATGAGCAGTTAAAGAACTTAACCTTGGAGATAGATGATCAAACTCTCTCTGTGATAAATTTAAAGTCCCGTTTATTCTTTACCATATATATTTTACAATATGATCATACTTATTCCTTCTTTTGGTTTAAACATAGAATGTGCATTAAAGAAATTACTACTGGTTTATTGGGTATTTAAACAAATGAAGCATAACTTAAGCAAATATTTTAACTAAACAGAGGAATCTTTACCCGGTTCCAGGACTTGGGATATCTCAAATGTTCTTGCTTGATGTGTAGTTAAGAAGGAAACATAAATGCTAAAAGGCAAATGAGCAGAAACTATTCCTTCCCACTGGTAAATGATGCCCCGAAAGTGTTCAACATAGAGGACTTGTTAGTAGATCCTGCAGTTTTGTGTATCCATTGGGGGGAGTAAAATAAACATAGTTATACATGCTTGAAAAGTAAGAAAACACAACTAAGTCTGAGAAAAAAAAATACTACAGAAAAATAGGGGAGGCCCTAACTAAATGATACAGTTAAGGAACTCCAAGACAAGTTTATTACAACCAAGGTATCTCCTCCCTGACTACACATTCCTAGTCCATCCAGACGTTGCAGGCTGACAATTTCTGGTTACTTGCTCCTTAGTGCATCCCAGGTGCATCCTCATTAGGGAATGGCTGAAAATGATACTCTGGTAGTATCTGAGCCAGCACTTACCTCATTCCAGACATGCTATTTTTGTTAATCGAAGCTTTGGCAATATTTGCTTTATTTGTGGTCATGCCATTTTATAATGCTTCACGTATATTAGGCACTCAGTGAAAGGTTTAGAATGGCCAAATAAATGAATGAAAAAAAATCACACCACTCACTCATTTCTGTGTCCATTTGAAAAAGGTCAAAGTGAAAGTTGTAAAGACAAGAAATGAATCAAAATCAAAATCACTCGAGTACAGTTGCTTGACACATTATCACTGTGAATGTTATCTTTTTGAGTAGTAAGGGGGGCCTGGTTTTAGTCCCTTCAGCTGGTTGATAACTTAAATGACAGTGAAATGTGATGTAATATAAAAAAAAAAACAAACGATGTTAAGAATCCTTGCTTTGGGTATTAGTGAGAACAGATTTGGTATAGTCAGAGCACCTGTGTCTTTGAGTAGAATGTAAAATTTAAGGTTTTGTTTTTTGTTCTGTTTTGTTTTGTTTTTAGTTGTGCTTGCTTTTCTGGATTTACAAATAACAATATAACAAACATTGAAACTGTTTACAGTTTTGTTGTTATTTTTACTCAAGGAATGGTGTCAGTGAATTAATTCAAGATTGAATTTTGTATGTTTGCCACATAATAAATTATATATACTGGAGCTCCATTTTCTTGTCCTCAAAATAATGTTTGAGCTACCGTATTCCTCTAGCTTTAAAATGATTTAATTATTAGAAGTATAATCATACAAATGTGATTTTCCTATTAAAATCTTCAGGATATTAAAACTTATTTATACTTGTTTAAAGTTTTTTGAAAGAAGAATGAGAAATTCTAATTAGGATATGAATGATTGAACCCCTAATAGGTGATGATCAATCTTGATACAGTGATACATTGACGTGTACTGAGTTTTCTGAAGGAATGAGGTAAACTTTCAACTTTTAAAATATGTTTCAATTCACTTCAAATAAAACATAAATATGTTAACAGTAGGGTATTGAAACTCTAAAAATATTGGGAATACTCGCAGTGCATATAACATAAAATGAAAGATAGAGAGAAAGTAATGCTTAAAAAGAGAGAAAAAACAAGTTAATTAAAGCTAATACCACTATTTTATTTTTATCAGACATCAAGGTAATCTTTTAATACTTAAAATATATTGAGAAGTGAATTTACCTAACAACTTAAAGCACTGATTGTATAAAACCAATTAAAGTTAAAGCTAATAAGATTGTCATTTTGATTTTAATGGCTTGCCTAGGGGGGCTTGGGACTAACAATCCTATTTTGCAAAACATTTTTATTTCATAAGATAAAGAAAAAGAAAGGTAAGTTAAGATGTAGGTTAACACATGTGAAATCTTTCTATTTTTGATCAATAACAAGTATTCCTATACTATACTGGTTTTAAATGTATTCTTAAAGATCCAAGTGAGTAACTGATTTAAAGTATACCAATTCTAACACAGATTTATATGTGTTTAAATTTATAATTGAAGATAATTATGACATTTCTTAAAAGGCAATAGGTTTTTAGATGTTGGCTTTTGAACTATATATAATATTACAAAGAATGTCCAAAATAATCATTTTTATAATTCCAAAATACTGACCTTAAGACATTAAATTTTGCCCTGACAATGTCAGCCCATCCATGAAGGAAACAAGTGATAAACTTTATTGATATGTGTGGAAGTACAGAGTTACTGGTACAAATATCAAGTTAATAAAACCAGGAAAATAATTGGGTTTTCCTTAAGCTGTTTTGCAAATACTGTTTATATTTTCCCAGGGAAGTACGAAGTCTAAATTGGATGAGGAAAGAGAAATAATTGTCCAGTTTGGTTCTAAGAAGTTTTGGGCAAAGGCAAATAGAATACATCTCAAATATCAGATTTTGTAGCTGATCGAGAAGTGGAAAAGTGCAGGAAAGCAATTGTGTCCGATTTGGGATTTAATAAGTCGGCAGATCTTTGAAGAAACTTAATTTGATAACTAAAGTCAATTAATAATGACTTATGTTTTTAAAACTCAGATGGCTTATCTGCCCACCTGAGAAGTTACATCTGTTTAAAATAAGAACTAAAAACATCTTCCCAAATTGAGAAAAAAAGTCACTTAGAAAGAAAAAATGAATTAACCTTTGTAGTATATATTCTGATGGTTGTATGATATTTCCCCTTTTGCAGGTAAAGCCTGAATAATTGCTTTGCTCATATTTCCCCATGTTAGTGGACAGTGGTAAAAAAAGAGTAAAGTTGTTAAGGGAAGTTGCTCTTTACGGCCTCGCACACACCCATTTATTCCCCACTGAAATGTGTGCCGGGTACCAGGAAAGCCACAATATCTCTTTAAGTAGGTTCTTAAAGCCTGGGAGCTCTAAGGAGTATTGAGGGTACCTTATTAACTTGCTGTTGCCTGCTGAGAAAACATTGTTTATATAGAATTGGCTTATTGCTAATGAGAGAACCTATTAAGGCATAACACAGGCAAGGCAAAATATAGACTCTGTTTTTCTAAATATTTTCTTTTAGATCTCTCTCGTTCCACTGATGATATTAAAGGGTCAGACATGTAATCACTCAATATTTTACTTACTGGAAGAGACAAACAGATTTTATTAAGATTAGAGAATTTTCCCCACCCCATTTGTCTCCTCCCCACCACTGTCTCAGCAATAGCCCTGTCCAACCATGAGATGCTAAATAGTTCCAGTGTTTTCCTCTTCCTGTAATAATCATGCATATGCCCAGCTTGTGTGTTTCCCCTCCCTCATGAATTTGCACAGTGGCCCCAGCCGGGCTCCCTCTTATCTGGGGGGCAATTGCCAATGCTGATCCAAGGAGAAACAAATCGTGGAAGAAAAGGTTCACTTTATTTAGCAGAGCTCTGACCCCTTCAGTGCCTGTAGCTTTTGGATACACCCCTCCAACCCACTCCCTCTCCCTCCCCAGTTTACACCACACCCCCCTGTCCATTGGTTGCTGGATATTCTGATGGCAGGACTGAAATAGACTTTGCCCTCCACACAGCTGCAGGGCCCAGTTCTGCCAAAATAGGGGTATATGATAGTGGGTAATAAGGGAAACTGATTTCTGGTCTCTGCCATTTTCTAGGATCCAAATGAATTCTAGTTGGCAAGAAGGAGAGAGGAAAAGAGCTGACACATCGCTGTCTTACTGCTGTGGGAGCAGCAAGTTAGGAGCTCCTGCCTATGGTGTGTCACATGGACTGTGAGACCCTGTGACCCTCCCAACTCCTGCCTGCACACCCAGGTGAGTTCTTCAGGATTTCTCTCTGTGGTGGACACTGGCCTAGGGTCATTTCTTCAGGAGGGAGACTCTCCCTGGAAAAGCTGATCTACATTTCTGCTGGGATCGATGCTGTGGAGACTGCATAAGTCGGTAAATTGTGAAGCAGCTAGTTTTGTCTCAGCTGACAATAATTATGGATTTGGGTGCCCAGAGCAAGAATGAGCAAATGGCCTGGAGAAAAAATCAGCAGTGAAACTCTACACCTTTTTTTTTGTAACATCTAAATCAACAAAGAAAAAATGTTATGAAAGAAAGGCTCAGGAGTATAGGAGAATATGGGGAAGGCTCCAGGCAGTTTAATGTACAGATATTCCCTCTACTTTCTTCATTACCTTCCAAAACTTCTTCTAAGAGGCCATGAGGTATATTCTCTGTCCCTCCTTCCCCCTTGCCCTACGCTCACTGCTTCTTGGTTCTATTGATGTTTGCAACCCCATCCCGCTTTTCCCCCTGTTCCTCAATGGCCTCTGCTCTGCATTCCAGAAGAACCTTGTCATGGCATGTTAAGAATAACCAGAATCTAGTTTTCTCCAGAATGTTAATCACATGTCAAATTCTGTTATCCCTAAAGATCCATGATCAGCAATCATTTATGAATTTTATTTCTCCCGTGGGCTAAGTAAAAATACAAAAATTAAAGGACACTGGGAGTTATGGTAGCTCAATTTTCTTAGATTTCACGGGATTCCCCTCTCTTAAATGGATTACTCTGCCATTCCCTTCTATAATTCTGTCTCATTATCCTCCCAGATTTTCTTCATGCACTAATCATTATTAAAAATGGAAAAAACAATTAAGCAAGAGCACAAAGAAATACTATCCCATGAGCCTTGAGCAATGCCAGACACATAAACATTGACTCAATGAATGAGTAATAATTTTTTTATTTCCCACTGCCATAATGTGCTACATCTTGCATTAGCAACTTAACCAACAAAGAACATTTGCTTTATAAGAAAAAAAGTATTTTAGACATTTTTTCTGATGCTGGTAACATTTCACCTCAATATTTTGCTGTTTCGGATTGATTTCAGTAGATTTTTGATAGAACACCGTGAAATCTAAGGGTTTGAATTCAGAATCAGACATGGCTGGGCAAATGATCTCTTTGAAAATCCATGCTTTTTGATTGTTTGGCTTTTTTTTTTTTTTTTTGCCTTATCCAGCCAAACCATTCTCCAGGCTACACTTCTGTTACCCCAGGGTGGTAAGTCTGTTCACACAAAAGCCCTCTGTAACATGGCCCTTTCACTGTTCATCATCTCTACTTTGAACAAGGGGAGTGTTGTTGAGTTTTGCGGCATGAGTTATCTCAGAAGCAACGCCATCCCATTGCCAAATAGCACAATGATGGATCATTTAAGAGTGTTTAGAGTTGGATGAGTTTAGCAGTGTTCATCCAGTTGGTGTGAGCACATAGAACAGAAGTCAAAATTGTAGGTTTGATGACTTTTGGGGCCAGCGAGTTCTGCTTTGTTCCACAGAGTTGCCAGTTGTGGGCATAAGAGCATCTGATGTGAATATGGTTGAAGATGAGTCAGCACAAATGAATCATTCTTATTTTAAAAACTAAGACAAAAAACAAAAAAGTGGGAGTCTTTGATGAACTTGTAGGCAAAATCTCAATCTTTCTCTCTCTGTCCCCCCGCCATATATAATCATTATTTCATGAACTGAATGACAATCAGATATATTCTTTCCATCTGTAAGGTGACTCTTAGAAGACACTGTTTAGGAAGAACCTACTGTGCATCATAAAGGAACGCCAGCATCTCCTCTCTGTGGTCCCTCCTTCTGGGTTGACCCTCTATAAGTTCTCAAGGACTTGGCACTGCCCCCCATGTTTACCTGGCTGAACTCCATGGTTAACAAGATGTTGTTTTCCATCTAATGAATTTGCCTTGCAGGCACAGGAAAGGGGTTGGTTCCACCATTTTCAGAAGCCAGGCAACCGATAAATTTAATGGGATTTTGTTGACATTAATTGCGTTTGCACTGGTGTGAGACCTTCTCGCTCCTGGCTCATTTGTCTTCTGGATCATGTGAATCACCCAAGTTCTGGGCCAGCTGGTCATTCAACCATGTGATTCCAGGCTTAACAATATCTACGAGTCACTGGTAACTCAATCACTCTTTAGTTTATTGCTCAGTAAAATAATAATAACAATTTGTTCAGACATTTAACCAGGCTGCATTTCTCCAGGGACAAAATAAACTTTCCAAAGAAATAAGTCAAATGCATTTGGTATTAACAAAAGACTCTTTCCAGAGGTGTAGCTACCAACACCTGGAGCAAATTCTAAGAAATGGTTTTAGAATTGAAGACAAAGTCCAGAAGGAGAAGGCATGGGGACAATTATTGTTTCTATGATTGAGACACACACATGAATACAAATTTTCTATCTTATAAAATAAATTATTTTGTAATTTTTATACTCATAAAACTATGCAAATTTGTCCACTGATAATAATCAATATCAATTATAATAGTCTTGCTCTGTTGCCAAGTGACAAGAATATATGAATGATAAGTTTTTGTTTTGTTTTTACTATAGGTGCTCACTTCTGTGCCCCTGTCCTTAAGAAGGTTTTATGTTGGCTGTGTGTGAGTTAAGGCGTATATGAAGCTGAGGGCTAATGTGCAAATGGGCCTTCGTATCCACAAATGGGTTACCAGACCAATTGCTCTCTGTGGTGAAAGGCCATTTTTAAAAAATGTCAAGTCTGTTCAGAACTGGTGCTTTTGTATCAATACTTTACAATAAAAATTAGTTGTTAGAAAGTGGAACTTGTGTTTGGATCTCACAGCAATGTCATGTTGCTATAAATGTCTCTAAGTACTGGACTTCCAACCTCTGTTCTTATCTCGGTACAGACGGCTTACAAACAATTCCTGGACCACACTGGTCACAAAACTCACTTTTAGTAGCTCCAACCTGGACAGTTCAGAAAGCTCTACTCAAGGCTTAAACTAAATGAGATACCTTTAAACACACACACACACATTGGGATAAATAGCAATCGGTTCTAAATTAATAAGATTATTAAATTATCAACTCAATAAAGGTCTTTTTAAAGGCAGTTCTTTTAATAGCTCATTATTCAGGAATACAGGTAAAGTGCCTTTAAACTGACTTTATTGTTTTTTGCATCCTAATCCGACACCTTTTTAAATCCTGTCCATGGTCAATGTGCGTTATGTGTGGAACATTTGCAGACGGGCTGCTTTCCGTCAACTTGCTTCAAAATTTAATACAAAAACATTATCAAATTCCTTCAAACCCCAGGAAAAAAAACCATATGTTCCATAGCAAACTATTTCATTGCTGAATGATATTTTTAGGATACATATAATCATATATTGTTTTTTATGACCCAGGTGTATCTTTGCGCAGAGGCTGTCAGAGCTGAAGGGAGACAGTAGCCTGTCCCCACATGGAGGGAAAGGAGGTAAATTTCTGACTCTGTTTTTACTAAGGGATCAAACCAATAAGAATTTCAAGGTGTGTTACCCAAATATTTAGACATAGAGTCAGTTGGACTTTGATGTATTTTTTCCAAGTTTTTATTATTATTTGTTTATTGAAGTATAGTTGATTTATAATGTGTTAGTTTCAGATGTACAGCAAAGTGATTTAGTTATACATATATATATATATACACACACATATATATCTATTCTTTTTCAGATTCTTGTCTATTATAGGTTATTACAGGATATTGAATATAGTCCCCTGTGCTATACAGTAGGACCTTATTGTGACTTTGATGTATTTTTTTAAACCAACTCCTTTTATAATAGCATAAAAACATAAAACACTTTTAAATTTAACAAAATACTTGCAAAATCTCTACATTGAAATCTATAGAACACTGATGAGAGGATTTTTTTTATTAGTTTCTGCTTTATAACAAAGTGAATCAGTCATACATATACATCTGTTCCCACATCCCTTCCCTCTTGCGTCTCCCTCCCTCCCACCCTCCCTATCCCACCCCTCCAGGAGGTCACAAAGCACCGAGCTGATCTCCCTGTGCTATGCGGCTGCTTCCCACTATCTATCTACCTTACATTTGGTACTGTATATATGTCCATGCCTCTCTTTTGCTTTGTCACAGCTTACCCTTCCCCCTCCCCATATTCTCAAGTCCATTCTCAAGTAAGTCTGTGTCTTTATTCCTGTTTTACCCCTAGGTTCTTCATGACATTTTTTAAAATTCCATATATATGTGTTAGCATATGGTATTTGTCTTTCTCTTTCTGACTTACTTCACTCTGTATGACAGACTCTAGGTCTATCCACTTCATTACAAATAGCTCAGTTTTGTTTCTTTTTATGGCTGAGTAATATTCCATTGTATATATGTGCCACATCTTCTTTATCCATTCATCCGATGATGGACACTTAGGTTGTTTCCATCTCCGGGCTATTGTGAATAGAGCTGCAATGAACATTTTGGTACATGTCTCTTTTTGAATTATGGTTTTCTCAGGGTATATGCCTAGTAGTGGGATTGCTGGGTCATATGGTAGTTCTATTTGTAGTTTTTTAAGGAACCTCCATACTGTTCTCCATAGTGGCTGTACCAATTCACATTCCCACCAGCAGTGCAAGAGTGTTCCCTTTTCTCCACACCCTGATGAGAGGATTTTTAATACTTGTTTATATACTCAGACCTCCATATGTATAGAGATGTTCCAACTAGCAATCTGGCCTTGAGTCCATATGTTGATAAGGTATACGTTTGCCATTGTGACCAATGTCTCCTGAACCAGATAGAAGTGTAAAAGTTCAAGCTGGTGAGGCAATTTGCTCAGTGAAGTCAATGGAGCCCAGACTTCCTCTGCCTTGTTTCTCTATCCTCCTAACACACTGGTTGTGTCTGTGTGGTGCCAGGTAGTTCACAGGCCAGCTGCATTTTAGCCAATAAGAAGGGGACCATGGAGGAGCAAGGGAGACCACGCCCCTTCCCTTTCAAAGCATGACCTGCAGGTCGTGTACATACCTTCCTCTCACATCCTATTGGACAGTCTGCACTGAGATAAGCACAGAAAATGAGAGTCAAGTGCTTGGAAAGTTTTAACAGCAATGTGACATTGCCAGGAGATCCAGATGCCTGGCTCATTTTATAGTTAATTTGTATTGTATTTTACAAAAGCATCAGTTCTCAACAGATTCAATTAAAAAAAAAAGCCTCTTTGCCCCAGGTAGCAAGAGCCCAGTAACCAATTTGCATATCTAAAGGCTTATTTGTGAATAGCCCCCCTAGCTGCATAGAAGGAAATATAGTCTAGAGATGATCTATAGCTTCTGGACCAGCACCTGCCCATCTAAATATGGTATTGCTGTGGGGAGAGCAGATGGAGATTGGGGACCACTAGACAGAGACACCTTTTCAAGTTCCCTGTCTTGGTTGGCTTTGGTTCCCAAATAAAGTTTTTTTTTTTTTTCCAAATAAAGTTTTAATTATTCACCTGATCATCACTTGCTGAGATATGAGGCAGTGATGTACCAGATGGACTGACCAGGAAGTCCTTCACACCATCCTTTGCATCCTCTTGATGTCAGTTGGCTGCATGTGCATAGCATTGAGCTCTTTGATCTAAGTGTTGAAGAAAGATTTATTTAAGATATGCATGAAGTATAAGGAATTATGATGAAACACAACAGAAAGTTGAAATTCCTTAAACCAAATGCTTCAAGGTAGAGTGAAGAAAACGTGTCTTTTTATAGTCTGGACAGAACACACAGGGAATGAACGAATACAGGGAACACATGGGTCAAGTGCAAATGTGTAGAGCTTTTATTGCAATAATTACCCAATGGTTTAAAAAATTGGTAAAGCCTCCCTTTCTGGAAAGAAAATTCTAGGTGTGCCCTGCACAACAAACTCATAATCCGGCAATTGAGCTGTTTACCCTTCACCAGGGTGGAAATACCCTAAGGACGGGGTGGGGCATGGTCTTCCTGTGCTTTCTGCAGCCCCCATTGCTTTTTACGGAGTTTGAGATCTCCTCTCATCCCCAGCCCACATCTGACATGGCTGGTCAGAAAGCTATGGTGCAGCGCTCTTAAACCCACTACCATTTCTCCTCCATTTACTTTCCCTCCCTCTCTTCTTTGCTTAAGAAAGTCTGGGCCATTTTTGTTGGAGGCTAGGCCTTCAGCCAGAAACACTGTACTCACTTGCTCTTTTGAATTGTTTGCCTGTGACTGAATATGGAATTTTCTCGGCTTGTTCGGATAGAGGCGATGGTGATGTCACGAGGGAGTCTGAACTCAGCTCTCTGTCTGGGTTTTACTGCAAATTTATCTGAGGGACATAACTAGGTGAAGGAGATGGACTGAGGGAAGTGAGAAACAGCTATAACCGTTTTCATGTAGGATGATACTATATTAAAGGAAGAGCCGCAGCTTTTCCAGAAGCGATCCGATAGAATTCATCATGAGACTTCTGTAGGGAAGATGAAAATTGGCCTCATGCAATAAAGTCTTTATTTATTTATTTCAAGATTTTAAATTCTGACATCTGACACTCAGGAAGAGATCCATCTTTTTAAAAGAATATTTTAATTGAGGTATAGTTGATTTACAATGTTGTGTTAGTTTTGAGTGTACAGCAAAGTGATTCAGTTTTATATATTTATAAATATATATGTATACATATATGTATATATATGTATTCTCCTTCAAATTCTTTTCCATTATAAGTTATCACAAGACATTGAGTATAGTTCCCCGTGCTGTACAGTAGGTTCTTGTTATCTATTTTATATATAGTAGTGTGTATCTGTTAATCCCAAACTCCTAATTTATCCCTCTCCCACCCCCCTTTCCCCTTTGGTAACCACAAGTTTGTTTTCTATATCTATGAGTCTGTTTCTGCTTTGTAAATATTAATAAGTTCATTTGTATCATTTTTTTTAGATTCCACAAATAAGTCAAATCATATGATATTTGTCTTTGTCTTTATGACTTACTTCACTTAGTATGATAACCTCCAGGTCTATCCACGTTGCTGCAAATGGCACTATTTCATTCTTTTTTATGGCTGAGTCATATATATATATATATATATATATATATATATATATATATATATATGTATGTATATACACATATCACATCTTTATCCATTCCTCTGTCAATGGACACTTGGATTGCTTCCATGTCTTGGCTATTGTAACTAGTGCTGTTCTATCTTTATTTAGAAAGTTACCCTACTGTGCTATCTGGAGTTGAGGGATGGGATTAAAAGGGATTGGCTGAAGGCAAGAACACCAAAGAACTTCAAAAGAAAGAAGTTGAATTTGAGGGTTCAAGAGAAAAAGAGAAAGTAGAGGAGTGGGAAGACCACCACCTTGGTGAACTAATTGAGGAAGTTAAGCAGAGGTGTGTCTCAACATTGTAAATCTATTAAAAAACCATTCAGTCATACTTCAAACAGGTGAATTATATGGTATGTGAATTACATCTCAATAAAGCCTTTAAAAAAGAAAGCAAATGTGTGTCTACTACTCAATTTTGAGTTGTTTGCAACTACATTGCTGTAGTGTAAGTTCCAAATGCCTCCCCAGGATTTAGCAAAGCCTACAAAAAATAAAAAAACAGATCTTGTGAGAGGGTTTTTTTGTTTATTTGTTTGGTTTTGGTGGAGATCTAGGAAAGGATTGGCATTCCTTATTTGGGTTAATGTGGGCTGGAAGGAGACACTGTGCACTGGAGCAGAGATCATCCATAGATTCCTAGTTCAGTAGAACCTGGGGCTCAGGGACAGAAGTATCCAGGGGAATAATTTGCAGAGATCTTGGCAATGATATTAGATTCTGCTCACAATATAGACTAGAGGTTGATATGGAAATTATGGAGCCTCTAATGACAATGGATTTCTCTTAAATACAACAGAATGTTTTATTATATGCGTTGGTATTTACTTTTATGAAATGCTCACTATTCTGGTTAAAGTTATATTCTGCTAATCCAGCTTCTTCAAAAATGTGTTCCTGGGATTAATAATTCTAGGACATAGGCAGTGAGAAGAAAGATTAGATGGTCAAGTAAATTTTAGGAAACTCTGCCAATTCTGTCCTCCTCTCATAAGGTCACAAGTGGCAATAACATGTTAAAAGCTCTGAGAAAGTCTGCAGTAGGATCCATGTTTCTTTTTAGATCAGTGTTTCCTGTGCTTAGTTGAACACTGACTTCTTTTTCAGTAGCACAGATCATCAGAGAAAGCCCTGAGAATGTCACTCCACTTGAAGGAATTTGAATTTGAGCAAAAACCTTCCACCTGGAGTCAAGGTAGAACTTTGTAACTGTGCTTGGTGTTTTCTCATCCATTCCTTCATTTTTTCATGCAGCATCTTCTCTTTTTAAAGTGTTTGAAGGCATTTTTAGCTTAGTTTAAATGATGTCTGTGCAATCAGCCCTGTCAAGGCTGGGGAGCCTGTGTTGCTTTGTATTTGTCAAAGCAGCAAACTGTTGAATGATAATCATTCAACGACCACAAAATGCATCTGGGGAATTGGTGCTGTCAGATTTGGATATTAGTCTTTGGTGGCCTAACTGTAGTAATTAATACATAATGATAATGCAAATGCTAATGAAATTAGCAATGCAATTGCTATTAATATGCTTAGGCATATCATTACTGGCTTACTGCCCTCAGTAAAAAAGTCTTCCCTAAAGTCAGGCTCCCTTCGTGATACTAGCTAACACAATGAGTTAACTTTTCTAGTTGGATTCCCTGCCTTGCATTTGGTAATCTCTAATCACATGTAACAGCTACATGCTGCTATATAATACCGTTTTATAACTTCTGAATAATTTTCACAAATATAGCAAATGTTCCCAATAGACTAGATGCATGCCAAATATCGGACAGGAGAAAATAAAATAAAAATAGTGGTTTAGAACTCAAATATAGCAAAAACTCTGGGGTAGGAGCAAGTGGAAATCCATGAAATGCTAATACGCTAGTCATAATAATAGACAATTCACTGATAAGCCTCCATAGTAAAGAATTGCAGGTCTTCCTAATGGTGTTCTCATAAATGTCTTTTCGTTTATTTAATTTCTACCTTTAACTCTGACCCAGTAGAATTTTCACAACATATTAGGAGAATATTGCCTTACACTGTGAATTTTTCTGATTCAAAAGTGGGGTAGAGGGCTGATTTGTACAGCCCATGGTGGCCACACAGTGCATCTTGTAACGACTGGTGACACATTGGGAAATTCTTCAGGCTCTTCCCATCATTTTCCCACTTGTCACCTATTTTTTGCATTCTTCGATTTCTCCTTTGCAATGTTGTCTCTTTACCTCCTGCTTTTCAGTCCTCTCCACTTTTTCCTTGTCCTGTGACCCAATCTAGGTACTTCTCTAAGTGGGGTACACGTCATTTTGGTAGAGTTTTAGTTGTCTATCTCTTCTATTTAGGTGTTAGTAAAAATCACTTGTCAAATAAGGGTTTCTGTGAAAATCTTAGATAACATGACAAATTCAGTATTTAAGTATGTTGACCTAATTGTGAAAGGAAAGAGAAATAGCAGAGTGGGCTCATTAGGTTAGTAACAGAAAGCAGCTATCACATAATGGGTATGTAATGGAACCATTTAATAAAAATAGGCACAAAATACTAGTGTAATTAGATGAAAAGGTCATAGATATCATCAATTTAGATGGAGGTGATATGAGAAACAGGACTTAAAACTTCCAGGAAACTATCTCCTGGAGATTATTTGAACCACAAAAAGGTGGTTTGCATTTCCAGCTTAATAGCCAGAAGCACAATATGCCATCTGCGGCATGGTGGAGAGAGCTCTGCAGGGCATCCCTAACTGGAAGGGCTGAGGAATAGGTCTCATGCATTACCTGATGCTAGAAAAGTATAGCTGCCTGAACTCTCACTCTGTGAAAGGGACCAACCTGCTCCTTGACTAGTATCCATGAGTTTCTTTACAGGATAATTACGGTCAATTTTTCCAAAGGAAAAATGACCAACTTTTCTATTACTTAAGAAAAAAATAGTAACTTACATTAGGATTTATCAAGTTTTACCTCTAAGACATATGAGTTTTGCCTCATGACACTGTTTCCTAGTATGTCTTCACATGGGACATTCAACCTCCTTTGTTTTCTTCTCTCTTGTCTGTTAAACCAATCTGCATGTAAGGTGACTTAAAGGCTGCTTCTTTTTGAAATTACTCCTGACCTTTACAGGCAACATCTTTGGTTCATGCTCTTGCTGTTAAGGATGTGCCTTGTCTCTCCTGATAGTCTGTAGGCAACAAAGTGTGAGGTTCCTCTCTCACTCATTTTTGTAGTCTTCTACTTCCTCACCTCTCTTGTGCCTGCAGGTGTGCTTGGCTCCTGGTGTGCACGCAATAGATATTTATGAATGAAATAAGAAAAGAAAGAAGAATGGAGTTGTCTCACTGAGAGTTGGCAAGAAGTGTGTGCATAAAAATTGTTCCCTGTGGTGGCAGAAAGAGAACCTGCCTTAAAGACCAGATCAGCACCTCTGTCTTCAGCACCTCTGTCTTTAAGGATGAACAAGTTCATTAATTTATTTATTCTCCAGGGGTGTCTCCAAAGCTGAGTCCATCTCCAACATAAGGTTAACATAAATTACAGTGTATTGCAGACATATTTATACTAAAAAATATTTGTTGCTTACCTGAAATTCAAATTTAACTGGGTGCCCTATATTTTTATTTGCCAATAATAAACCCACACTCCTTCATGACATTTGGACTCAGTTATCACACAAGGAGATGAGAGGTGGAGAAGTATTTCCCTGGGACCTGAAGAGTGTTAGTCACTACAGCAGACGTTCTAATGTCACAAGATGTCCTTGCCAATGCTTTTGTTTTCTTTGGATAAATACCCAGGAGAGGTGTTGCTGGATCACACGATACTTCTATTTTTAATTTTTCGAGGAATCTCCATACTGTTTTCCTTAGTGGCTGCACCAATTTATTATACATTCCCACCAACAATGTACAGGTCTTCTCTTCTCTCCACATCTTTGACAACACTTGTTATTTGTTGTCTTTTTGATGATAGCCATTCTGACAGGTGTCAGGTGTTATCTCATTGTGGTTTTGATTTGCATTTTCCTGATGATTAGTGAGGTTGAGCATCTTTTCATGTGCCTGTTGGCCATCTGTATGTCTTCTTTGGAAAAGTGTCTATTTAGATCCTCTGCCCATTTTTTAATCAGTTGTTTGGTTTTTATGATGTTGATTTGTATGAGTTCTTTGTATGTTTTGGATATTAACAACTTATTGGATATATCACTTACAAATATCTTCTCCCATTCAGTAAGTGGCCTTTCTGCTTTGTTGATAGCTTCCTTCACTGTGCAAAGCTTTTTAGTTTGATGTAGTCCCATGCGTTTCTTTTTGCCTTTGCTTCCCTTGCCTAAAGAGACAGATCCAAATTTTTTTTTACAAAGACCAAGGTCAAAGAGCATATAGCCTATGTTTTCTTATAGAAGTTTTATGGTTTCAGATCTTACATTTAAGTCTTTAATTCATTTTGAGTTTATTTTTGTATATGGTGTGAGAGAGTAGTCCTGTTTGATCCTTTTGCATGTAACTGTCCAGTTTTCTCAACACCATTTGTTGAAGAGGCTATCTTTTCCCCATTGTATATTCTTGTCTACTTTGTCATAGATTAATTTCCCATATAAGTGTGGGTTCCTTTCTGGGATCTCTATTGTGTTCCATTGATCTATGTGTCTGTTTTTGTGCCAGGACCCTATTGTTTTGATGACTGAAGGTTTGTAGTAAAGCTTGAAATCAGGGTGTGTGATACCTCCAGGTTTGTTCTTCCTTCTCAAGATTGTTTTGGCTACTCAGGGTATTCTGTGTGAATTATTTGTTCAGTTCTGTGGAAAATGTCATTGGTATTTTGATAAGAATTGCCTTGAAGGTGTAGATTGCCTTGGGTAGTGTGGTCATTTTCACAATATTAATTCTTCCAATCCAGGAGCATAGCATCTTCCCATCTGTTTATGTCATCTTCAATTTCTTTTATTAGCGTCTTATAGTTTTCCAAGTACAGGTCTTTTGCCTCCTTAGTTAGACTTATTCTCAGGTATTTTATTCTTTTTTTATGTGATGGTAAATAGTATTGTTTTCTTAGTTTCTCTTTCACTATAAATGTGTAAAAATGAAACAAATTTATGTGTATTGTTTTAGTATTTAGTAAATAGTATTGTTTTCTTAGTTTCTCTTTCACTATAAATGTGTAAAAATGGAACAAATTTATGAATATTAATTTTGTATCCTGCAACTTTGCTGAATTCATTGATGAGCTCTAGTAGTTTTTTTGGTGGTGTCTTTAGGATTTTCTATTTATAGTATCATGTCATCTGCAAACAGTGATAGTTTTACTTCTTTCTGTCCAATTTAGATTCCTTTTATTTCTTTCTCTTGTCTGTTTGCTGTGGCTAGGACTTCCAATACTATGTTGAATACACATACAAAAAAGAGAAATGAATCTAAATATAACACTAAAGACAGTCATCAAATAACAAAGGAAGAGAACAAAAGAAGAAAGGAAGTAAAAAAAACTACAAAAACAACCACAAAACAATAAACAAAATGGCAATAAGTACATACCTATCAATAATTACTTTAAATATAAATGGACTAAGTGCTCCAATCAAAAGGTATATAGAATAGATAGCTAGTGGGAAGCAGCCACATAGCACAGGGAGATCAGCTCGGTGCTTTGTGACCACCTAGAGGGGTGGATAGGGAGGGTGGGAGGGAGGGAGATGCAAGAGGGAAGAGATATGGGAATATACGTATATGTATAACTGACTCACTTTGTTGTAAAGCAGAAACTAACACACCATTGTAAAGCAATTATACTCCAATAAAAAAGATGTTAAAAAAACAAAAAACAAACAAACAAAAAACAAATTTCTAAAAACTGTGGCTAAAAATGCAAATTAAATAAGCAGAAGTGCAAAAATAATGTTATCATACATAATTGTTAGTTCATTTTGTATAATAATGTTCTGCTCAGTTAAATATGAATATTCCCTAGAAAAATAAAAGTAAAATTCTTATCAGCTATTAAAAAAAAGATATATAGAGAGTAACTAAATGGATTAAAAAAAGACTCATATATATGTTGCCTACAAGAGACTCACTCAGATCTAAAGACACACTCAGACTGAAAGTGAGGGGATGGAAAAAAATATTCCATGCAAATGGAAATCAAAAGTAAGTTGTGGTAGTAATACTTATATCACACAAAATAGACTTTAAAACTAAGACTGTAATAAGACAAAGATGGACATTACATAATGATGAAGGGATCAATCCAAGAAGAGGATATAAGAATAGCATATATATACACACACACACATATATATGAACCCATATAGGAGCACCTAAACACATAAAGCAAATATTAACAGACATAAAAGTAGAAATTGAGAGTAACACAATAATAGTAGGGGACTTTAACACCCCACTTATATCAATGGACAGATCATCCAGACAGAAAATTGGTAGGGAAACCCTAGCCTTAAATGACACATTATACCAAATGGACTTAATAAATATATATAGAACATACCATTCAGAAGCAGCAGAATACACATTTTTTTCAAGTACACATTAATAGTTCTCCAGAACAGATCCCATGCTAGGCCACAAAACAAGACTTGGTAAATTTAAGAAATTTGAAATTTCACTTTAAGAAAATTGAAATGAGATGAAGCATCTTTTCTGACCACAATGCTATTAGACTAGAAATTAACAAGGAAAAAAACTGCAAAAAACCCCAAAACACATGGAGGCTAAGCAATGTGGTACTAAACAACCAATGGGTCACTGAAGAAATAAAAGAAATCAAAAATACCTGAAGACAAGTGAAAACACAATGAACTGAAATCTATGGGATGCAGGAAAAGCAGTTTTAAGAGGGAAGTTTATAGTGACACACACCTACCTCAGAAACACGAAAATTCTCTAATAAACAGCTTAACTTTACAGCTAAAGAAACTAGAAAAAAAGGACAAACAAAACCCAAAGTTAGTAGAAGGAAAGAAATTTATAAAGATCAGAACAGAAATAAGTGAAATAGAGACTAAGAAAACAGTAGAAAAGATCAATGAAACTAAGAAGTGGCTCTTTGAAAAGATAAACGAAATTATAAAACTTTAGCCAGACTCATCAAGAAAAAAGAGAAAAAGTCCAAATCAATAAAATCAGAAACGAAAAAGAAGTTACAACAAACACCACAGAAATACAAAGGATCATAAGATATTATTATGAACAATTATATGCCAATCAAATGGACAACCTATAAGAAATGGACAAACTCCTAGAAATATACAATTTTCCAAGACTGAATCAGAAAGAAATAGAAAGTATGAACAGACCAGTTACCAGTAATGAAATTGAATCAGTAATACAAAAACTTCCAACAAACAAAAGCTCAGAAACAGATGGCTTCATGGGTGAATTCTACCAAACATTTAGAGAAGAGTTAATACCTGTCCTTCTCAAACTAGTCCAAAAATTGCAAAGGAAGGAATGCTTCTGAACTCATTCTACAAGACCAGCATTTCCCTTATACCCAAACCAGGCAAATATCACAAAAAAAGAAAATTATAGGCCAATATCACTGATTAACATAGGCTCAAATATCCTCAACAAAATATTAGCAAACCAAATTCGACAATACATTAACAGGTTCATACACCATGATCAAGTGAGATTTATCCCAGGGATTCAAGGATGTTTCAATATCTTCAAAACATTCAATGTGATACACCATATTAGCAAATTGAAGAATAAAAATCATATGATCATCTTCATAGATGCAGAGAAAGTTTTTAACAAAATTCAATATCCAATTATGATAAAAATTCCAGAAAATGAGTATGGAGGGAACTTAGCTCAACACACTAAAAGCCGTATATGGTAAGCCCACAGCTAACATCATAATCAATGGTAAAAAGCTGATAGCATTTCCTACAAGATTAGGATCAAGACAAGGATGCCCACTCTCAGCACTTTCATTCTTTGAAACTAAAATTATTATAAAACTGTATTGACTCAGTTGGCTTATAGTCAACACAATGCACATTATGTGACAATTTTGATTATAGAGACATTTGAAAGGAAAGTAAAAAAGGATTAAATTTTATGGAATAAATATATAATATTTAATTAATTATGTACATTTAAATTTTATTACTCTGGTAAGAATGCTGACTCACAAGCAGAACAGTAATAATATGAATTGTTGCCTAGTAATATTAATTATTATATCCTGCTGACATTTAGTCATATAAAAATCATTTATTTTGATATTATGAAGGTATAAGGATAACATTTTATTTAACAGTTTGTTAATTTGATTTATAAGATGTAGATATATAGATGTAAGCAAGGGAGCTCTCCAATCTTGCCCTGGGCCCCACAAATTTGTGGGAACCAACCTGCATGGAGAGGTTATCAGGAAGGTGAGGAAGGCATCTGACAAATGCTGAATTGACTCAGCAGCAGCCCCTGGAAATAAGTAGTCCTTATTTTCCAATCACTTTACCTGAGTAAGGTATGATGACACCTATGTTAGTTTCCTGGGCTGCCATAACAAAACACCACATACAGCATTGCTTAAACCACAGAAATTGATTGTCTCAGTTATGGTGACTAGAAGTTTGAACTCAAGGTGGCCTCAGGTTTTTTCCTTCTGAGGCTGTGAGGGAGAATCTGCTCTGTGCCTCTCTCCCAGCTTCTAGTTGTTTGATGGCAGTCTTTGGCTTGTAGAAGCATCACCTAGATCTCTGCCTTCCTTTTTTTGTTGTTTTGGTGGTATGTGGGCCTCTCACTGTTGTGGCCTCTCCCGTTGCAGAGCACAGGCTCTGGATGCTCAGGCTCAGCGGCCATGGCTCAGGGGCCCAGCTGCTCCGCGGCATGTGGGATCCTCCCAGACCGGGACATGAACCCGTGTCCCCTGCATCGGCAGGCGGACTCTCAACAACTGCGCCACCAGGGAAGCCCTTATTTTCTGTATTCTTGATGCTTTGGCATCTGGGGTCTCACTGGCTGGAGTGGGATTGCTCCTTTCCAGCACTAGCTAATTCCTAGAGATGGCAATCAACTTGGCTGGGAGTGAAACTTTCACTAGCAAACCAACTGATCCAAAGCCCATACCTCCCAACCGTCTCCATTTTTGAGCTCTGGGGCTTTTATACTCTGGCCCAATATTACCCTTCCCTAATCACTCCAGGTCCGAGTACCAGACAACTTGGGACAGTGTCTATAACCCAGATCCCACTGAAATTATTCAAACTAGCTAATCCTAAACCTGCTTAGCTTGTTTACACTATCTTGCCCATTCCTTCCCATGAAAACCACAATAAAGGCTCTTTGCTCATGTTTTCCCCTTACACTTCTTTCTCCAGACTAACCCTGGTGCTTCCCCATGTGGCCCTGCATGGCATGACATGCCCTCTCCTCTTGGGAACTATGAGTAACAAGCTATCTTTTCCATACAGTCAGTTCCTGATTTGTTCCCTTATGGTACCTGAATAATAACAAAATCTACACTTTGAGACAGCATGACCTTGTGCACTGAAGAGAAGATAAACTTGTGTTAGGGCTCGAGGGAGAACTTTTCTTGTTCTTTGTTAAAATATATTTAGGACTTGGGTAAGCTTTCTTTATTTGGCTTTCCAGTGGAAACGTATATTAAAAAATACAGGACAGAGTTTCATGAAGTTTTGCCCCTTCAGAGGGGAATGGTTGAAAGAATGATGAACCTTCCATACCCTGGAATACTAAACACTCTTGGAGACTGAATCAGAGCTATTGACTATTGACTTGGAAGGATTTTCCAGATTTCTTATTGAGAGAAAAGCAAAATGCAGAGAAGTGTTTACAATAGAATCTTCTTTTTGTAGACATCAAACAGTGACAGAAATGACCTATCTATATGCATATATGTCTGGGTGTTTGTGTACAATTATATAAGCATAAGGAAGAACATGGAAAGATGCAAGATATGTTGTTAATATAAATTAATCTGGGAAGTTGGGGTGATGTATTGGGAGTAGGGAGAACGGGGAGAGGAGAGAAGCCAAGGACAAAATTGGGGTGGGGGAAATGATTGCACTTAAAATCCCATGTCTACATAATTTTGCTTAAACATTTACATCAAGTTATATGTGTATGTTTATGTATAAATATTGGGATGGCCAAAAGGTTAGCTCAGGTTTTTCCATAATGTCTTAAATTTTTTAAAGTTCTATAATCTTGTGACTCAGTTTTTTAGCAGAATTATATTCTATGACTCAAGACATTTTAATATCATTTTTCGGTGATTTAAGTTTAGGTGGGGGAGAAGAGACATTTGCCCGCCATCCACCTGCTGAGCTCAGGTGAGCAGAATTGCTGGGTTGTGATGTCCCACTGACAGGTAGATGCGCATAAACTTGAATCACCACCTCCCTATTCATGTCTCTGATTTGTGGGACAAGCAGGATGGGATGAAGCAACTGCCTGTGCGGAAGGAAGCCTGTCTCTCCAGATAGAAAGAAGCAATTCTGTGCCTCTGGTTACAGCCCACCACAGACTCACTAGCTCACTGCCCTGTGGTCACTTGGGCCAGACAAAAGCAAGTTCTTTTCTCACAGTGCAGGGCCTCCTGCCCTGCAAACTTAGCCCCTTTGGCTGGGTGTTACTAAGCCATGAGTCTAAATATGGCACATGGCAGTTTGATGGAAATCATTTCCAGTAAAAGAGGATGTTTCCTCAGCAGTTTTCAAGCTGGCGCTGACTCAAGCATCCTCGAGGGAGCCCATTTAACTGGTCATTAGGGAGACAGCAAAAAGGCATTGAGGAATTCTGTAACAAGATACGCATCCTGTGTGGAAGGCCTCCTGGGTCTCTCTGACCATTGGTTCCCTGTGCGTACTGCTGAGATTTTATTGATGCTGCTGAAATGTCTTTTGCTGTTGCTAATCCGTTATTTGTGCACAGTTTTAAAGACACTGGTTCCAGCTTTGTGAGGAACAAGTCCAAAGGTGAAACATGGCATTCGAACAGTAATTCAATGTCTAGAGCTGATTAACAACCCCATCACTACATCCTCAGAGGCAGAGAAGTGAATTGGAGCCTCAAAAGGATGGATGCATGTTTATGCTGAGTTTTGCAGGCCAAATATTTACACTATTCTAAGGGCAACAAATACACTTAATTACAAATCTAAATTTGAAAAAATCAGAATATAAACAAACAGAATTTCTGCACATGGGCTGTATAGTGCAAAAAAGTAGTTTAGTTGAGAGGTATTTGGGTTTGTCTGCTATGGAAACAAGTGATACTTAGAAGGGTAAGTAAAAGTGTCACAAATAATCAAGGATAATATTGTAGATTTACAGATGCAGCTGCTGAGGATGATAAAAAGACCAATTACCTGAATTCTAATACATACTTTGGGATCTGGGATTATTCAACACCTATCCATGCTCTACTGGCAGATCTGGGGTTAAATTTTTTAAATGAAGCATAGATTCATAGAGTATTTAGAGCCGGAAGTCTATTCCATTAAGGTTTGTTCCTGTTCCCAAGCATTCATTTCTTTCAACACTATTGATATGGATCTTTAGGGAAGCATTTCAAATGATTTGAATGGCAAGAATGAGAAAATATATTTAAAAAAATGGAAGTAATGCTAAAAATGTATTTTTTTAAAGGATCAGAACAAAACCATAGTTACCTAACCAAGGAACCATATGACTAACCACAGCTGCATGGTTAGCAAATTTGTGAATGTGTGGCGTCAAGGAATTTGTCTTGGGCATAAACTAAGGGGTCAGAATGTTTTACTTATTGAATTTTTAAGTGTAGAAATTTCTTCCTAGGAGATAGGAATGTGTAAAATTTGGTAATGTGGGCTTACTTTTTTTTTAAAGAGTCATTTGAAACAGTTCTCCTTAAAAACAGAACTATTTTTAGATGCAACCAATTGCTGTTGGCAATGAAAGTGTTGATGTGCTCATCTTTGGACCCGTTGTTCTTTTCACACTTTAGTCTTTGGACTCAGTTACTGTCTTAAAGGGATGGATCTTTATCCTTAGGCGAACTCTTGATGCCTCTCCCATAGGAGGTCAAGGTCAGGCCTCCTTGTAATTAGTACTTTCTGTGCATGGTCATGTAGCCCCTAGAGAGGCAGGACCTATGAGAAAATTTGCATGGTCCAGGAAGGAAAGGTTGGTGAATCCACATTATTCAAAGGGAGTTCAGCTCTAGAGACTAAGCTGGGAGGACCTCTTTGGAATTCCCGTGAATCCACTCTCCATAGCCACGGCAAGGCCACTTGCTGGGCCTGGGTTGTGGGAACTGGCTGCTTCTTTGGCAGTGATGGTCCTGGGTGTAGCATTCTATGGAGCCATATAAAGTGATTCCTATGGACAAGTGGTGAGGCTGGCAGGAAACAGATACAACAAAAAGACACCAGACTGATTCCATTGGTTAGAGTAAGTAGTAAAGTAGGGAATAGCAGGATTCTGCTCTTTTATGCCAGTAAAAAGCTTGCCTTGGTGATTGGCACATCTATTATAAATGTGGTAAGTTTAGTCTATTGTCTGACTTTTGAATTCTTGACTCAGATATCCTCTCTGGGTTGTGTTGTGAGCCTTTCCATTTCTATCTTGAACGTAGAGATATCTGACCCTAGCACCTGACAAGAAAAAATACAAAGCAATTGTTTGCTAGAATGAATACTAATATATAAGATATGATATAATATGGGTACACTCTGTGTTTTTTTTTTTTTGCTGTACGCGGGCCTCTCACTGCTGTGGCCTCTCCCGTTGCGGAGCACAGGCTCCGGACACACAGGCTCCGCGGCCATGGCTCGCGGGCCCAGCCGCTCCGCGGCATGTGGGATCTTCCGGGATCGGGGCACGAACCCGTGTCCCCTGCATCGGCAGGCGGACTCTCAACCACTGCGCCACCAGGGAAGCCCTATGGGTACACTCTTTTATTTTTTATTTTTTTTAACATCTTTATTGGAGTATAATTGCTTTACAATGGTGTATTAGTTTCTGCTATAAAACAAAGTGAATCAGCTATACATATATCCCCATATCTCCTCCTTCTTGAGTCTCCCTCCCACCCTCCCTATCCCACCCCTCTACGTGGACACAGAGCACCGAGCTGATCTCCCTGTGCTATGCAGCTGCTTCCCACTAGCTATCTATTTTACATTTGGTAATGTATATATGTCCATGCCACTCTCTCACTTCGTCCCAGCTTACCCTTCCCCCTCCCTGTGTCCTCAAGTCCATTCTCTGTGTGTGCGTCTTTATTCCTGTCCTGCCCCTAGGTTCATCAGAACCTTTTTTTTTTTTTTAAGATTCCATATATATGTGTTAGCATACAGTATTTGTTTTTCTCTTTCTGACTTACTTCACTCTGTATGACAGTCTCTAGGTCCATCCACCTCACTACAAAAAACTCAGTTTCCTTTCTTTTTATGGCTGAGTAATATTCCATTGTATATATGTGCCACATCTTCTTTATCCACTTATCTGTCGATGGACACTTAGGTTACTTCCATGTCCTGGCTATTGTATATAGAGCTGCAGTGAACATTGTGGTACATGACTCTTTTTGAATTATGGTTTTCTCAGGGTATATGCCCAGTAGTGGGATTGCTGGGTCATACAGTAGTTCTATTTTTAGTTTTTTTTTTTTTTTGAGGAACCTCCATACTGTTCTCCATAGTGGCTGTATCAATTTACATTCCCACCAACAGTGCAAGAGGGTTCCCTTTTATCCACACCCTCTCCAGCATTTATTGTTTGTAGATTTTTTGATGATGGTCATCCTGACTGGTGTGAGGTGATACCTCATTGTAGTTTTGATTTTCATTTCTCTAATGATTAGTGATGTTGAGCATCCTTTCATGTGTTTGTTGGCAATCCACATATCTTCTTTGGAGAAATGTCTATTTAGGTTTTCTGCCCATTTTTTATTGGGTTATTATTATTATTTTTTTCATATTGAGCTGCATGAGCTGCTTGTATATTTTGGAGATTAATCCTTTGTCAGTTGCTTCGTTTGCAAATTTTTTCGCCCATTCTGAGGGTTGTCTTTTCGTCTTGTTTATGGTTTCCTTTGCTGTGTAAAAGCTTTTAAGTTTCATTAGGTCCCATTTGTTTATTTTTGTTTTTATTCCCATTTCTCTAGGAGGTGGGTCAAAGCGGATCTTACTGTGATTTATGTAATGGAGTGTTCTGCCTATGTTTTCTTCTAAGAGTTTTGTAGTGTCTGGCCTTACATTTAGGTCTTTAATCCATTTTGAGTTTATTTTTGTATATGGTGTTAGGGAGTGTTCTAATTTCATTCTTTTACATGTAGCTGTCCAGTTTTCCCAGCACCACTTATTGAAGTGGCTGTCTTTTCTCCATTGTATAGTCTTGCCTCCTTTATCAAAGGATATACTCATTTTTAAATTATTGCTAACAGCATGTCTTATAAACCACCAACCCTTATATAAATCAGAATGCACTAGAGTCTTTAGTGGTTTTTGAGTAAAATGCTCAAAAATCTAAGATCTTCTTATTTTTCTATTAACAGCACGCCCTCTTTGTTGAAAACAGTGTTCCGTATTAGCAGCAGGAGATATTGAAGAAGAGTGTGCACAGTCATTTAGAGGAAGCAATGGAATCACCTGAAAGAGGAGGAGGAATTCTCAGTCCTATAAAAGCCAGCTCCTAGGAGAGATGTTGGCAGGAGCTTCACAGAAAGTGCAGGATTTGGAACCATCCAGTCATCCTGAAGAAGGTCTTCAAGTCATTTCATTCTCCCTGCCTCAGTGACCAGCCTTGCAGGGCTCTTATTAAGATTAACAGTACCATATAGAAAGCTACCAGCACTCACAGGAAGCTACAGAATGTTTTAGTTGGGGTGGGAGACAGGTGTGATCAGGAAACGTTTCTAGTACTTTCACTTTGGTGTCTCATCAGAAAGGCCCCAAATCTCCAATCTCTAATAATTTGTTACGATTTTTCTTCCTATTCATACCCAATTTTGTATTTACAATTTGGTATTATTTGTTTTTTAAAGAGAGTCCCCCAAATTGTATAAGCTTCAGGCCACACAAAGCCTGGATTCACCCTACCCTCCTCCACCACATTCTGGCTATCAAAACATCGATAAATTAAGCTCTCCAGCCTAAGGTTCCTCATCAGTGCAATGAGGCTAATATCAGTACCTACTTGTTAGGTCTTTAGGGGATCTGATTAAATGAATTAATAGGTATAAAACGATTTACAGAAGTGCCAGGTACATGGTAATGCTAAGTTAAGAGCTTGTTAAATAAAAATAAACAAAAGATATGATAGTTTTAGGTAGTTTAGGTTTTAGGATAGTCCAGACTAGGATTCTAGCTGTGACCCCTATGCTTTGAGTCTCAGTTTTCTCATCGAGAAAGTGGGGATGTTGTGATTTTCAAACTCTTAAAATTCCATACACCTGGTAAATAATATTGTTTGACTCACTCTCAGGCTACTTCTTGTACCTCCCAAGTTAGCTGCTCTCTGTCCAGAGTGGAAAGTTTTAGCACAAATAAATATGGTACAAAATCATCACATTCTGCATTTCAAAGCAAAATCTGAATTTGATAAAAAGTATCCATATCTGTGTCTTAACATTTTTTACATGAATTACAGAGGCTTGGCTATATTTTGTTCTTCTTTCTTACTGACCATTAACTTGGTTTGGAGTTAATTTTTTAAAATATTTGGCTTAATTGTTAATGGAATGTTTATGTATGTCTATATGTGGATCTATACAATGTACAAACATACAACTATTTCATTTATAATCAAGCCTAATATATGCATGTGTAATCTCATTCTCTCTCTGGCACACAAATGTGTGTATTTTATGGACTTCTGACTAATTTGGACATCTCAAAGTGCTGGGACTGGTTTGGATGTCATATTTTGTTTTCTGTGAAAATGGCATCCATTTTTAAAAAAAAATTCCAAAGTTGAGAGAGAATTCTTCTAATGATCACTTGTTTAAAGTTCTGCTTCCAAGTTCCAATGCTATCGTTGGAGCATGGAAGCGCCATTTCCTGACACTATCCCCCTGTGCCTAGGGTGCCCACGTGGACGTAAGTGATATTTCAGGGGAAGTAATTGACAGGCAGCGGTGAGAGCTGCTCGAATGTCAAATACATCCCACGTGTCATGCTTTAGCACCACCTACATTTCTGCCCTTCAAACTGCTAATGGTTCTTTAATATATCAGGTAAGGATGCCAATAAATAGGCTTGATGGTTGTTTAAATTGTATTTTAAAAGCAAAAAGCATGAAAGATTCGACAGCCAAGTTTTCAGTTTCATGACTGATGACAAATTTGTGTAGTTACAAAGTCTAGAATCTCTTTATAGAACAAAAACCAATAATACTATTCAACAGCAACAGCATGTTCCCTGTAGAGAATATACCGAGATAGAATAGCAAAATTCTTAACTGAAATTTATAAGTGCAGAGTGTAAAATGATAGGATATTAGTCTACAAATCAGCACGCATGACTTTGATTAACGTGCATTTATGTGGGTCTTGGTTCTCTGATCTGAAAAATCGCCTCCTTAAATGGTGTTGTGGTATCAATGATGATTTTTTACAGTTTGTACCAGTCAGAGGAGGGTTACAAGTGAAAGGCAGGAATAGTCATGGCATTGAAGATGGAGAAATTGAGAATTTCTGGGAATGATTTAAGTCCACTTCTTACAAACTAAGCAAAGATGACCCCAATAACTCCCGTGTGTAGGGCTTCATAGAGTCAACCACCTTTCCACCCTATTTGATTCATGAACAATAGCGCTGGGAGAGTCTTTACTCTCCTTCTTCCAGGTCACACATCTGAGGTTCTGAAAAATACCAGTGTCAGAACTAAAACCCACATCTAAGTCTTTCGACTTCAAATCTGGTGGTCTTTGCTCTAAGCTGCTGCAGATGTCATGGGATGCCCAAGAAGTGATTTCAACCTCTGCCATATAGTTGATATCTTTCATCATCTGTCATTGGAGAATCATAAACATTAGCCATCTTTCAATGCTTTGCAAATCTAAATATCTTATGCAGGACAATTGCCAAGTGATGAATATCTTCCTTACCTACAATACATTATATTACAGTCTTGATGTAATGAAATGCTAGTGGACTGTATCCTATATGTCTAGTAGAGAATGCATGATGGTTATAAACAATTATTCATTTGGACTTGTACCAGGAGCTCCCAAGTGGTGTGCTTATGGTGATGTTCTGATCAAGTGAAATTCCCCTGCGTTCCCCAGAACTTTGCCAACCAGGGTCCAAGTAGCCTGTGGAGCCAACTAGAGGGACTCATGGAGAGAGGGGCATAGTAAGACTCCCAAATGGTGCCTAGGGGGAAAGGGAGATTGAAGAACACAGCATTCTAAGAGATTGAAAAACTTCAAGGACATTTTACAACACATTAGGGTGTGAGGCATCTGGCTGTGTGCATAAGTTATTTTATTCTACTTGCATTTGTGTATATTAATGTTAATTATTAAACATGAATTGAGGGCTTCCCTGGTGGCACAGTGGCTAAGAATCCACCTGCCAATGCAGGGGACATGGGTTCGAGCCCTGGGCCAGGAAGATCCCACATGCTGCGGAGCAACTAAGCCCATGAGCCACAACTACTGAGCCCACGTGCCACAACTATAGAAGCCCTTGTGCCTAGAGCCTGTGCTCTGCAACAAGAGAAGCCACTGCAATGAGAAGCCTGTGCACTGCAACAAAGAGTAGCCCCAGCTCACCACAACTAGAGAAAGCCCATGTGCAACAACAAAGACCAAATGCAGCCAAAAATAAATAAACAGATAAATTTATTTAAAAAAATAATAATGTATTAAAAAAAAAACCCAAAACATGAATTGAGATCTGTAAATAAGAAGTGGAAATTCCAGTTTCTGCTATTACATAACATCTGTTATTTCATAGCCTTGCTAACATATACACGTAAATGCAAGGGGGAAGCTAACATTTATTGAGCAATTACTATACAACGGGTACTTTGTATACATTATCTCATTTAATCCTCATGACAATTCAATGAAATAGTTATTTTTATGATATCTCACAGTGAGGAAGCTGAGTTCAAAGAGGTTAAGGAATATGCCAGGTAGATCATGGCAAAGCTGTCTTAAAAGAAAATTATCATAGTTATTGCATGTCCCCTGCCCCACGGTGGATTGAGAGGGAGGTTGCATTTCCTGACAGGGACTCATCCTTAATCAACGGTTTTAGAGAAATGGCAATTCAGGGAAAGGTATAAGTTTGTGTATAGATTAAGCCACGAGCATATCTTACAATAAAATTGTTGAATTTCTAAAGCAGTGATTTATATGGACATCAGTTCAAGTTGTTTTTTAGACAGGGGTTTCATACCCCTCAATAGTTCCACAAATTTCACCCCCCCATACAAAATAAGAAGTAACTTCTTGTACCTCAGAGTAAATTGTTTTTCACTCATTCTTATTTTTAAAAATATCATCTTATGAAAAAAATATACTGTTATTTAGTATAAAATATTAAAATCAGTTCATTTTGCCTTGGGTGACATATTAGAGTTTTCTGATAAAGAATTAATGACTTTCCCAGTAAGATTCTCATTTGAAGTAGTCATCATCCATTTTTCTTACTTTCAAAGTTTATTAATGGAAAATGTTGATCAGTTGTAGAAGGTTGAGAAGATATTGGGAGAGAAGAGGGATTTGTGGGCAGGTAAAGTGGGTGTATATTATTGATTTTTTTCACTCTGAGAAAATTCTTGGCCAAAAAAAAAAAAAGTCCTGGTTGATAAGTGCATTTTTTTTTTTTTTTTTTTTTTTTACATTTTGTTTGGATTATAAAAAAGGAGGTCAGGAAATAAGAGCTTTGTATAGGTATATGTAGAGTACATAGCCCACACACTAGGGTTTGCACCTCTAATATTCTAAAACATTTTCTTACAACTCTTCCCCCAAATTACTGAAGTAGAAGAGTCTTTCCAACTTAAGATGTCATAACTATAAAATAAAATCAATAATTAGTTATTCTAACTATACCTAACATTAAGACTAAATTACTCATTTAAAAAAAATTAGCAACTAGTGATTCTTTTGCAATAGCTTTGGTTCAGTGAAATAAGGATTTGAACAGTAGCCAAACATCTGTAACTTGCATGTGAGAAATGTCTTAGTTTCTTTCAGTGAATAAAAGTGGTGAAAATTCTACCTTCTACAAATTCATAGTTACAGTTACAGGGAACTTCAGCATCATTTAACCCATTCTGGAAATGATGTTGATTGAACAGCTCAAAGATTCTCAAGATTTCTGTTCTTAGTTCATTCGGGTTCATCTTTTATCAAACCCTCACTGTTGGTATTAAACCAGGTTAAACATCATCGGTGCTATAACCTTTTATTTACCACATCAAGGTCTTCAATGGGAAAGTGTATGTCCATAGAGGGTCACTCGCTTGTTCTACATGTATTGTTACTTCATTTACTTGAAGCAGCGAGTAAAAAAAAGACTTAGTGGTATAATTCCAACTATATGACATTCTGGAAAAAGCAAAACTATGGAGACAATAAAACTATAAGTGGGTGTGGAGGGAGGAGACTTGAGTAGGCAGAGCACGGAGGATTTTTAGGGCAGTGACATTACTCTGTATGGTATTATAATGACGGATATAGGTTAGATAGCATTTGTCCTAACCTATAGAATGTATAATACTGAGAGTGAACTCTAAGGCAAACTATGGACTTTGGATGATTATGATGTGTCCATGTAGGTTCATCTGTGGTAACAAATGTACCATTTTGGTGATGATGTTGAGAAAGGGTGGGGGAAGGAGTATATGGGAAACCTCTGTACCTTCCTCTCAATTTTATTGTAAAACTAAGACAGCTCTACCTTAAAAGAGAGTTAGTGAAATAGATGTTTATCATGTGCTTTACCCAAACCAAGGGCTACTGTATAAAAATGAACTATGTCTCCCTGGCTGTCATTGTGGTCATCGTAGTGCTTTTCAGAGCTATATTGACCCCTTTCAGTGTTTGAGGGCATCTGCCACATACACTGGGGAAGTGATGATCACTATTTTCAAAAACTTACACTAAATTACCATTTTGCCTGCAAGGAAACTGACATTTCTTTAACAGTTTTAAAAATATGAATAACCATTAGCCAATAGGAAAGTTTTTGCCCTTGAATTAGAAAATCGGGTCAGTGTGTTTGGTTCCAGGTTATTTGCACAAAGCAGGGAAGAGGCAATGATGTACAGCATATCTTCCAATCAACTCTTCTGTGTTTGCTGGCAGAAATAAAGCATCCCTCACATATGTAGACAGAGGTCCTTGCAGCAGGGAAGAGTTCCTTCTTCCCACACATGGTTATCTCATGTTTTCTTATTCAACAGGCACTGTTCTAGGCTTTGCAGATAGAGTGGTAAACCAGATGGATGAGGCTCCTGACTCTCTGAGTGACATTTTCATAGCAGGACACAGATGAGGTCAAGTAGACAAGTGAAGAAAAATTATATTGTTAGATGAGGACTATGCAGAGATTTGTGGGGATGGGACAATGGCTGGGGGTCTCTTAAGTCTGTGTGTTTAGAAAGGGCCTCTGAGGAGAGAATGTTTAAGCTGAGTGCTGAGTAGAATTGCCAGGTGTAGCAAATATAGATTCACGACTCCCGGTTAAATTCGAATTTCAGATAAACAATAATATTTTAGTATAGGTATGTTTCATGCAATGTCTTATTCCACGTTATATTGGCAACATTAACCCTGAAGGCACCCAGAAGAGTCACTCCTTGAAGGTCAAGAGGAACAACGTTTATGCTGCAAGAAGAGGGAAGAAGCTGGTGCAAAGCCCCACAGGGCAAGGGGAGGGGAGGAACTTATTTTGTGAAGAAGCAGAGTGGCCAGTGGTCAGGAGCTGGGACACTGGAGACATTGCCTAGTCCTAAATTCTGTCTCCACTGCTTACTTGCCACGTGACCCCTGGGTCACATCATAGAACTTCTTTGTCCCGGTTTACGCATTTGACAAATAGGAATAATAATACTAGTACTTAATTCATAGGTTCAGTAAGAGGATTAACATAGTTCATGCACGTAAAAAGCATGTACCACCTAAGTATTTGCTATTATTATAGACAACTCACCATGAAATGTTCCCCTTGTACATCAGGGGTACATTCAGTATAAACTGATCTACACATATCAAGAATCCTCTTGGCTTCCAGAAGAAGTCTCTGACAATATAAAACCCATCCACTCTTTTCACAGAACAAAATGTGTACCCCACAAACACCAGGAACTGCCAACATGAGGTCTATTATAACACGGCTATTTGAAGTCTTTCTCAACCCACGGCCAGAGCTCCTGCCTTACCTTAGAAGTTCCAGGATGGATCATGTCACTTAACAGGAGAACCAGCTACAATTTCTTTCTCTTCAAACAGTCCTAATAATTTATAACCATTTCCAATGCAGAGGTTTCACAGATTTTTTTTTAACTCCTATATGAAGCAGTTCTTTCATGATACACAAGTAAAAATGTTACATGACATGCTACTTATAACAAGGACTTTTCAAACGATGTCGACCTACATGACCTAGAATCTCTCTTGTAGTATAACTCAGTGTTCCCTTCTGAACTTGAAAGTGCCAAGGCCAGGCCCCATTCACTGCTGTGGCATGATCGCCGTGCTCAGACAACTGCAAATGTGGGAAATGGATGTTGAGATCCCATGTTCTACAGAAGTCATGGTGGGTGTTTGCTTCCACTCATCTGCGTCAAGCAAACCAACTTGCAGTGATAAGAGCATCAAGGTGCAGCAGGGCAGGGTGATGGAGAGCACAGGCTCTGATTTCTCACTAGTTGCATGGAAGTATCCATCTTAGTCCATCCCTCTGTATTTCAGTTCCCTCAACTGCAGCATGGGGATAAATTTCTCTCTGAGTTCTTGTGAAGATCACATGAGTTCATACATGTAAAATAGCTCTTAGGACTGTGCCAGATGTAGTCAATCCTGCATAAATTTATTTTATATATTTATAACATATGAACATACATATAATATCACTCAATATAAAATATATTCATTATTATTATTTCACTGGTTTTACATTGACCTTGCACCCCATTTCCCCAAATGCTGCTCAGAAATAATGGAGAATCTTGTTATGGGAATACACTGTTATAGCATACTTACAGCCAGTGGCTAGGTGAATTTTAAGAATTCATATAAGTACTAACTATATTATTATTATTGTTTTACATAGAAGAGCTAATGACCCAGGCTAATTTTTTAAAAATTTAATTTATTGAAGTCTAGTTGATTTACAACCTTGTGTTAATTTCTACTGTACAGCAAAGTGATTCCATTATATATATATATTTATACATTCTTTATCATATTCTTTTCCAATGTCATTTATTACAGGATATTGAATATATCAAGAGTTCCCTGTGCTGTACAGTAAGACCTTGTTGTTTATCCATTCTCTATATAATATTTTGCACCTGTTAATCCCAACCTCCCCTTCCATCCCTCCCCACCCCCCACCCCACCCCTTGGCAACCACCAGTCTGTTCTCTATGGCTGTGAGTCTGTTTCTGTTTTGTAGATAAGTTCATTTGTGTCATATTTTAGATTCCACATATAAATGATATCATATGGTATTTGTCTTTCTCTTTCTGACTTTACTTAGTATGGTAATCTCTAGGTCCATCCATGTTGCTGCAAATGACATTATTTCATTCTTTTAAATGGCTGAATAACATTCCATTGTGTATATACACAGCACATCTTCTTTAGCCATTCATCTGTCAATGGCCATTTAGGTGGCTTCCATGTTTTGGCTATTGTAAATAGTGCTGCAATAAATATTGGGGTGCATGTATCTTTTTGAATTATGTTTTTCTCCAGATATATGCCCTCGAGTGTGATTGCTCGATCATATGGCAGCTCTATTTTTAGTTTTCTGAGGAACCTCCATATTGTTTTCCATAGTGGCTGCACCAATTTACATTCCCACCAACAGTGTAGGAGCGTTCCTTTTTCTCCACACCCTCTCTAGCATTTGTAGACTTTTTAATGATGGCCATTCTGATTGGTGTGAAGTGATACCTCATTGTAGTTTTGATTTGCATTTCTCTAATAATTAACAGTGTTGAGCATCTTTTCATGTAACCAACAAATCTGACTTTAGTTTTTAAATCATTATAGGACCCTTCAGAACAGCTACCACGGCTCCACACAGCTTTGAAATCTGTTTACTTGCCTGTAAACTCACAGGCCCATCCCTGGAAGTCATGGATTTTTGATGCCAAGACTGATGGATGAGTTGAATGAACCAATGATGCCTTGTTTTCCTACGTCAAAACAAAGGCTTAACTTTAAAATAGTAGAATTGACTTTAGAATACATTACAAAATTGTCTCTAAAGCAACTTTAAAAGAGAAATTTTAAAAACGATTTTAAGCAGTGGCTACAATTTTGGAATACATATTTCCAAAACCACTTTGAAGGTGGAACGATTATTATCATCCTTGAGTTCTGTGTTTCATCTTTTTTACAGTCTTGCTACTCAAAGGCTGTCCCAATGGACCATCTATATCCTTACACACCTGCATACCCTGGTAGCTTGTTAGAAATGCAGAATCTGAGGCTCAGCTCCAGACCTGCTGCATTAGAATTTGCATTTGAACAAGATCCCTAGCTGATTTGCACACATATGAAGGTTTGAAAGGCACTCTTGTACAGTCTGTCTACATGAGTGTCAGGACACACTAAGCCCCTATTCTTACCTGTAAGTTTTTTTTTATTATTAATTAATTAATTTTATCTTTGGCTGCATTGGGTCTGCATTGCTGTGAGCGGTCTTTCTCTAGTTGAGGCGAGTGGGGCCTACTCTTTGTTGTGGTGCACGGGCTTCTCATTGCAGTGGCTTCTCTTGTTGTGGAGCACAGGCTCTAGGTGCACGGGCTTCAGTAGTTGTGACTCACGGGCTCTAGAGTGCAGGCTCAGTAGTCGTGGTGCACGGGCTTAGTTGCTCCGCGGCATGTGGGATCTTCCTGGACCAGGGCTCAAACCCATGTCCCCTGCATTGGCAGGCGGATTCTTAACAACTGTGCCACCAGGGAAGCCCCACCTGTAAAGGTTTGAAGTCATTACCCTCATGATAACGTGATCTGATTCTTACCTGTACTTACTAACAACCAATGTGATTCTTTGGCGCATTTGTCATCAACCCAGGTATTAACCAGCTCCTCTGGTATTTATCTTGTATGACTTATAACACCAAATAGAGCTGACCACAGGGGTTACCACTTTACCGCTATGAGGAACCACTATCAGAATGTCCTAATTAAGGCAAATAGTTGGCACTGATAACGGCCTTTGGGGTTTGGTGATGGCTGCTTGAGGCCATAAATGTCCTGCTGGCTTGTGCCAAACCTCAGATGAGAACATACTGCTCAGTAATACCATGTCTGTGGACACTTTCTAGTTTACCCTCTCACACGCAACAATGCTACCATAAAAGGTCTCAGCTCGTCAACCTAAAAATCATTGCAGTGCAAGTGTGTCTGCATGGAAGGAGGGTGAGAGTGTGTCATAGACGGTCTTAACCAATCAAGGTGCAAACCATTCTTTGCTCTCAGTGGCACTGCCACAGAGTATTTGGAGGTGTGCCCCTGCCCACAAACTACTTAATGGGAAAAAGAAGTCATTCACTGCCAACCCGCTGTCTGATTCTGAGTTTTTATGGTTGCACTTCTCTGTCTGGTCATCTGGGTCTAAATGTGGACCCCATTGCCATTTCCCTCCTCTGCTTTTTTGCTTCTCTCAACCAAAGCACACATGAGGTTAGACATCCAAACTCTGGAAGCCAGTGTGTCCATTTTGACTGAATAACCGAAATCAGTCCCGCTGCCCTCTGCGGCTGTTTCTGTTTATTCTTAGAAGACGTCTGAGCCCAGGCTCTGAGAATTGGAATGGCTCTTTGCCACCCTGGGAGTGAATTTTTGCCTTTCTTGCTGACATTTTAAGTAGACCACTGGGTGTGGGCTGCTATTTCATTTCCCAACATGCTTGGTGCAATTACACTAAAATATTACAAAGCCTGTTTGTGGAAAGGGTGAGGGTTTTGGCTCCAGAGCCTAAACCTCTCGAGAGGACAGCGTGAGACAGCGGTGAACAAAAGCCCTGGCCTGGTGGAGGGATTTGGGGGAGGTCCTTGGAGATCAGCTCAGCCTGGTCAATTCCTGTCAGTGCCTGGACAGCTCCATGGGGTTTCCAGGACTCGGTCCTCCTCCCGAGGAGATCCATGCCACGTGGACAGAGCTTCCCAGAAAGAGATGGCAGGAGAAATCGGGAGAGATTGACTTTTATTTCACAGTGATGCTTTGGTAAAATCCTCATTCACAGTGACTCTCGTTCTGATACCATGACCTGAGTTGCAGTGAATTTTTCCATAGGTTATTTTTATTTTTTATTTTCCCTCCAAATCTGAGTCTATGGATGAAAGAAGAATGTAGCTAGGAGGTGTCCTTGCAAGCAGAGCTAACATAGATGATAAGCCTGGCTTTTATCCTTCAGAGCTTACCAACCTAGGGCCTAGACCTAAGTATTGGGATTGTTGAATACGATAATCTGTTCTACTTTAACAACTTGTTTCCATAATAGCTGAGTCCATTATAATGGCATCTTCTGAGAAAGGGAGGAGAATCAAAGATACAGCGTGAAAGTGATGACATGTATTAAGTACTGAAAAATATGTTTCTGGAGAGTTTCAAAGAGCTGTATCTGTTGCCTTTTAAATTACTTCCATCCCAGGATATTGTCACTCCAGGATAACTATTTTTTTTTAACAATTTTCCTTTTAATACGTCTTTTTTGTTTTTTATACAATTTTAAAGGTTACTTTCCATTTACAGTTTTACAAATTTTTGGCTATGTTCCACATGTTGTACAATACATCCTTGAGCCTATCTTACGGCCAATAGTCTGTACCTCTCACTTCCCTCCCTCCCCTTATATTGCCCCTCCCCCATCCCCACTGGTAACCATTAGTTTGTTCTCTATACAGGAAAACTTGCTTTGAGGTGGGCCTGGTTCTATCGTGGAAGGGAGAGATATCTTTTTTTTTTTTTTTTTTTTTTTTTGCGGTACGCAGACCTCTTACTGCTGTGGCCTCTCCCGTTGCAGAACACAGGCTCCGGATGTGCAGGCTCAGCGGCCATGGCTCACGGGCCCAGCCGCTCCACAGCATGTGGGATCTTCCCGGACCGGGTCACGAACCCGTGTCCCCTGCATCGGCAGGCGGACTCTCAACCACTGCGCCACCAGGGAAGCCCAGGGAGAGATATCTTGAACTGCATGGTGAAATTTCACCCAGGGTGCAGCCCTGACAGAGGGAGTGGAGAGTTCTGGAGGAGGACTGAAGTTACTACCATCAAAGGGCGATTGGGGCTAACAGGTAATGAGAAATAATCTGCCTGCTGTGGATGGAAAGATAAGGGAAGACAATGATTTGGTTGCAAATTAAAAGGGTAACCGTCTGAAATGCAAATTCGAACTACACTGAGATACCATTTCTCAACTATGAGATTAGTAAACATCGAAAAGTATGACAACATACTCTGAGGGTGAGGCCACGGGAGCAAGTGCCACTTTGCACCCCATTGGGTGGGAACATGACACAACACTGAAAGTGGGAAATTTGGCAATAGCTAGAGAAAGGACTTGTGGATTCACCCTTGGAACCAGCAGTACCATATCAGGAAGACAACCCCAAAGACACTGGCATCATCTAAATGATATTTGCACTAGAGTTTTTTATTGAAGCATGGTTGATAATTGCAAAAGCCTGGAAACAACCCAGATGTCCACCAGTGAGCTGACTGAACAAACTGTAATACTGTATATCTATAAATGAAGCAGCTGTAAAAAGAAATGAGAAAGACATACTACTTCTTTTAGAGTGTTAGGATGGAGAATGCCGTTAGTATTTTGTATAAGAAAGGAAGAGAAGTACCAAGAGAGGTTCACATGTGCTTATATTTTTTTATAGGAGCAAATAGAATGATATGGGAAAATAAGGTAGGGACAAAGATGGACACTAGACCTTTCTGAATAGGCCTTGATATATAGATTTGATTTTGGAACCAAGTGAATGTTCTATGTTATCAAACATTACAGAGTAAAAATAAAATAAAATTAAAAAAATTTAGAGACACAGAAGATCCTAATTCTGTGTCAAGTGGTTGAAAATAAATCACATAGAAAACAATTATTTTATATGATAGCATAGAAATTTACCTGTATGCACATTACACATGTGTAAAGAGCATTAAAAATTTTTAACTACATTCTACAGTTTTATTTTTGATAATAATACCGGTACTGTAATGTCAAAACAACTATATTGATATATAGGTAGACACATTTTAGGGTAAGGAAATGGTTGGTAATGACATTAGGAGACCAGATTTTTCAGGACAGAGATACAAAATAAAATCAAGTAAAAATCCTGCACTTCTTCATTTAAATTCAAAATATCATATGATCCCATGCTCTACTTTTCTCTTTTTAGAAAATACATATTTCCTAGTCCCTTCAAACTGGAAGCATCCCAATGTCTATCAACAAGTGAATAGATAAACAACCCATACATTGAAATGCTTCTCTGTAACAAAAGGATTAAGCTGCCAGTGTACATAGTCACACAGATGAATTTCAAAAAACATGCTGAATAAAGAAAGCCAGGTACAAAAGATTGCATTCTGTGTGACTTCATTCAGATGATGTTCTAGAAGGGACAAAACTCTGATAGAAGGTGGATGAGTGGTTGCCTGGGGTTGGGGACGGGAAGGATTGAGTGCAGAGAAAACTTTCCGGGACTGCGAAACTCTTCTATATTTTAATTAAGGTATGGATTTTGTGAGGCTATATATTAGTCCAAACTCATCAGACTTTACATTTAAAATGTGTGTAATGGTATGTAAATTGAACCTCAATACATTTGACTTAAACACAGAGAAGACAGGAAAATCTGAGACGATGGGGATTGGGCCAGGAGTTGTGTATGCCAATCCTGTACTTTTGCTACACATCCAAGAAGGGAATTTGTCCAGGACACAAGTGGGCAAGTGAGCAGGAAGTGAGGCCAAAAGTAACACACACACCCTGTCTGCCATCAAAGGTCAGGTCTGGAGACTTCTTCTATTGCTTAAGAGTGAGCCATCAGGAAAAAAGCCACACAGAGCAACAGAAGTCCCATTAAAAATATGCATAAATAAGGGAAACGGAATGTCATGTTACAAATATGTCTGGAAAAAGTTTCCCACTGGAATTAAAAGAAGATGCAAGAAAGGCATCTGCTTATTGCACAGGTGATGTGGAGTCAGGCCTCCCTAAACAGGATCAGGGCACCATCGTGGGGAGAATGAGCTGCCCGGCCCCTGGCAGGATGAGACACGCATCAGAGCTTGTCTGGGTAGGATTGCCAAGAGCTCTGGTGACAATTTAAGTAGTGTGGAGTTTTTCTTGTAGGCGCTGGATTGATTGATTGATTGATTGATTGATTGATTTTAGCTCAGGAGAGTAATGGGATCAGGCTGTTTTAGCTTAGTTTGTTTTTGAGGAAGATTATTCTGGCAGTAGTGGGGAGGATGCTTTTGTTAAGGGAAAGATAAAGGCAAGCAGGGCTTTTGGGAGTTGTCTGGGTGAGAGATAGTTTTGTTCGAAACGGAGATGGTGGTGGGAATGGAAAAGATGTTATGCAGTTGAAGGAAATTTCTGAAGTGATGTTGAGAGCAACTGTGAACACAAGTTTGTGTGCCCGACCCCCAGTGAGGCCAAACTAACTGAAAAGTCAGTTTGGAGTGGAGAAAGCTTTATTACAGGGCCACGCCAGGAGATGGGTGGCTCATGCCCTAAAAGCCCTGATCTCCTCGAAGGGTTTTGGCAAAGCATTTTCAAAAGCCAGGTGAAGGAGGGGTGTCACAGCGTATGTGATCAGCACGTGCACAGTTCTCTGATTGGCTGATGGTGAGGGAACAGGGTGGTGTCACAGGGGTTCACATGATCAGTCCTTAGGCTCCAGGAGGCCTGGGCCCATGTGCTCATGGTCATCAAGTAGTTAACATCTTCCATTTGGTGGGGGGTTTTCCCATCTGTAAAACAACTCAGGAAATGTGCATCAAATACTGTTACCTAGGTGCTTCAGAGAGGAACTAAAGCAGAGGACATGGGGGAAGGCCTGTCCTGGGAAGGCCCCATAGGGTCCTGCTCCATCACACAACTATTGGCCAACACGTCCACGTGTGGGAAGAGATGGAGAGGGAGATGAGGGGAGTTGGGAGGAACCAGGAAAGTGGAAGGTGAAAAAATGATAGGAATTAAGGTTTCTGGCATTGGAACTCTGGGTAAATGGTGATTCAATCAACAGAGGTTGGAAATAAAGAGTAGACACAGGATTGAAAGGAAAAATAAAGTGACCTGGTATAGAAACTTGAGTTTGATTTGCCTGTGGGATACCCAGGAGTTTTAAGCTAGTTGTATTATATTAGGCTTTTACTAGTAATTTTGTTTAGGGAGATAATATTAGACTCGTGTAAATCCAAGGCTGTATTATAATAAGCTGTTTCATAACAGACTTCTGTAGGTTTGCCAGAAAGTTCCTTTTACTTTTTGTCATTCCAAGGATCACCTTGGTGTAAAGCCACTCTAGAAAGGGACTTAGCTTTTACATTTTTTAAATCTGCAGGTTTAGAATCTCAAGTTCAACTTCATAATTTGACCACTCCTAAAGAGTATTGCATGCTTCCTATATGCAAGATGCCATACTAATGCAGAGAAGTATAAGAACTATGCCTATGTGTAGAAATTAGTAATAGGCACCCAAGGAATTCCCTGCTTGGAGAAAACAATTCAGGATATTTGTCGAGGGTTAAGACTGATAGGAAATCTAGGGGCTGAGTTTAGACTTTGTACTGATTCAGAAAGTGCCCTATGAAGATGCCTCAGGATTAAGTGTTACCTGTGTATGGGAGAAGATCCTGTAAAGAGGATTTAGAACAAAGAGAACAACCCTGTGAGCTCAGGTTGTTGAAGAGCTCATTACCGAGACTCATCACAGTGAATTCCCTGCACCCCACCCCCAGGCCCTCTGCCTGTCTGCTGGATTCATTCCATTGCTTTGCAAGCTATTGGTGCTCAGCCTGGTGGAAGCTTTGCAGATACGGTAATTAAGTGACTACTGAGGGACTATCCTTTACACTTTAAGATCTAGGACTCCTTTCTTAATTGCGAGGTGCTTATTCGGGAAATCCTCTTCTTCAGGACGTGATCAGAGAACTGATTTAGCCCTAATGATATGTAATGGCAGTGCCAGGAATTTAATGGGGTTGATAATTTCATGTAATTGGGGGGCCTTCAGACGAGTTAAATCCTCCTGAGTGGCACTGCATTTGGGCCTGTGTCTGAGTCAAATGTGTGCTTCCTGTGTGCATTTCTCCTTCTGCAGCTCTGATGAAAATGAGAGATTCTGCAGAGCTTGTGGACTTTTGGCTGCTCTGTTCAGCATCCATGTGTAGCCTTCCTTTTAGAGGGTGTCCACAAAAAGTAATCAGTCGATATAAAAAAGAATTGGAAAATTTTATTCAAGCCAAATTTGAGAATTTGGCTCGAAGAGCATGCCCAGGAAAAGCATCTCAGAAAGCTCGGAGAACTGTTCCACCAGCTCGAAATCAAGGCACAGTCATATAAGTTTTTTGAGGCAGAGAGCTGGACATCAAATGACGTATTATTGACAGTTTACAGGATCCAGATCTAAGCCTCATCATGGTGGGTCATGTGACCCCTTACGAGATCTAGAAGGAATGCTATATTTTAAGGAGTTGTCTTGTTGGTGCTGGGAGAATGTTGCTCTTTATGGTTGAGCAGGTATTCCTGCCAATACGGGAGGTTTGGTCTGATCTCTAGTGGCCTTGGCCTGTAGTGGCTTGAAGCAGGATTTCGGTTCCTGGCCAGAGATTGAAGTCAGGCTGAGGCAGTGAGAGTGCTGAATCCTAGCCACTAGACCAGTGACCAGTGACAAGGTCTTGGCCCTTTGGATTTGCAGAAATGAATTCCCACAAAGATGGAAAGTAGTGAAACAAGTAAAGTGTTTATAGGAAGAAAAAGAGTATGTGTGGATAGACACAAGAGGAAACTCAGAGAGAGAGCTGCACCCTTGTGGTAGCTTGAATCACTTATATGGGGCATTTCTTCTGGGTTTCCTTTGGCCGATCATCTTGCTTTGCCTGGTTCTGAGTCCGTATGTGGTATATCTCAGGATCCTCCATGTGTGCGTGCGCATCTCTTAGCCAAGATGGATTCCAGCGAAGAGGCCTATGAGTAGGTTGACATCGCTCCCCTTTTGACCTCTGTGAGTTTTTCTGTGCATGTATAGTTGGGAAGCTCTCCTTAACCTCAAGAATGAGAAATATGTGGTCTCTGTCTTTTATCTGGGCAGAGCTCAGCCTCTCCTATTATCCTCCTGTTATCTTCATGTTGGCGTATCTGTCCATAGGGGACAAACTTCAGCAGTTCAGCCTGGGCCCCATCTGTCTCTTGCCTCAGGTCGATGCATGATGCAGATACACAGTGCACAGTGGGGGGAAGCGGGAAGGCCAAAGGGCAGATAAGAATTTTTTTGTTTAAATTCTTCTTGTCTTGCCATAAAATATGAATTTTATTTCACAAGGGTATCACAGTGCAGGTGCTGTTTCTTAGAGGAAGCACCAGCCTGATTTAATCTCAGGCAAAGTTTTAGTCTAAAGTCCTCTTTTCTTTTACAATTAAAAACCATAAGCTAATTTAAGTGAGTAATTCTTTAAATGGGCCTATCATAGAGCTTGGCACATAATAAGTGGGAATGAACCAATTTTAACTGAAGCTGAAACTGACCAGGACCCTGCAGGACCCTCCTGCGTATAAAAGCCCTTCTTGAGTTCCAAAGGGCAGATTCAAATGGACTAATCAGGAAAGCGAGGAAATGAAGAAACAAAGGAGAAGCAGTCAAGGAAAAATAGTGCAGCTATAATGCAGAGTCCTAGTATCTCCCCAATGAATACACGTAACAATCAGCTACAAATTTTTGAGTTCTTCTATGGGAACTAAGGGCCCCACCCAGGTGGAGGATGGCAACTTCAGGCTGAGCACAAAATTCCCTAAACATCACCCTGTTACCACACCACTTTCAGAAGAAAGTCATGCATCCTGCAGCCCTCCCCCCCAAATTTGCCTTTAAAAACTCTTCCCTGAAAACTATGGGGGAGTTTGGGGTCTTTGGAGCATGAGCTGCTGGTACTCCTTGCTTGGCCCTTGCAATAAACTCCAACATTTTGCTTTGTTTGACCTCACAGTGCATCAGGCACATGAACTTGGGTTTGACAACAGAGCTGCCACCTCCAGGTAAGAATGTTGTTGGTCCATGGTGCTGCCTTTGTAAATATCATGATGATATAACATGATGTAAAAAATCAAAGAAGCATACAACTAATTATACATACATGTGAGTATTTTCTTTGGGCAATGCCATCACATACATGGATAGAGAAGGAAGAGAAGTGATGCTAACATCAGACATTCATCGGGCTCTGACTTTGTACCACTTGCTATACTAAGTGCTTGGCATGTATTATTGTCTAATTTGCTGGGCAAGATGGGCCTTAGGTAGAGTTTGGGGAACTCTCTGGAATAACGTTTTTGTTTAATGAGTTGCTTATGCTTTTTTCTCTGTGAAAAATTATAAAACCTTAGTTTAAAAAATGGAGCCACTACAGTGTAGAGGTCTCTGAATTAGACCTCAGGTGATGCAAACTTCCCTCCCTACCTTCAATCACCATGCTATGTGTGGATCAGCTCCTTCTGGGGACTTATACACAGCCGAACTATCATTTTAGAATTCAATGGGAGCATCTAACTGACCTTCTGAGTCAAGTAAGGTCAGTAATCATGCCTGTCGAGAGGTCAATATTTTACATGGCTAAAACATCCACAGCCCGGCTACTAAAGCTACTGTACACAAGGCTGTGGATGGCAGATGGCTGGTGTTAATGCACTTTCACATGTTAAAGACCCAGATGGAAGGCTGACCGAGTTAATGTCACTACAAATAAGGCCCGGAATTGCTACTTGTCATCATGTGGTTTTGGAGCTTCCTACTTCATGGTGTCACAAAACCAGAGATGAGCAAGACTGACTTGACAATCTAGGCTTTTCTAAGGCTTAGTGGAGGCCAGAGTACTTTCTTCTGTGATTCACAAAGAAAACATACTGTGTTTCAGAGTGTTATGCAAGCTTTCCATGGGAATCATCTAGTTTTTGAAAAGTGTGGGTACCTTTTATCTCTAAATGCCATAGACTGGATGTTTGTGTGTTCCCCAAATTCATATATGGAAACCTAATCCCCAATGTGATGTTATTTGGAAATGGAGCATTTAGGGAGGCAATTACGTTATGAGGGTGGGGGCTTCATGAAGGTTAGTGCCCTTATATAGGAGACTTCAGAGAGCCCCTCACCCCTTCCACTATCTGAGGACACAGTGAGAAGACTGCTGTCTGTGAACCAGGAAGAGGACCATCACTAGATACGGAATCTGCCAGTATCTTGATCTTGGAGTACCCAGCTCTCAGAAATGTGAGAAATAAATGTTTATTGGGTAAGTCACCCAGTCTACAGTATATTTTGTAGCTGTTGGAACAGATTGAAACACTTCAGTTGATGATGATGATGGTGGTGGTGGTTATTTATGGCATCATCTGTAAGGAGGTAACAACATTTGGTTTAACCACTATATCTGCCCTTAAACTTAAGATCATTTCAGGAAGGCAAAGAAACACACCAATGTTGTCATAGAAACTGGTGACTTACAGGTGGAGGACTTTTACCTACAAAGAGGCGTGTGTGATCTGTGAGGAGCTGGGAAGTGTCTCCCCTTGTCCCACATCTCCCTCCCCATGTAGTTCACATGGCTCAGTTGTAGGTGTAGTACGGATTCTAACATGAAACTAATCTGGTATCTGACAGTGCTTTAGGTCAAAATGTTCTCTTCATATTAACAAGATAACTATACTATTGGTTCCTCAAGAATGGATCACAGGGAGGCATATTTTAATGGTAAGGCAAGGTTCAGGACAAAGTTTTATAGTAGGGTCAGTATAAATGGATGGTGTGTATGAGAATTTTCTGGAGCCTGAGAATAGGAGAAAGTGAAAAAAAAATAGCATGGCTGCAGAATGTAAGCTGTGGATGATAGCTAAGAGTGCCTCAGTGGTTTCTGCTTACTGGGAGCTGCACTGAGCATTTCACATGGATTTTGTTTTATCGTTCTCACCACAGTCTCATGGGGTGAGTACTATTCTTAACCCCATTTTACAGATGAAGAAACTGAGGCACAGAGAGGCTAAGTAATTTACTCAAGTTCATCCTACTCTTCAATGCTAGAATCAGGGCTGGTATCTACAACCACTGCACTACCCTGACCTTCCAATGTGAAAATGTGGAATATTAGAGAGACAGGAACTCAAGAGGAGAAGTGAAAGACACAAGAGGGTGAACATGGGAAAAGGTGACCTTTATTGAGATGAAGGATAGAATTAAATCAAGAAGAGAATTAGAGAAATGTCAGTTAAAGAGAAGATGTAGGACTGGAAACATCACATAGTAAGAATGAGATCCGCAGAGCAAGTGATGGGGATCAAGCTTGAACATACCTGAGGGAAGAAGGAATGGGGATGAAGGATGGGTGTGTGCAACATGGATGGAAAGAAATGGACGGGAAAGCTTGAATTCAGATGGAGTGAAAAGAGTCATGATTATATCCAAAATTGAGAGAAGAGGGGGTACAAATGCCCCTCAGTAAGGGATTGGGCCTGAGGACACTTGTTGTACATGAAGCTCTGGGCCTGGGGAACAACTCTGAGATTCACCTTGACCCCTGTGTGACCTCACAAGTCATCTCACCTCTGATGCTCACCTGTACAGGTGGAGATGGAACCACCTGACTCTGAGACCCCTTCTTGTTGTAACTTGCTTTTCCTGCTTTAAAATTTGATTACTTTTACACTTTTTATGTCACTTGTATTTTGTAGTTTCCTTCTAAATCCTGTTGACCTCATGAAAACAGAATTCAGTCCAATGTTATGATAAAACCTTTGAAGAGTTTTTAAGTTTCTAACATTTCAAAATTTAACACAATACATTAGATTTTAAGCATTTAAAAAACATGATATTAAGTAACACTGAAAGGAAAATAGTACTTTCTCTCCATGGACATCCACATAGCTTAGTACTGTCCACCAAGTTGGCTAGTTATTGAGTTTCCAGTGGGGCTGGTGTAAATTGGAACCCTGAAGTCTTAAGTTATCTTATTCCTTGGTCTTTGACTATTGCATTGAATTTGTGCTCCTTCATTTCTTGTGTCCAGAATGGGAAAGCAGTGCATTTGACCTAGTTAAGAGAGCTGTGTGTGCATTATTTAATTTCTAAATGTCTAAGACTAAGGTACTTTTGCATGAATTAATGCCTGGTTGGAAATATGGTGATGGCTTGTAGAACAGCTGAGGACCATACATTCCCCATTGTCCACTAACCTACTGGAAGAGCAAAAGTCTTTGCTATTATAAACAGCAAACAGCAAAATAAAATGTGTGGCAATGTGCAGGAAGGAGGGTACAATTTTGGATCTATATCATATTTTTAATAAGGTATAAAAGTGAGGATATTTTTTAACCTCTTCTAGCATTGTATTCAGCGTAATTCCCTGAAGAGGAAGGTATTTTGATAAAATTTCTGTAACAATGGCAATAAGCCTGGCAGATTCCAGATACAGTCATTCCACAGCTGTCTGAGCTGTGCATCACTGAAGAGTCCTGTGCCCCATGGCACCAACATTTCTGGCCTTTGCTTCCAGGTATCCACTGGGATGGCAGGTTGGTGGTGGGTTCTGTACTAGTTTCTCTTGGAAAGTGCCCCAGTGTGGATACTTATTCATGGGCTGGCTGGGAATTGGGACTATCTTTGGGGAGCTCCAGAGGTCCCCAGGCTGATCTCAAGCCTATCAATCCTCATCGAAGGGATCAGAAATGATCTGAACTTTCAGGATAAACCAAGAATGGTTTGGGTCTTTAGAAGGTTATTAAACCAGAAGCAATCCTCTAATCTTAGAACTCCTGTGACTGCCTCAAACTAAAACCATCTCCTTGTTTATCCCAGGTAGCGGGCAAAGGGAAGAATACCCTTCAGATGATACTCACTCTTTCCTAATAGTGACTAGATATTATAGCATCAAACTTAGACAACACAAACCTAACCATGGTGACATCAGCAGTAGTGAAAGTAAATCTCTCTTCAACACATCCGCAGATACTCCTGCCCTTTGAAAACTCTGCATGTTGGTCATTGACCGTAACAAGAAGATGTAGAAGGTACTTTGAAAGATGCAAAGACAAATAGGTAATCCAGCAATTCAGCAATGCCTGTGATGAGCCACATAATTAGTCATCTCAAGTCATAGAACATCCAGGCCTTTCCTAAAAGGAAATAGCAAAACCCTACATGTCTACCTGTGCTCATTGCAATCCTACTAATAGTTAGGATAAGATTGGACATGATAAAAATATTGAGCCAGAGGAAAATGGGGGATGGTTAAGAGACTCCCAGTCAACCTCCTTGAAATGGGAATGAATGGATTGAGGAGGGGCTCACTCACAAGCTGTACTGCTGGCTTGTACAATCTATGTCCTAAATTGGTATCTGCTGTTTATGGGACTATTGAGGTGTTTTTAAAAGTTCTGAGCAGTCTTAGTCAAACATGGAACAATCATATAATTATAACCAAGTGTAATATATTTAGTAAGGTGGGGTTGAGGTTTGTGCAATGCAAACATAAAGGAAGATGGGGGGACTTGGGGAAGGTTGAACAAAAATCAACTGAACAAAAAAAGAAATTTAAAAAGTGAAGGGTCGGGGGATTTATAAATTGCCCAATGTGATACTGAGAGCTGGTTCCTCATGTTTGGTGTCAGAAATTATAGGAGAGAAAGCACAAAGCCCTCATGCTAGGCTAAATGGGAGGAGACTCCTGAGTCAAGGTCGTAGTGGAGGCCTGACCCTGCTCTGCTGGGTCCTCTGGGGTCTGGTGATGGTCAGCAGTCAGAGACTGTCTAAGAAGGGCTCACCCTTTTACATCTGCTGCTTGTTTACCTTCTTAAAGGATCTACAAACACATGTATTTGAGAATTATGCTGTCTTTAGAGTCCTTCTGTGCTTCTCTTTGAGTTTGCTTGACCCCAGGTAGATCAGAAGGGAACTAGGAATTATTCCTTGGCCAGATGGAGAGTTCTCATGCATGGATTACAATGATGTGTTATGACATGAAAATGCTTACAAGATTAAGATAAATAAACAACTTAGAATATAAAAATGATAAGATCGATAAGGGATTAATATCCAACATATATAAACGGCTTGTACAACTCAACATCAAAGTAACAAACAACCCGAGTAAAAAACAGGCAGAAGAACTGAATAGACATTTTTCCAAAGAGGAAATGCAGATGGCCAACAGGCACATGAAAAGATGCTCAACATTGCTAATCATCACGGAAATACAAATCAAAACCACAATGAGATATCATCTCACACCAATCAGAATGGCAATCATCAAAAAGAACTCAAATAAGAAATGTTGGCGAGGATGTGGAGAAAAGGAAACCCTTGTACACTATTGGTGGGAATGTAAATTGGTGAAGACACTGTGGAAAACAGTATGGAGGTTTCTCAAAAAACTAAAAACAGAACTACCATATGACCCAGCAATTCCACTCCTGGGTATATATCCAAAAAAACCCCCAGCAAAACACTAATTCGAAAAAATCCATGCACCCCAATGTTCATAGCAGCAGTATTTGCAGTTGCCAAATTATGGAAGCCACCTAAGTGTCCATCAACAGATGAATGGATAAAGAAGACTGGTACCTATGTACAATGGAATATTACTCAGCCATAAAAAAGAATGAAAATTTGCCATTTACAGTAACGTGGCTGGACTTGAAGGGCATTGTGCTAAGTGATATAAGTCAGACAGAGAAAGACAAGTACTGTATAGTATCACTTATATGTGGAATCTAAAAAATGCAACAAAGGATTGAGTACAACAAAAAAGAAGCAGACTCACAGATATAGAGAACAAACTAGTGATTACCAGTGGGCAGAAGAGAGACGGACAGTATAGGGGTGGGGGAGTGGGAGGTAGAAACTACTGAGTGTAAGATAGGCTACAATAGGATGTATTGTACAACATGGGAAATAGAGCCAGTATTTTGTAATAACAGAGTAAATGTGAATGGAGTGTAACCTTTAAAAATTGTATTAAAAAATAAATGGAAAAAAATGCATGTGGATCGTGTGTTTGGTGAGCATAACTATGTAAACTTGTGCGCAAATTACTGGAGGTAGAAAGCAAGTCTAGAGTGGTAGGTTGAGGAGTGTCCCCTTTCTTTGCTTTTCAAAATTTTATTTAATGAAATTATATAATTTTCCTAAAATATGAAAGAGGGGGCAGGAGAAGGCAAGCTTCCCTTCCTCAACCAGCTTTTAGTCTAAGCCAGTGTTTCACAATTTTTAAAGTTATTATTATTGTCCCTCTAAGGAAACTTTTTAGACATTTTTATTAAACTAATCTCACTCCTTGTTCAGCTCGTATAACAAAGTACCCCAGACGTGGTGGCTTATAAACAGCAGACATTAATTGTTCACAGTCTGGAGGCTGGAAGTCCCAGATCAGGGTGCCAGCATAGGGGTGGTGAGGGACCACTCACCTGGTTCATAAATGCTGTCTTCTTGTAATGTTCTCATAAGGCGGAAGGGACAAGGGAGCTCTCTGAGGTCTCTTTTATAAGGCCACTAATCCCATTCATGTGGGCTCCACCCTCCTGACCTATTCATCTCCCAAAGTCCCCATCTTCTAATATCATCACTTTTGGGGATTAGGTTTTCAACATATGAATTTGGGGTGGATACAAACACTCTACCCAAACATAGCACCCCTCCATGAAATTTTAATACCACAGATGTACTGTATATGAGTTTATGCACTGTATGTATATCTGTGCTTTAGACATAAAAAACAGGAATATGTCTTTGATTCCTCTCCCCATGAACTGTTTTTTCACCCTCTTGAGAGTCTAGAAAGCAGGATCCAGATGGCCATTTGAGACAGAGGCACACCTGACTGAGGTCAGGTGATGCACAGTGGTACACATCACAAGAGTGGAGAAACAGGACCACAGGAAATCCATGGAGAATGGAAAGGGGCAAAGTTACTGGGTCAAGTCTGAACTTTCAGAATTCAGTTCAAAGTTCAGATCTAGAACTCACTGAGAAATATCAATGGCCCCAGTACACATCATGTGTCAGAAGAAATCTCTTTACTAACAACAAAAAGAAGTTCATTTTCAATGAAGCGTTAAAGTACCCCGGCAGACGACAACTGGTCAAGGTGCTTATGCATCCTCTTTGCTACACTCTGTGCCTCTCCGTGCTATGATGTACACTGGGCCATGGACGTGGCCTTCATGCTTCGATATCTAACAAGGGACACTCCACCCAACGATAATTATTGACCTTCAATGTCTTGCTGCAGTATATCCAGACTAATTATCCTGCACATTTCTGGATTCTTTCATCCTTTCATTTTTAGCCAGTTTGAAAATGAGGCCCCAAGGGTGTGAGCAGATCCACAAAAGGGGAGAAAATATTAATCTTTCTGACTCTTCAAACCTTTACTTCTTTTTCTTATGTGGAGGATTTCTGGCTCTGCATTTTCGTTGATGCTCTCTTTTCTGCTTGAGGACCTACGGGGTGTGATGGGAGCACGGAGCAAAAGTTTGCAGGTCTTGTCGTGTGTGTGTTGACAGAATTTAGTGAATTTATTACATGGAACCAACTCCTGTCAGGAAGAAAACCTAATTGGATGGCACTGGAATAGAATAGACACAATTCTGAATAATGAATGCATTGTGTATATTATATATATATATGTGTGTATATAGCAATAAGCACTCCAAGATATTTCTGCCACACGGTTTTTGGTTTGGTTTTCCTCACCCTTTCTACTGTTTTCAGAGATTTTGAAGAGGCTATCTTCTTCTCTTAAAATATTGGCCAAACATAATTTCCTTTTTACTAATCTAATGGCACCAAATTGAATCGCCTCAACTTTATCTGGGGAGAACATATATTGAAAATTAGAACTTTTAACATTTTAAATAAACTGATCACAGAAATTGCTGTTCTGGTTCTATTTCTAGGATCAATGTTTTTCAAGGTTGGGTCTGTCTATTTTATCCAAACTGTGGGATACAGAGGAAAGGAAATTAGCCATGTACAAGACAATGAGGAATATCTAAAACAGGGAAAGAAAAGCGTGAATAAAATTTTCTCTCCATGGAGCCTGGTCAGGATTAAATATGCAAGTCCCTCTATAAAATAGACTTGGTCCTTTCTGGGGGGCCGGGGGAAATGAGGTGCCCAAACTTAAGCTATAACAACCTTCATGACATAATTAATAACACAGCTTCGAAAACTCCTGTCCATTCCAGTCAAGTGGAGATGATATTAATTAAATCCATGCATAGAACAAAAGTGGCATTTCAGGCAGGCATTATATTACTGCTTATATAAAGATTAAGTGTTCATAAAATCTTTTAAACATTGTCTTTTTTGTTTTGTATTTTCATCAATCAAGATGGCAATTCAGTGCACTAAATGATGGCTTGGAGGTCTATGGATTAGGGTCTGTATAAATGGGTGGCTGGCATCTGTTTTGTGGAAGGCCACCAGGAGATGACTAGATGGCATCTTGGTGACTGTCAGGTATGAGGACTAGCCCGGTTAGGGTAGGTGAAGACCCGTGAGACATCTAGGGGTGGTTGCGGAGATAAGTGTGCTCAGAAGGGGGTTTGATAGTGTTTTAAATGCATGCATATGGCACCATTCTTGGTGAAGTCATAATATACTGAGAAAAGTGCCCAGACTATCTTCTGGGGAGATAAAATGTTTCACCAAATTATATTTAGAAGTTCCTGTAAAGCTCATAGCAATTTAAAAACATCTTTTGTTCAACAGCAAGAACCAGGCTAAATTCATCATTTGTTGTTTTAAGTCTGGTAGCTCCACAGTGATCAGGTCTCATCCTGGAGAAAGGGTACTGATTTGGACACTATAATTTCACACTGGATGTGAGCATATGGTAAGGTCACACCCACATTTTATATTTCCACTGGCTCTTTAATTCAGGGACCATGCTTATGCAGCTTCAGACTTCAGAACTGGACAAGCTGTCGTGTCCAGTGTACACTGTGGAGTTGACTGTTTGGTTTCCAGTAAAAGACCTTATATTTATGTATTTGTCATTGTGAACTTTTGCAATCTTGACTTTTCTACCCTGTTGCCCTCCCAACTTTTTTTATCTGAGAATGTAATTAGCGTGTCCTCTGTATTTTCATTTGAGTTGATTATAGTCAATATCTAAATAAATATTGAGTGTTACATATTTACAAAATTTCAATAAATGCAACAGGCTTGTCCTTGATAGGCTATAAAATGCAAATAATGAAACAGAAATTACTAGAAAGCAACCATTCATGTATTTGTTCACCTAACAGATATTTATTGAGGACTTAACATATGCCAGTACTGTGAACATAAACAGGTGTGACCCACACTTCATGGAATCTGGAGACAAGTCTGAATCGAAGGACAGACCCCACAGGTAAATGTAGAGTCAGAACAGTGATGGGTGCTGCCGATGGGTGGGGCCTGGTATAGCAGGGGACGTGGACAGGAGCTCAGGGTAGACCTCCCAAGGAAGTGATAATTAAACTGATTCTAAGGGGAGGGAAGCCTTCATAAGGGGGGTTTGATGGAGTCATAGTTGAAGGCAGAATAGCACTTGATCATGCAAGAGGAACATGAAGAGCTGAGGTGGGTCCAGGCTCTCCAGGCCCTTTTAGGGCACCAGGAGGATTTGGGTCTTTATCCTAAGAATAATGAGAAACCAGCGTTTTGAAAAGGGTTGTTATGAATACATCAGGTTTGCAGAAACAAAGATTATGCTGTCTACCTGGAGAACTGATTGGAAGGAGGCCAAAGTGGATGCTGAGTGACATCAAGAAGCTTAGCCAGGAGTCAGGCAGGAGGTGGTGGCAGCTTGGGCTGGGTCAGAGGCAAGGTGACCAGTGTGAGAGGTATTTATGAAGTCTTTATTAAGATAGAATTCAGATCATTAAAATGGGTTCTCCTCATTCACATTTGACTTAGGCTGACACATTCTGGAATTTACAGTTTAAGGTCTAAAAATGTAGAGAGTGCAATGTTGTAGAAGAAGTTGACCAGGAGTTACCAAGGTTCCAAAGTTCCTGTTGAGCTGCATTTTAACTGCTTGACCTTGGGCAAATTCCTCTTTCTCTGGGCTTCAGTTTCCTTATCCAGTAAAAGGAGGATGTTTCCTTTGCAGGGTCCCTTTCAAACATAAGATCCTCAAATGGATTATGTGGTCTCTTTTCACACCTTCTCACATCACTCAGTCTTTCTGATTTCCTTCCAGATACTCTTTATCCCATGCCAGGGGGTGAGTGTTGGGGTACTTTTTCAACTTCTAAACTTTTAAGCTTTTAAAATGTAACAACTTGGCCTGTAGGAGGATTAAAAAACAAACAAACAGGGCTTCCCTGGTGGTGCAGTGGTTGAGAGTCCGCCTGCCGATGCAGGGGACACGGGTTCATGCCCTGGTCTGGGAAGATCCCACATGCCATGGAGCGGTTGGGCCTGTGAGCCATGGCCGCTGGGCCTGAGTGTCTGGAGCCTGTGCTCCGCAATGTGAGAGGCCACAACAGTGAGAGGCCCGCGTACCACAAAAAAACAAAACAAACAAACAAGCAAACAAACAAACAAAAAAACAAGAAACAAACCAAAAAACGGCATGAGCGGCAATTTGCGTGTTATCCAAATTGAGCGTCATCTTCACTAGACATATGACAGAGTTTCATTTGACAGAAATTGGACACAAAGACCCTTTTTAAGTGTCAAAAACTAGATCAATAGTGAAATGTATAAATCAACTGTGGCATATCCATATAAGGGAATACTATACAAAAAGGAAACTGAATGAATTACTGTTACAAGCAACCTCATTGATGAAGGTCACAAATAATGTTGAGCAAAAGAAGCCCACACCACAGGGTGTATTCTGCATGATTCCATTTGTATGAAGTTCAAAGACAGGGAGAGCTCATCGGTGGTGACCAGTCAGGATGGTAGTTACATCCAGGGGAGAGCAGTAGGGCCTTGGGGGGTGGCTCAAGGGGTGCTCCTGGGGTGTGGGGAAGTACAATCTCCTGATCCAGGTGAGGGTTATATGAGTAGGTTCACTTTGAGAAAGTTCATGAAGCTCTAAGCCATGATTTTTGTACTCTTCTGTGCATTTACTTCAATAAAAACATTTTCTTTAAAAACTAGAAGTTGAAGATTCAGTTCTCACAAATGACTAGTAAAAAGGGAGTCCTCTCAACCAGGAATAGACTCACCACTGCACCATACAGTTAAAAATAGACTGGAGAGGGGTGACAAACATTTCATTAATAAAATATCGTGTCATTATTTTGCATTTTGTGCAATTTCCAGCAGTTGTCAGCTTTTCTACATTCATAATATATAGGGATGCCTTCACTCACTTCAAATAAATATTCAGTTTCATACCAAAACCACCTTTCATAAAAGGAAAAATACAAAATGTATTTAGAATATAGATATGGAAATAACAAATGGTGAGGATGTGGAGAAAAGGGAGCTCTCATACATGGTTGGTGGGATTGTAAATTGGTTTAGTTACTGTGGAAAACAGTATGGAGGTTTTTCAAAAAACTGAAAATAGAGCTACCATATGACCCAGTAATTCCACTCCTGGGTATTTATCTGAAAAAAACAAAAAACACTAATTAGAAAAGATGTATGAGCCCCAAGGTTCATAGCAGCATTATTTACAGTTGCCAAGATATGGAAGCAACCTGTGTCCATCAACCTAAGTGTCCACTATATATATATATACATATATATATATATATATAATATATATATGTATATATATAAAATTTATATATATTATATATATACATAATGGAATATTACTTAGCCATAAAAAATAATGAAATTTTGCCATTTGCAGCAACATGGATGGACTTGGAGTGCAATATGCTTAGTGAAATAAGTCAGACAAAGAAAGACAAATACTGTATGATATCACTTATACGTAGAATCTAAAAAATACAACAAATGAGTGAATATAACAAAAAAGAAGCAGATTCACAGATATAAAGAACAAACTAGTGGTTACCAGTGGAGAGAGGAAAGGGGGAGGGGCAATATAGGGGGAGGGGATTAAAAGGTACAAACTCTTAGGTATAAAATAAGCCTCAAGGATAGACTGTACAACATGGGGAACATAGTCAATATTTTATAATAACTATAAATGGGGTATAACCTTTAAAAATTGTGAATCACCATAATACTGTAACATATAATATTGTACAGCAGCTACATTTCAATAAAAAATAAAGTCTTTCACATAAAAAGAAATACAGATATAGAGAAGGCAACAAGATGAAAGAAGCAAAGTGCCTTACTCAATGGTGCAGACTGTCCAGCTGCAGAACCACAGACCTGTTTACCTAAATCACTGGCACCTACAGGGAGCCTTGCATTGCAGTCAAGGCAAATGGCTGAGATGATGCTGCAAGACCTGAAGCCCACCTCTCAGCTAGGTTATGTTTGATCTCCTTGGAGGGAGGCTGCAGAGAACTCTGTACGTTGAGGTTATCACTGTGTCTCCCCTGGGTTTTCATTTCATTTCCCAAGGTTGTGCAACCATGGAAAGGTAAAAGCAGACACTCAAGAACGGCTGTCTCCCTGCTCATGGTTTTGCAGTTTCCAAACTGTGATTCTGACAGGCTTTAATGAAGAAATATTCGATGTCTCAAGAGTGTTTGCAGGAACTCTGCAAGAGGGAGCATCGTGCAAGCTCTGTGCAGCCCAGTCGGTCTCTACCAAGGCTGCCTGCTGGAATCGCCTCTGGGTCCCACCCCCAGAGAATCCAACCTCATTGTTTCAGGGTGTGACCCGGGCATCAGGAATCTTAAAAACTTCCGGGTGATGCTCCTACAGAGCGAGGACTGAGACCCATGGCTCTAGCCCGTGCTCTTCCTTTTCTCCCAGTGCTGTGCTGGAGCCCACCCTCTCGTCCAGCTGACCCCACTCTGGACAGCGTTGTGGCACGTCTCTTCCCAGCTTGGTTCAGCGACATCAGGTTGGCAGCCTGAGATCGGCCACGGTGGGCATGTTTACACTGTGGAAATCTGCAAACTCTACACATCAAGGCTCCCCACCACCACCGTCCCTGTGCTCTGCCCACCCTAGAACTTATTATTAGACATTTACAAGCACTTCGCTGACTGCTCCCTTGTTTGGGGTGTATTAAGGGAGGAACAAAGAAATCCATTTGGTAAAGGTCAGGGTGTTCATGTGAAGATGCCAGATGACATCGAGGCTGCAGTGTTCTTCCTCACTGACCTACTTGAACAACTTAGCAAGCAAGAGCAATTAATAAATTGTACCTTCAGAATACAATTAGAAAGAAGGGGAAAGCGTTTCTCAAAACAAGTCTTGTTTTAATATGTAGATAAGCTTTCTCTCATCTCTTCTCTTGTGGCTTTTCCTTTTAGTTTTTTCTACCTTTGTCTGAAAGATGCCAAAGAGGTGAAAGGAAAACTCTTTATAGAACATGCTTTCTGTCTGCCTTATGCAGGGGACCAAGGAGTCATGACCGGGGAGGGGTGGGGTCAAAGGGCATTCAGAGGTCATGTTGTCCAGGAGGCTGAATGTACGATCCACATGATCTAGGTTCTACAGATTCCTCCATCCTGCTCCTTAAAGGGGACACTCAGGGGCTGATGTCCCAGTGAAGCCTGGAGGCAGGAGAGGCAGAGGTATTCCAGGCCCACAGGCCAGGGAGCCTTCTGTCTCCAACTGTCCCCAGCTCAGCCAGAGCAGGGTAGCAGGGGTGATAACAGAATAGAGGTGTCCTCTTCTGTGGATGGTCTGCACCTTTGTGTAGGGTGACTTGTCCCTTTCATCCAGCTAGTCCTTTAGAGAGAGGGTCCCGTTCTTGAGCCAGCCTGTGGTTGCTCCAGGGGCAGGAAAAAGCTCCAAAGAAGGCAGCCATGGCCCAGAGATTCCTGTAGCTTCAGTAGTAGCCACAGACAGACACATTTTCCAACCACTCAAAAGCCAGAGAAAGTGGCAACAGGCAGGAGACGTCCCATAGGCAGAGTTTGCCCTTGGTGCAAGCTCTCTGGTCTTCCACCGGGGGGCGGGGGGAGCAACTTCATCTGATTCATGTCACAGGTTCATGGTTGACTGTCTTTTTACGTCTTACTCTTGATGTCTTCAAAGCATGTACTTAAGCCAAAGACTGAAGCTGGTATAGTAGGGTGACCAGCCATGCCAGCTTGCCCAGGACAGACAGTGTCTAGGGGCACATGAGAATTTTAGTGCTAAAACCAAGAAAGTCCTGGGCAAACCTGGACAAGTTGGTCAGCCCATAGTCAAATTTCAAGTTGGAGAGTTATTCAGAGTAGGAAGCAAGACCTGTCAATCATACCAATCACCACCACGGCGCCTTGGTAATCGTTGCTAAATTCTCCTTCTGAATTGCAACAAAGACCTCTTTGAAAGATTGAAATTCCATGTATTGGGTTGTTTTCTTAACCAATGGACATCAAAACTCAAAATGACATCTGCTTGAGAGACTATATAATGGCTTTGAAAAAAACAAAATGTTGGGGGAAAAGGCAAAGTAAAAATAAGCAAAAATAAGAACAGCAACGCTGCATGATCTTAGTCAAACAGCCTAGGAAGAAAGACATGAAGCTTCTAAGTTCTCACATTGCCTTACTGGAAACCTGTGATTAATAGGAACGGATGACCATGATGTATGCTGTGTTCATTAACGTGGAAGAGACCGGATAAGTCACCCACCATGAATATTTCAGTTATGAATGATTAAAATATTTTACAGCCATCTATCACCATAAGCACAAACACTCAAGTGTAGTTAAAAATCAATTCAAAGTGACAGTGAAAGAGAGATGGCTGGGAGGGGAAAATGCTTTCTCTCCTGCCTCAGGGCTGGGTTTCTGGGTGATGCTTCTCGTTTTGTGTGGGAGCCTGGTCTGGTGCTTTGCTCAAGCAGCCTGGTTTAGTTGGGATTCCAAGGCAAAAGCTGTGTAATAACAAAACCCTGACAGGCTTTAATAAAGAGATATACGATGTCTCGGATGTATTTGAGGGAGCTCTGACGCTTGTGGTTTTGTATATGGTTATGGTAAATAACTAGCCGCTGATTGCTGTGGTCTGGCCTTTGCTGGGAGCACTGGACCACTGGAGACCCATTTAACCTAAATCACCCACACCTACAAGAGAGCATTGCAATTGAAACACACAGGGCGGGGGCCACCAGGCCTCCTGCAGCCCACCTCTCAGCTGAGTTACACTGACATTTTCCCCCAGAGGAGGAAGGTTTTTTTTTTTTTTTTCCTTTGTTTGTGAAGTTGATAAGCCCGAGGCGGCAGAGAACTTTCTGCGTGTTAGGGTTGTCACTGCACACTTCCCCTTTCCCCATGACTGATTCTTGGAGATGTTCTCGGTAAATGAGCCCAAGTGGGAGGAGGAGTTGATGCTGAGCCCTGAGCGGTGCCTGCCCTCTCGGGGGTAGCAGCGTTCACATCCTGACAGGAGGCTCTCAACCTGAACCAAGCTGCGGCGCATCGCTGGCCCTGCTGCAAATTAGAGCTTGCGCGTCCGGCTCTGGACCGAAATGTAGGTATCTTTTTTTCTCTTTTTTTCAACTGGTTGATATATATATATATTTTTTGGTAGGACAAGCATTCTGTATACTTAATGAAATGCATATGAAGCACATAGCATCACTTATAAAGGATTCTTATCATAAGTGCTTAACTTGAATCTAATTTAACCTTTATAGTTAATGACTTTTTACAAATGATATTTTTCCAATACTTAAAAAGTGATTCAAAGTTAGGACAATCAACTGTTCCACTTTGTCTAGGCCTATCCTGGAAATGAAACTCCTGCATTCCAAGAAACCCCAGTCCTAGGCAAACTGGGATGGTTGGTCACCCTAGTACAAGTTTATCAACTTGTTGGTATCTTATCCTTCTAACTCCTATTGTGTATAGAAGAACACTTTGGAAGAAAGGGGCATTTTGGACATCAGCATCCACAGAGAGGGAAGATACAAAGCAGATGCAGAAGCTCGTGGTCTTGGTCCAGTTTTAGCCTAAAGAAAGGGTTTGATACTTTGAGCAACTTGGGACTAGGGACTAGATATTCCCACCATGCATGTCTAAAGTGCTCTGACTCAAAACAGAGAAGACTGGGCTTTAATTTGATCACACTAAATCCATTAACAGATGAAACGTGGAGAGGATGGTACGGTTGTATTCTCCCAACCTTCAAAAATAAACAATTCTTAGATTTTAAAAGAGAGAGTTTTCTTCAAGCCCTTGGCTGCATTTTTATTGTCCCTTAAGAAGCAAAGGTAAGATGTTTTGATTAAAAAAGGACGTCATACAATGTGCCCACAGACTGCATCCCAGCCCCCCTACACCTTTTCTCTTCCCGAGTCTGCTGGGAGAGACGCCTTTCCCCGCCTCACAGTCGACTCCTGGCATTATCTGTGCTGAGTGAATGCTGCTTCTTCTCAGAGCCACGGTGCTGGTACTAGATTGGAGAGTTAGGGGCCCAAGGAAGGTTCTGTAAAGACGCTTGGCTTTCTCTTCACCTAGTACACCTAACGTTCACCAGATGCCCCTTCTTAGAGCCTTTTTTTTTTTTCTCCCACCTTCCCATACATCCACAGAGAGCGCTGGGAGGATTGGGTTCTGATGTCACCAGGCCAGTGCTGCTGGGAAAGCTACTTAGTTCTCTGTGTCCCCTGCCCAAGGATGGAAAGTAGGAGATGCCTCTGAAGACCAGTACCACAGACTGGGTGGCTTAAATATTGGGCTGGCCAAAAAGTTTGTTCGGGTTTTTGGTAAGATGTTCTGGAAAAATCCGAACGAACTTTTTAGCCAAACCAATAACAGACATTTATTTTCTAACACTCCTGGCGGCTAGAAGTCCAAGCTCAAGGGGTCAGTAGGGTTGGTTTCATTTTGAAGCCTCTCTCCCTGGCTTGTAAATGGCCATCCTCTCCCACTGTCTTCACATGGTCTTCCCTCCGTATGCCTCTACATCTTAATCTCTTCTTTGGACACCAGTCCTACTGGATTACAACTACCCTATGACCTCACCTTAATTTTTTACCTCTTAAAGGCTCTATCTCCAAATACGGTCACATTCTGAGGGCCTGCGGGGTTAGCGCTTCAACATATGAATGCTGGGAGCACATAATTCAGCCCATAATACTACCTAAGATCAAATACTTATATTTTAACAGAGCAAGACTTATCTTCTAAGGATTTATATTTATATTTTCCTTAAAGTGGGGAAAGGATTGGGGAAATATTTTAGAAGTTCTTTTTCTCTGATATACTTTGTTTGAAAGGTATTTATGCACTGAGGAGAGCACTATATTAATATCTAGGTCCCAGTTCCCTGCAACTCCCAGGGCACTTGCACGATGCTCTTGCAACCCCTAACTTTATATATAAGAATACTGATTATCTGAATGAAACATGTTGACTTTTAAATATATTAAAATTTCTACTGCCTATATTAATGTTCTACTTGCTGCAATATTCTATGAAGTGAGAGAGACAACAACTTTGTAAACAAGAGGTAGGGAGGTTAACTCATTTGGGGGTGGTTTTATATTTTCTTTCCTTTTGATTTTCAATTTGTGGCCACTCATTCTTATTTTTGCACACCCCTCCCTTCCCCAACTACACGTACCAAGTCTATATGCGGTGTCCTTTGTTTTTATCATAATGCTCAATTACACATTTATTATTAAGTATCCATTTATGCAGTGGTATCAGTCTCTTTGGCAGTGAGATCCTAAAAGGTAAGAGCTGTGTCTTATACATCTTTGAATCTCCAACACCAGGCACAAGCACAGGTACCCAAAGAGGCTTAAAAAGTTAGCTGGATGCTCAATAAATCTACAGGTGAGAGATAATTCAGGTATCATAGCTAAGCCAGAATCCTCATTACTTTAACTTCCTTCTCTAACAAATATACTTTTTAAAGATTAAAAAAAAAACCAGAGGTAAACACAAAGATCAAAACTAACTAGGGTGATGGATGTTCTTAACTGTTGACCCCTCTCCCTTCCAGGGGAGATGGCATGAAGGAAAACCTAATCAAAACACAATAATCAATAACAATAATATCCCTGCCTCAGTTCCCAAGCAATGGCTGCTTGCCTACATTTGTGGTACTTCTGGTTTCTTTGGGTGAGAGGCTGGGGCACTCAATGGGTGCCCAATATTGGGTACAGAGCCCTGGATACACACACCTGTGCAGGTTTCTGCCAGTTCTGAAGTCAGTGAACAAGCTTATTGAAGAAGTATTGCCCTTTCCATGTAACTCATACAACAAGAAAACAAATATGCGTACTGAAAAATCAGCTTTTTAGAGGATGTGATTATAGATTGCAAGATGCACTATCATGTTAACAATTATATCCAACAGGATTTAAAATCCACAACTGTTTTGACTTCTGCTGCCACAGTCATTGGTTGTAACATCCAGGCAGATTTTAATAGGCAGCTAAATATATTTTACTGGGGTGCACAATTAACACAATGGTAGTGAAGCAATTTAATCACATCATATAGCTGGGGCTACTGTTCATTGCGGTGCACGGGCTTCTCATTGCGATGGCTTGTCTTGTTGCGGAGCACGGGCTCTAAGCACACGGGCTTCAGTACTTGCAGCACACAGGCTCGGTAGTTGTGGCACACGGGCTCTAGGGTGTGCGGGCTTCAGTAGTTGTGGCATGCGGACTCAGTAGCTGTGGCTCGCAAGCTCTAGAGCGCAGGCTCAGTAATTGTGGCTCAGGGGCTTAGCTGCTCCACAGCATGTGGGATCTTCCCAGACCAGGGATCGAACCCACATCCCCTGCATTGTTTAACCACTGCACCACCAGGGATTCTTAACCACTGCACCACCAGGGAAGTCCTAACCTAGGAGGATTTGATGAGTTTTATAGCAACAGTTCAAGGGTGGAGTTGCTGATAGGATTAGGGTATGTGCAGGGCCTGTACTCCTTTAATCTTGTCTCAGGTGGTTGGGTTTCCTAATCTTGATGATCTTCTCGGGTTCTGCCTCAGGTGTTTTCTTGAGTGCTCCTCCTTTGTCTCCGCATCACGTCCCTTCCCTGACTCGCAACTATTAGAATCTGCCCTTTGGAACCCAGGGAACATCATGGAGGCTGGAGTCTGCTTCCTACAAATAAGAAACAGGTGACAGAAAGGTTTCTGTGCTCAGGAGCCCCACAGGGTCCTGCTTGGTTTCAATATGAGCAATAATGAAGCATGTGTATGCTGGCAGCTGTATTTCTCTAAATTATTTTCTAAGGAAATGGGCCGGGATATAGTGTCCTGGGAGTTTAGGTTGGACTGACTCTTCTTGGGGCAAATCTTCAAGAGTTATTTGCCTGAAAAGTGTGGCAGGACATGGAGTTGAGAAAAGAAAGCTGAGAAAGGAAGGGGCAGCCTCTAGGGGAGACTCCCATTTGGAAAGCCAGTGATCAAGTCACAGGTTTGGGGGAGATATTGAACCTGGTTATGTGCCAACAACATGGAAACTGAGGCATCTTAGGGGAGAGAAGGCTCCAAGAGCAAGTGCTGATGGCAATTTACTGAACTGACTCCAACACACTGGGAAGAATATTTTATGTGGTTCCCCCAGGGACAAGTACAGACATACCCTGGGAGACTTCTGGTATACCCAGGGCAGCAGAGTTAATACAAGACACAAAGAGACCCCGTGGAAGGGTGGGGCTCCTCTGGGAAGTTTCTCTGTTGGGTGAGAGGGGCGTTAGTAAGTACAAGTTCTTGGGGTGGCATTTAGGAATACATTGCTTTGAGCTAAGTAACAGAGCCTACAGTTGCAAAAAAAATAATCTATTTGCTTTGTTTAATCTACAGAGAGATTTTTTTTCACTTGATAACTGATTGTTGATCAGGGTGCTGGTGTGTTTTGACAAAAAAGACAAAAAGTCCTAACATTTTCCTATGTGAATGCATCCAGAGAAATAATGGAGGTTTAGCTCCATCTGTTCTCTGCAGTATTTTATAATAGAGATACATTAAAATTAGCCTAAATAGCAAACAAAACAGGTTCACTAAGTTTGATAGCCTACATACTTGATGGAATATTGTTCATCCATAAAAAGGATGTCATAAAAAAATTAGGTAATTATATGAAAATTTGCTCCCCATATAAGTAAAACCATTAAGTTCAAAAGTATATGTGTATAAATCAATATTATAAATAAATGCCTTCACAGAAAAGCCTAGTAAAAGGTACACAGATATTAAATGATTAAGTTATTAGCAGATTAATTTTCTTCATAATCCTACAAAGAACACTAAAAAATAAACTTAAAAAATAAGTGAAACAAAATTTTTAAGCTTTTAAATGTTTTTTGATGGTGCCTATTGTTGATGACAAATAAATCAGATGTGGAGATTGAGGGTAGCCCATGCATTCTCAATGGAGCTGTTATTTCCCCGACGGGGAGACAATTGTTTCTTAGGGTTCAAAGAAATCCAAGCTATTACAATGGTTTGTGACCTTCCAAAGTACCACTGTACATGACCAGATATGTAGTAAATCTGTCCTACCAAAATTTCAAGGAGGAGGAGAGGCTATCAGAAAGGAAAAAATAAAAAGTCTAAAAGGCTCCTTTTCGGGGAGAGATAATGGAAAAAAAAAGACTGAGAAACATTGGCCTAGCATGGCCTAACATTTTTAGGAATATGGTTGGTAAGTTGAGGTATAACTTTTTTCTTTTTTTTTTTTCTTCCTTATATTTCTTCCTTAGACTAAAGTAATTTGAATACCAAGTCAGTGGTTTTTTATAAAAGGCTCCCCTGGGCTAAGTGTCTCAAGCTGGCCCAAGGAGCATATCATCCTCCGGTTACCCATGTGGTCTCCCAGTACCCAGGACACCAAGGTGGGTGCAGTCTGTGATCTTACCTGTAGCTGACACACAGGACCAGGGCTGCAAGCCCCTCGCTCTGGCCTTTCAGAAGGCTCTTAAAATATGAAGCAGTCAGTTCATCTCATCAACCCTCCTGGGACACAGAGAAGTGTATTAAAAAGAATGTCATGTGCCCTGTTGGAAACATCAAGTCAAAGCATCTCTGTGATAGGTATCTCTGAGCAGAATGCTGTCCTGGGGCCATGCCAGTGGCGCCTGGCTGTCTCATTTCCAAGGCCTCAATTGAGTGATAATTGCAGGATCCTATTTTGAACAACACTACTCCAGAGCCTGATAAAGTTTGTAACTATTTAGATGGAAATCTGAGAACTCTAAACAATTTATTTACAAAGAAAGACACAGATATGTTTTAACTACCTCATAACTCGGCTCTCCTTGACTGCAAAGACAGCAGATATATGGTTCTTGGGGGAATCAATTAGCCCTGGACAGGAATTATTCCCTTGGATGGGCCTTCTCTGGTGTACGTTAGGGCCAAGCAGTTGCCAGCACTAAGCTGAATGAGGAAAAGCCCTGGGGCTTCACTTTGAGGGTGGAGGTAGGAGTTTCTGGGGAATGCTCAAGGTGAGCTGGTGAGACATCCTGAGTAGATAAACTGGGTAAAGCACCAGAATAGAATCCTTAGACCAGGAATTCCCAGCCTTGGCACTGTGACATTTGGGGCTGGATGTCCTTTGTTATGGGGCAACACTGTGCCTGGTAGGATGCTTAGCAGTATCCGTGGTACCCTCCACCCACTAGACATCACCAGCATCCCTCCTCCTCCCAGCTGTGACCACCAAATGTCTCCAGATGCTGTCGAATGTCCCCTGGGAGGGGGTCAAAATTCAACCCCCTCCTTTGAGGATCATGGCCTGAGGTTTTTCAGTGTAGTTTTTCAGGGGTTAATTTTTTTTTGCCAAGCACAGATAGATATTTGGATATCATTGCTTTCTCTCCCTTCAGGCCTCGCTGAGTGCCCTGCGTTATGAGATACGGTTACACGTTCGCTAATTCTTCCATCTTTAACCTGAGGCTTTGAAAGGAAACAGCTTTTATCTTCTCTGTTACATGGAGGGGGGTGGGATGGGTTTGAATATCTATTGCTTTGCATGCAAATTTTAATCCTTTAATCACCTTCCCACACTTTCAGGGGGAGATGCTGAGAATCCACCAGCCCTTCCAGTCTTGACCTTAGGCCTGTAAACAGACTGGAGGAAACCTGGAAAGGTCATTTCCTTCCCCCTAGCCATAATATCCAGGTTTTAGTGGGAGATAATTTCAGAGTTTTCTCAGTCTTTTAGCTCAGAGGAAGTAAGTGAACTCTTACACTTCTGTCTTCCCTGCCTGGGTCCATAATGTGAAGGAACTTTTTCACTTATTTATCATTTGCCTATTGTTCTTCATGCTCAAATTTCTCTTTGTCCTGAAAACAAAAAAATTAAGAGTTTGTGGGAAGCCTTCATTTGGTGTCAATGATCATTATTTCTCAGACAGGGTGAAATAAAAAAGCTCAGTCTTTTGGCAAATTCTACAATAGAATAAAGCGAAAGTATTCCTTTATTTTGAGTAGCAGTTATTAAACAGAGCTCAGACATTTGCTTTTCCTCCGTGAGCCTTTAATTGTCTAATAACAAAGGAGGATGCCGTCTCCATGTATGTGCTCTTATGTCTACGATTTGTGCAAGGTCCGTTTCCAAAGCAACTTCTTATCTGGCGGAGATGGCTTTGCGTGTTGACTCCGCTGACTGTTCACACAGTGCCATAAATTACATGGCTCCAGTTTTTGCTCGTAGTCTAATCACTTCTCTGGGAAAAAACAGTGTCCTGCTGGGTCTTGCCCTTCACAGAATGTATAAAAACACACGCTAAACTCCAGTGTGACAGGAGGACAGTAAGCTTTTCCATTCATCTCAGATGAAGCATTCTACATCACACAAAGTTGTTTTCCAATGTTCACTCTATCGACAAAATATTTCTCTGTGTTAGGAAGTTAAGTCATGATGGACAAATATAGGCTGAAATATAAAACTGTGGTCATTGAAAATAAAACATCGAGAGAAAAAAATGGCAATGACAACATTCCTCCACCTTTAGGATTATAAGGTATGAGAGATGGCCAGGACTTAAAAGACTCCCTTATCCACCCTCATTGTATTGTTGATCAAGAAGCTGATCTGAAAGAAGAGAAGAGAATTGTTCCACTTGAAGCAGTTGGTTAATTGAAGGCTTGGGACAAGAACTTAACCACAAGTCTGACTCCCAAACTCTTCACTGCAGTTCACTGCCTCTCCCCAGCAAGAAGACTGCATGTTCCTGCCTCAGGGCCTTTGCATGAGATGCTCTCTCTGTCTGCAAAGATCATCCCCCAGATATTGTCTTCACTTATTCACCCATTTTATTTTGGTCTCTGCTCAGATGTCCTCTCCTCAGATACCACACTGTCTACAATAACAGCCCCTGCCTGTCCTCTTTCTGCTTCTCTTGCTTTTCATCATAGCATTTACTACTACCTGGCATTATATTCATTTGCCAAATGAGGCACCAAAAGCATCAGCCAAAATTAGATCATAGATATTTGGGTCAGAAAAGAAAGGCCCTGCTACATTCCTACAAAGCTGCAGTGATAAAGAACTTAGAAATGATTGATCATTATGAAAAAGTGGGAACCTCACAAGTCTTCCAATACACACAAATAAACGGATAAGATACCATGTTCTCCATGACTTGTATCAAGGTCACTAGCGAGCTACATCCGTCAAGTCAATTCTTTGTTGCCTCAAAACTTTCTCCTCTGTGTTCCCGGGATACCACACACCCCTGGTGTACTAGAGAAACCAACCAGTACAATGTGTAGGCACACATACACACATGCACATTTATAAAATGAGAGATAGAGAGAGACTGTCTCATGTGATTATGGAGGCTGACAAGCCCAAAATCTGCAGGGTGGCTTGGCAGGCTGGAGACCCAGAGAAGAGAAGATGCTGTAGTTCAAGTCCAAAGGTCCTATGCTGTAGAATTTTTTCTTGCTCAAGGGAGGTCAGTCTTTCTGTTCTACTCAGGCCTTCAGTTAATTGGGTGAGGCCCACCCACCCACTTTATGGAGAACAATCTGCTTTACTCAAAGTCCACCACTTTCAATGTTTATCTCATCTAAGACACCCTCACAGAAACATCTAGAATAACGTTTGACCAAATATCTGGGTACCAAGAGCCCAGCCAAGTTGACACATAAAATTGACCACCGTACCTACTTTTCTTCCTATCACACCAAGGCTCCATCTCAGTCTCCTTAACCAAATCCTCCTTCACCAAAATTAGTAAAATGTCCCATGTGGAGTGTCAGATACAGCAAAAGTAAAAATAAATAGACGGGTTAAATTTTAATTTCAGATACACAACAAAAAATTTTAAGCATAAGGAGGTCCCAGATATTGCACATGGGAAATACATATACTAAGGAATTATTCACTGTTGATTTGCCTGTCAAAAGTAGTGGATCTTCTCACCACCTTAACTGCTCGGCTCTACCCCTTTACTGCTTTCCTGGGACGTCCAACAACCTCCCAGCAGGCCTCCCTGCCTCCATTCTTGCACCTCACAGTTTGTTTTCTCTTTTTAGCAAGTAGAGTCATTTCTATAAGTGTGATCTCCCTTTAGTCTAGACCAGGTGCCAGGTAAAATACATGAAAACCCACTGAAACATGTTACCCTGCTTAACAAAATTCTCCAAAAGTGGCTAATTGTAAGTAAAATCGAAGTGCTCCACAAGTCTCTGTGTACCCTGTCCTCAGGCCTCATGGGTGTTCTTGATCTCAGGCTTTCTGTATTTGTGTTGGCCTTCGGCTTTGGCATACCCTGTCTTCTGCTTAAGAAGCTCTTCTTTTAGATAAACCTGCCCCCCCACCCTGCCCTGGCCCCAGCCTCAGTTCAGTTGCTGTATTCCCAAAGAGGTCTTCCACAGCCATCCCAGAACACCAGCCTTTATCTTCTTACTTTATCTTCTTCAGGCCTCTGCAGCACCAATGGCTCCCTCACTGGAATATAAGCTTCCAAAGGGCACGGATTCTGCACAGTTCACTCTTCTGCCCATTCTGCTACCTTGGTCTCTTTAAATGTGTTGGTCAACTCTTGCTTTTCAACTATATATTATCAGAAAAAAATTTTAATATCATTATCAGAAATTAAGTGCAATAGGCCCTCTGAAAAACTAGTGCTAAGAACTTTAATTGCAAAGAACTTCTCAAAAGCACATTGTCAGTATATTTTAAGAATCTTAAAGGGTTCATTTCTTTGTCTCACTGCCTAGAATTTTAGAAATCTGTTCGCAGGACACAATCTACAATGTGAGCAAAGATTTGTGTATAAGGATGTTCTTTGTAGAGAAAATATGTAAAGTAACTAAGAGTCTAGAAATAAATAGGGAACTGAATAAAAAATCACATGGTACATCCGTATGATGCAATACCCAGCTTTTACAGGTGACATTTTCCTTCTAGGATGGATGGCAGTGCCTTATATATCTTTCTCCTGGCACATTTAAGTATTTGTTAACACACAAAAAGATGTGCAAACAAGATTTCAACAAGGCTAAAAGCTGGGACTGTGTGTGTCTGTTTGCCAGATCTAAGGATGAATTTCCACCTTCATACCTGTAAAGAACGTCAAATCATGAAGGTGAGAGCTTCTTCCATGGTTGTGGCTGACACCTCCTTCTGGGTCCCAGGACCTTCATGAGACAGTCATGGAGAAGCCAGATCATTCTATCTGGGAACTGCTTTCTGGGATGTCCTGGACAGTTATGCCCCCTACAGAGAGGCACATTCTTCCAAACATCTCTAAATTTTAAATACTCTAAGGTGGCATTCCTGATAATGTAGCAAGTTTTAGAGCAGATGTGAAAGTAGTGTGTGTGGCATCCTGAGGTGTGGAGTTAGTTAGGAATAAAAAGGGCTTGGGACAGAAAACATCTCAGAAACTGAAGGTTGTAATTTTCACATATTGTGTTAGGAAGGGAATACACTGAAGTGAAATATTCAGGAATATCAGCATTCTCCAATGATCCGTCCCTGAGGAGATAAAGAACATCCTCAATAAAGCATAGCCAGAGAGATAAAAGGGCTGCTGGACAGAAGTCTGTGAGGAAGAGGACTCCAACATCAACACATCCTTTGTCTGTAGGTCAGAGAAGAGGGAGTGTAAGATCACAGCCAGATGGACAGTAAGAACAGCAACAATCACAACACAATCCAGTTTGATCTACTGACACCATAACCACCACGCTTACAGAACTGTGAGGGTCGATAGTGAGTATGAACAAAATAAAGCACCAGGTATTTAAAGACATTCTAAAATATAAAAGATGATACAGAGTGTACTCGCCTGCTAGGGCTGCATGACTTAAACAACAGAAATGCATTGCCTCATAGTTCTGGAGGCTCGAAGTCCAAGATCAATGTGTCTGCAGGGCCACACTTCCTCTGAAGATGCTAGGGAAGGAAGGTTTCAGCCTTTCTCCTAGCTTCTAGAAGTTCCTTGGCTTGTGGCAACATGACTCCCATCTTTACATGGAGTTCTCCTTGTGTGTGTCTGTGTCCAAATTTCCTCTTTTTATAATGACACAAGTGATATTGGATTAGAAGCCCACACTGCTCTAGTATGACTTCATCTCACCTAATTACATCTACAATGACTCTATTTACAAATAAGGCCACATTCTAAGGTATTGGTGGTTAGCATGACAACACATGAATTTTAGGAGGACACCATTCAATGCATAACGCAGAGTTAAAGCATATGAAAATAAAGCATTTTAACTCCAGAAAAAGACTTTAGAAAGCATCTGTTTTGTGTTCTCAATATAATGCAAGGCACTGTGAATTTCATAACATAAAACTGAAAAGTGAGGTGAGAACATAACAGACTGAGATGGAGGAGATATTGGTTGAGATGTGGCAGACCTGACAGGAGAAAATGAAAAAGATTTGAAAGAAAGCTAAAAATTGAAAAAGGTCAATTAAAACCCATGTTAGGAAAAGTAAGACACAGGATCAACACTGTAGGAACCTGCACTGATAATATAAAATTTGAGACACATTTCTTTTTAGACTATTGGGAAAATTTAAAGAGATGAAATAATAAAATAGAGGTAGATGTATGGATAGATAGACGTAGAAGATAAATTCATAGGTACTAAAGAGACAGATATCAATGGAAGATGATAAGTAGGTAGATAGATGATAGATTGATGATAGGTAGATAGATGATAGATAACTTGGTAGATAGATAGATAAAGCCCGTTGGTCAAAAGATGGATAGGGAAGTTGGGTAGATACGGAAGACGATCTATAAACCAATACAAAAATAGACATGAATAGAGATATGAGAGAGAGGAGAGAGAGGGAGGCAGATGTGGAAGAGAAAAAGATGGATAGATACTGAGAATAAACATTTTCTATATTCCAAATTCAAAAAGGGAGAAGACTGATAGTTCTTTGGTCATAGGATAGTGCAATCAGGAGAACCAGTTTTAAACCCTCCAACCAATCTTGGATGAGACTGTATGAATTCACCTGCTTCTGAAGACCTGAAAATCAGTGACAATTCCATGCTTCTGAAATTCTATCAGTAAGAGACACAATCTCTTAACACTGTTTCCGTGGCTGATGGTTAAGCAACTTTCCAGGTTCTGGTTTCTGAAATCCCAACAATTCCTGAATTCCATATTTCTTGAAACCCTCTATAAAACCATTTCGAAAATGGTATAAGAAAACACAAGTGAATATCTGGCAGACAGATTAGGAAAGAGTTTTCTAAGCATAAATTAACTTTCAAAATGACCCAAAAATAGATCACAATAAAAAAAAATCAAAGACATTTGAGTATCACAAATACTCTAAGCAACATTGTTAGGCAGACAAAGTAGAAAAATTATTTGCATCAAATGTGATAGACAAATCAAGTTATGATTATCAATCATCCTATTTAGGGAACTTCCAGCACTCAGTGAGAAAGATGTGAAAACCCCACTAGCAAAATAGGCAAAAGATATGAAGACAATTCACATGAGGAATAACAAATGGCAATAAACCAGCCCTCTTTAATCAAAATCAAGGAAATCATATCAAAGAAATGCAAATTAAAATTATACTAGCATTCAGTACATCAAATTAGCAAAGATCGGTGGTGGTGACACCAGTTTTACGAAGAGTGTGATCGTGCGGACACACTCAGTCATTGCCAAGGGAAGTGGAAGTTGGAATGATCTCTCTGAAAGTTTCATCATGTTCATAGCAAGAGCCTTAAAATGAAGTTCTATCCCTTGGAAGTAATAAGAAGCTCAAACCAAGTTTTCAGCACAGATATCAATGCTGACATATTTTTAATTGTGCAACATTTAGAAAGTCGTGCAACATTTAGAAAGTCATTCAACAGCCATGAACGTGATGACACAAATTTTGGTGCATCCACGTGATGGGATATTTTGCAGTCATTATCATGGAGTTTGCAAGAAAATTTTAATCACATGTGAAAATTCTTCTGTTATAGCAAAATAAAAAGCAGGATATAAAATTGTATAAGCTTGGGCTTCCCTGGTGGTGCAGTGGTTGAGAGTCTGTCTGCCGATGCAGGGGACACGGGTTCGTGCCCCAGTCCGGGAAGATCCCACATGCCGTGGAGCGGCTAGGCCCATGAGCCATGGCCACTGAGCCTGTGTGTCTGGAGCCTGTGCTCCGCAACGGGAGAGGCTACAACAGTGAGAGGCCCGCGTAGCGCAAAAAGGAAAAAAAAATTAAATAAATAAGCTAAAATTGTATAAGCTTTATGATTTAAATTTTATTAAAATGTGTGTTTATAATTCAAATTTCATTAAAATGTATGCAAAAAAATGGAAAATACATCCATTTCCCCCAGTAGTTATCTTTAAATAATTTCATTATAGGTGATTATTATTTTCTAAATTCTGAGCATCTTCACCCACGGTTGTTTATAAAGTCTCTATTTATTCAGAAGACTTGTAGCCTCTTTCAGATCATGTTCTTTCCTTTCCTTCATTTTTTCTTACACGTGATTATACTTTTCACTAAAACACATCTGTCATGAATGTAACAGGAGTACATACTGCATTTTAGCTTCATCCCAGACATTCCAGCTTCCTGGTGGGCTACGTGTCTCTTCCAGAATTCTCCCTTTTTTGTAGCCCTGGCTCAGTGACTCACGAGTCCAGATTCATGCACCATCCCAAAGTGCAGACATGAAAGAGAATCAGCTCCTGGATCTTCTAGTTGGCATTAGTGTAACCTTTAATACGCTTGCCACATGGCTTAATCAAGAGAGGTTTTCACAAGTCCAATTTTATAATTGTTCCCATTCTGGAAACTGGCCCTTCCCTGTGGCCACGGGCTGGTTTGTGCACTTGTAGGTGCTCTTTTTCTTGTCATAAAACAAGAACGAGGTTATTGGCTAGATTTTAGACTGTATGTGTTATTTTTATAATCACACACATATGCACAAACCACAAATATCATTACGAACAAAAACATTTTCTAACAACAGGAGAAAATTGTTATAACAAAATGATATGCCAAGAAAATAATTTAACAGTTATATAAATAATATTAGCCTGTTTAAAAATAGTTTTAAAAGAAAAAGACTGGCAGTATGTCTAAGAAAATTTTACTGGTGTTTCTTTGGATTGTGGGAGTGTAGATTTTTGTTTTCTTCTTCATACTTTTCCTGTGTGTCTCAAGTTTTCTATAATGAGTCAAAAATAGGAAGCCTATTATTTGCAGAATGGGGTGGGACAGGTTGGGTGAAGGTAACAACAGCAAAGACAATTACAGAGTAAAGTTGACCTTGGGAAGAAAAATTTCCCTTAAATGAAGATTGGTTTGTACATTACATCCTCTGGAGGCCACGCCCACCCACAGCAGCTGTGTCCCTGAAGTAGGTTTCATCAGTCTCACTCTGCAAAAAGGAAAACTAAGACTTAGGTAGATCCTGCAGGGTCCCTGAGGCCACACATCTGGTACACGGCTGTGGAGTGGAAACGTGGCTATTATCTGCTCTTCATTCCTCTCCTGGGGGAGGTGAATAGACCCCCACTGGGCTTACCTAGTCGATGGAGAAACAGCGTGCGTTGCGTACTTGCAGGAAATTTCCCCAGGGTTCAATTCAGAGCTAGCACTTCTGTGAACCACAGGGACCTACGTTTTTCCTGCCCTGGAAAATGAATGGAACCTACTATGCACGTCAAAACATTCTCAAGGGGTTCATTTTTGTTGTTTTTGTTATGTGCAATCATTAAGTCAGTTGAGGTGTGGGTTTTCTCCTCTTTGCCTTACCCGTTATCAGATACCCTTGCTCCACCTCTGACTGGCTCTTCTGCCTTCCGCGTGCTGGGATGCTGAGAGAGGGGCAGAGTGGTCTGGGAGGGAGGAGGTCACATGGCCTGGTTGATATTTACAGCATTGTCACAGCCTTCTCCAAAGCCTGTTTCCAGGAAGGAGGAAGAATTCTCCTGGCAGCCCCATTGTGGGCAGCAGCCAAGTGCCCCTTGGGCAGGACTGCTGGGTGCCACATTCTGCAGACCCCAGCATCCTTTTTTCTTCTGGAGGATGTAGCCCATTGGAACTCAAAAGAGTACGAAGGAAAATAGGAAATCTTGTGACATGGAGACGTTTGGAATGCTGCTTTATTTGGCTTTTGAGTTTAGTGTTGTGCTGAGAATGAATTGCTTCTCTGGGGCTATGCCTTTCCTCCCCTTTTGCACTTCCTACTTTACTTAGGTGGCATAAGATGCCGTAAGTCTGTGTACACAGGCAAGGTGAGTTAGACTTTATTTATGTGATTCATGCTAAAGCGTTCCTTTTGCCTGAAATTATCAGGTAATTGAGAGCAGAGGTACTTTGAGGTTTCCATTCAGTCCGTGCTTGAATTATCTAGGAAATTGCTTCCTTTTCTAAGTTTGCATGAGGACAGTGTCTCAGATGAATCATACAGCCTGATGTTGGGAAGAAAGTGCAGATATTTTAATTATTAATAGAACTGAGTTGACTGCTTCGTCCCAAAGAGGCAACCTAAACATGGAAAAGCCTGAGTGAGGCTAGTTCAAGGACAAGTTCTGGGAATGCTGTCAGACTTCTGCCAGTCTGGGAGTGGCCAATGATAGGTAACTAAGTTTGTCAAGAAGGTGTAGGCCCCTTCTTGGGTGCACGCCTGTCTGTCCACGTTTGCTGTGACATCCAGAGGGAGGGTTTGGGTAACAATCTGAAATAGAGCCACCTGTGTCAGTGTGCCACCAGGGTGCCAGACACTGATCACAGGTTAAGTCACTGATTCTCACAACAATGGTATGCAGTGGTAGGTACTATCTCCAGTCTCTAGATGAAGAACATCCTTCCCCAAAGCCGTGTTTCCTGGAAGGAGGAAGAATTCGCCTGGCAGCCCCATTGTGGGCAGCATCCCAGTGCCTCCAGGCAGGACTGCTGGACGCCACATTCTGCAGACCCCAGCATCCTTTGTTCTTCTGGAAAATGTAGTTCACTGGTACTCAAAAAAATAGTATAGGAAATCTTGTGACATGGAAAGCTTAGGAATGCCACTTCATTTGGCTTTTGAGTTTAGTGTTAGAAGGTGCAAAGGAACACTGGTTGGAGTTGACAGAGTTCTACAGCTACAAGGTGGCAGAGTCTGGATTTGAACTCAGGACAAATTATGTCTCAAAACTATGATCTCTCTAAATTGCTACACTGCCTTTTGAATTCCATGGCTGAGAGGAAAGAATCTTCGGGTCCAGTATCTAATGAAATACTACTCTGGGATCACGTACTTCCAGATCTTCACGTCTGGAAAAAGGGAGAAGGTAGATGGGGGAGCATCAGACTGCCAACCTTTACAAATGTCCCTCCTTCACTGCCTGGCCCTGCATTTGTTCCTCTGTGAGGCTTGCAGACTCTCCACAGAGACGACAATGTGTGGGGCTGTTAGGAGTACTTTTTGACTTTGCAAAACAGGTTTAAGAAAGTACACCGATTTTTGGACACATATACATATACATACACACACATACACGCAAATACACACACACACCTCACAGACCATTCCTACTTCCTGTTAGGTCTTGGCTGGAACCTCTCGAACCACTCCTAGGAGGGCAGATATGGCTTGCTCGCCAGTACTTTCTGAAATATTTGCGTGAAGAGGAAGTTGGGTATGATGCAAGTACAGGGGGAAGAAACGGGAAAATTACATCTGTGACAGGGATTTATTTTTGTAGCAGCTGAGAGAGGAGTCATGAACCTCGCTCCCCCTGTATTTAAGTTACAGCCCTCTCAAATAGCTGTTTTGATTTCCATTACTGTTCAAGGTCTCGTTACTTTGGTACTGAAGACTTGTGTTTGACCAATGGGTTCCTGACTCCCGGGGTTGGAAAAAAACTTAACACCCACGGAGGCAAGCCCTTACTGTCACCGGAGTTTCAAACCTCCTCTGAAAGTCCATAGCAGGTGGTAAAACAGGCTGTGCTTGAACATGTCTTATAACGAGCCCTTCTCGTCTCCTGAGTCAACCAGTTTCATCTTTGATACTTATTCTTTCAAAAACGTTTTCCTGATATTGAGTTGAAATCTGTCTCACTGTATGTGTAACTTATAAAATGAGTCAGCTGGCTCAGAAGTGACCAGCCAGCTGCACAGGCTGTGTACTACAGAACTCCAGGGGCACCGTTCATGTGGACTCTGATGGCAGAGACTGGCAGGTGGCTGGAGTCACGCAATGCCGTGGCCCTGGTTTGCCACGGTGACCTCTGTGTTCCATTTTGCTTCTCAACTTCAGTGTCGGCCTCCAGATGGAGATCTACTCTGCAGAGCAGCTCAACTGGTAATAAAGAGCTTTCAGAGTCCCTGCCTGAACCCTTCTACCTGTGTCATCAAAGCTGACCACCCCTTACTATTTATACACTGTGCAACTTGACTTCATTGAAGTTCAACTGTGCAAGTTAGATTTTTACCCAGAAGGCAGCACATCATCTGTCTGCTGAATGGAGAGGAGATGGTGTCATACTCTGTTTAAAGTTTTTCTGTGAGAATCCATTTTGTTTCCAAATACGATTAGGTTCTTTAAAAATTTTAAGCATGAGTTCTGCAACATCGTTAGTAATAAAAATGTCATTTTATTTATTTTTAAGAATTGGGGAAACACTGAAAAAGAAAATAAATAAATAGGAAATGCTTGCCTTCTGACCAATTTTTAACTTAATAATAAAAATACCATTAGTGCCTAAGCCACTGATACATAGTTTGTATTACCTGGTCAATGAATAAAGCTTGGAAAACAAAATCAAGCACATTTCCAGGAAATGTTCAACTTACTTAATTTCCCCACTTCTTTTTTTTTTTTTTTTTTGCTGTACGCGGGCCTCTCACCATTGTGGCCTCTTCCGTTGCGGAGCACAGGCTCCGGATGTGCAGGCTCAGCGGCCATGGCTCACGGGCTCAGCCGCTCCGCGGCATGTGGGATCTTCCCGGACCGGCGCACGAACTCGTGTCCCCTGCATCGGCAGGCGGACTCTCAACCACTGCACCACCAGGGAAGCCCTCCCTACTTCTTAAAAGAATCTCTTATATCATGTGGCCATTACAAGTTCTCATCTTTCATGTGGAAGGAAATTTATTGGGAACTAAATTGGTACACCCATGGTTGACATTTTTCGAAATAAAGAATGAACTTATGTAACAATAATAATGCAGCCTTTACATACAATGCTATATAATTACCCTCTAATTTAATATTGACTACCCCACCCCCAGAAATCCAAATTATTTAAGATTTACCATAAGCTGAAAATTATGGATTCCTGAGTAAGGTGATTGTTGTTAGAGATATAATAATTTGGCCCTCTGATGGTTGGAGCGAACAGTTCTTTCTCTGCCTGGTTGCGTTTTTGGCAGTTTGGTGAAATAGCAGTTTAAGTCAAGCACTTGGGCACTGTGATGATGGATAGATAGGCCTGGATGGAAAGGTAGCTCTGGTCTGATGCTCGAGATGAGGTCTTTGTCAATGAAGGGTTGCCCCACTTCACTTCCATGATTAAACCTTTGTAAAAGCCATCCTGAAAAAGTTATGTGGGAGGAATCTGTACTGGGAAGGTTTCAGCAGCTCATGAAACTGACACTCTAACACTTTGACCAAAGATGAGGAGGCAGGGATGGGGGGACTCAAAGAGCAAGGGGAAACTCCCAACTCCCCCAGCGGTATGTCTTGCTTAAAAGTGGGTTTCATCACCGAGGAGTGATGAGGTCAGAGGGCAAGACTAATTCTCAGCCTCTGGACACAGGCGGTGGCAGGGGACAAACACGAGCAAGTGTATGTGCACTGTGTACACATGTGTGCATGTGCTTGCACATGAAGTACACTTCAAACATATTTACTCTCCATTGTTCCCAAACACTTAAAAACATATTTTACTCTGCTGGCAAGAAAAGATAGGCAATTGAAAGGCTCAGTAGTTTTATGAAGAGCAAGGCTGAAATGTTAAAACAAAAAATTAAAGGTGCTTCCCCGCTATATTCCCCCCTCCCCAAGGGATTTCATGGGTTAATAAATTAATCAAAACCAAGTGTGGACTGCAGTTGAAACTCTAGAGAACTGGTATCCCTTTGGATCCAGCTGCACATACCAATGTCAAAACAGTAAAAGTTTCCCAAAGTCATTGAGGGCTAAAATGAAACTTGGGCCCATGATATTTAAACAAAGCCAATGAAGCAAGTGAGTGGCTACTCTGAGACAGTCTAGGATAATAGTTCTTAAGCGCTGTTGTGGACAAATGTTGCTCACCACGAGACATAATAATGAATAAAGTAGTTGCTAGGATTTTTGCCTTTGAGATGCCCTCTCCCTCCTGCTAGCCAATCCATATATCAATACATAAGAGTTAGCCTTCCCCCAGCACCCCACACAATTTTCCCCCCCCTGGAGACCCAGTGACAAGCCACAGGACATCTATTAGCATGCATTAAAATAAAAAGCATCACTTGGAATCTCTACTTTGGTTGGGGCCAGGCCAGCTTCCTCGGGAAGCCAGAATCTGCCAAGTCTCTCTCTCTCTCCCCTGGAATTCAGACATTTAATCAATGACACTGGCTTTGCCAAGGTTGTAAAAATAAAACATCTCTCAAAGTGCTAAGCCTTTACTTTGGTCTGTAAAGAAAGTCACATGCTTCAGTTGGGGATCAAAATACAAAGAACCAGGCCCTAACAGAGTAGAAAATAATTGCATGTGGGTGCATGAGTAGCAACAAGCGTTAGTGCCATATGACGTGAAAAACAGGCACCGTGATAAAGATGTAAGATGCCCCAAAGTCCCAGCTAAATTTAAATGCCTGATTAGTTTCAGTATTATTTTATCTAGAACTTCCGGTTCCATATTTATTTACTAAGAATAGTTGGCTTTTTGATACTTTGTAACTACATTAATTAAACTCTGAAGATATATGTGTATATGTGTCCACGAAAACTTTTCTGCAGGGCAATTTTACTGTTTTGCATCCCAGCATTTACATGTTATCATAAAAGTCATAGCATAGACACACACGATAGCCCCAAGAAATGAAAAAGCATCACAGTGTCTTATATTTAAAAGCTCTCCATCATCACAATTTACTCTTGGTGGACAGTAATTTGCCTACGTGTTCTGCTCAGTGTGATTAAATACCAGGGGACTTTACTTATGGGACGTGGAACCCATCCATCTTAATAGACGAGTCGGATGTTTTATCATCATCTTTTATTTTGTGGGATAGGCTGTTTGTTTTATTAGAAGATGACATGGCTTTAGGAAAAACAGAGAAAGGCAGATGTAAAGCTTGTATATATGCTCCAGAAGGGGTTTTGCAGCCCCGCTAGATGTGGAAGAGTGTGGTGAGCTGGACCCAGTGTCTGAAGGCTTGAGCAGCGCTGCTGGATAAACGGCTCTGCAGGGTACCTTGCCTGTGGGTCTTGTGGGTCCCTCAGCCTCGTGTTCCCAGCCTCCAAAGCCAGGACTGGGCTCAGTAACTGCACTTCTATCTCCTACCGACTGAGCTAAAAGAAAAGCAGAAGGTAGTGATGCAATATTCGTGATTTTCTTTGTAACGGAATCCAGCGTATTTCTGAAGCCTCTATACTTCAGTATTTGTTCTAGGCAATAATAATAATAATAATAATAATAATAATAATAATAATAATAATTTGGGAGAAGACTTGGTGCTTGGCATGGCTATGTGTGGCTGCCAAGCTTGCTGCAGAGGTTCTGTTGCAGAGCAGCAGACAGTGGCTTGACACCGAAGAAGCCCTATTGTGACTTATAAAAAGAGTGGAGGCTTATTTTTCAATTCGGGGGAATTTTTCCAGGTTAAAAAAAAAAAAAGCAGAAGCATAATTTAACTTTGACTGATAGGAAGGATAGTCTTCTTTTGACATCTATGACCTAAAAACAAAACTAACTTTTCAGTTTATCATAAGCTTAAGGGCAACCCTTAGGGCAATTTCTTTGTAAGAGGAAAAGAAAAACCCTGAAAGGCCCAGTCCCTGAGTTTTGTCCCTGAATCGGTATGCATTTTGCTTCAGCTGAAGCCAGCTGCAGGTCCCGACTCATATACCTAGGTTTCTGGTGTGGACTCACCCTACAGAGCGGTGCCACTGGCCTTGGCACCTATGTGCAACGTCCGGCACCTATGTGCTTTGGAAGGGGCCTTCCCGAGACATAAAACCGCATTTTTGTACCAGTTCCCACGAAGGCGTGCAAACGGCTGGAAGCTACATCCCATTTGCTGCAGAGGTTTTGCAATATCTCCTGCGTGGAGGGCCTCTGTGGATTCGTGGGAGGGAAATAAAAGGCAAGGAGGATGCGTGGGAAGTTTGTGTTGGAAGAAGTTTGTCTAGCCCGGTAGTGATTAAAAGATTATAAATTGTGTTTTGTCTGAGCGGCTCACACGGCTTTCAGTGTTTTCCCCCCGCTGAGGGTTTTGGCTGCTGGCGGTGGAGGTGGGAGGCTGAGAAGCCAGCGCAGTTTCTAAGATTACAAGGCAAGTGGCCCCCAATCTGGGTGCAGACTGGCCCTCCTCACTTATGAAATGACACGTACTCTGTCTGGGTTTAGCCCAAGAACGTTCAGGGAAGGAGCTTCAGCAGCGGCTGCTTCGCGTGAATTTCAGGCTTTTGGCATTGTTGGGTATGCCCGGCTCCCTGGGCGGCGATCAGTAACAGTCGTGGAATCGGGCTGGCCTGTTCCATGAGTGTCGACCAAGAGACAAGCAGGACTCTTCTGGCTGGTGTCCAGGTTGTGTCCCGAAGGGCTGCCCAGGTCCCATAACCCTCTGGCCCTGGGGGAGTGGAAGTTTTCTAAAAGCGTCTCTGCAGCTCAGAAGCTCCATGCTGTGCTTGGGACTGCCCAGCGATGCTGGCGGTGCTTGTCTGTGACAATGAGACCAACAACGTGTGGTCTGTAACGCGGAGAAAACAAAACACCCTCGCTCTTACCGAGCGGGCTAAGCTCTCCTAAGCAGTTTCTTTCTTTCTTTCTCCTCCAGCTGCCTCTCCTTCCTCCCTAGAGCTTTATTTCGGTGACTGTAACAAGACGAGCATGGGTTGGATTAACTCAAACATCATGATTCCTAAAAAAGGAGGTAAAATGATAAGGGCAATCAAAAAACCATTTTGCAGTTTGACATTTCTGGCAAAGTGAAACGGAGTCTTACAGGGATGCCTAGGTGTTTGCCCAAATGAGCTGAAAACCTATGTTTATACAGATATTTATAGCAACTCTTCAGTTATCAAAACTTGAGAGCATGTCCTGCAGTAAGTGAATGAATAAGCAAAGTGTGCTCTATCCGTACAATGGAATAGTATTCAGCAATACAAAGAAATGAGCTATAAGCCACGAATGACGTGAAGGAACCCTTAGTGTGTATTGCCAAGTGAAAGAAGCCAATCTGAAAAGACTAATACGGTTATGATTCCAACTCTATGACATTCTGGAAAAGGCAAAACTTAAAAAAAAAAGACAAAAAAAGATCAGTGGTTACCAGGGGTTTGCGGGGAGGTTTGTGACTAAATGGAGCACAGGGGATTTTGTGGGGGCAGTGCAACTAATTCTGTGCGATAGTTCATGGGGCAGGATGCATCTGTCAAAACCCATAAAACGTACAACACACAGAGTCAACCCGAGTGTAAACTGTGGACTTTAGGTAATAACAATGTGATATCTTTTAATTAGAACAAACATACCACATTAATACAAGATGTGAATAATATGGGAAAGTTGAGGTGAGGGAGGGACTCTATCGGAACTATCTGTACTTTTTGCTCAATTTTTTGGTAAACCTAAAACTGCTCTAAAAAATAGTTGTTAATAAAAAAGAACATTTTGAGAGGTGGGAGGTGGTCAATACAACTGGTCTTTTGCTGGGTGAGATGATGGCAAAGGGCTCTGGGACTAGGAAGGCTTCCTGGGGGAGGCACCATTTAAGCTGAGAACCACAGTAGTGGGAGGGCTGGGGTGTGTGGTAAGAACATGAAACCATGAGACTAGAGCTTGGGGAGAGTGAAGGTGAGAGACTCCGCATGACTCTGGAGCAGCAGGTAGGAGACTGAGCATGCAGAAGCCTGGATGACACGGGATAGAAACCTTCAGTGCTACGCTAAAGTTGAAAACAGGGCAGTGCATCCCCAGACTTTGTGCTGCAAGGATAAGATTGGGAGTGTCAGAGGTGACTGAAGACAGAGGAAACCAGGACTGAGCTGGGAGTGGATGGATTCAAAGAGTCCAGGATAGAGAGGAAAGCAATATTCCAGTTTGGGGAAAACAACAGGAATCTGGGCCACGAAAGAGTACGGATTTTTGGGGATCTCACTTTGGCGGTTTCAACACACAGAACTTCTGTTTCTGTCATCTTGCACTCAAGTGGTTCTTGTTGCACGTATCCTTTAAGATGCAAAATTTGGCCGGATCATTGGTTTTAACAGCTTTCCTGATTGCTTTCTAGTTTCCACATTTGAGTAGAAGTTCTTTATCTATAGTAACTGTTTCTCCCCTCAATGGGTAAAGCCAGAAGTCTAGAAAGAAATCTGGTATCTCTTATAGTCAACAATAATTTTTTTAAATGTATTGCCAAAAATCTGTGCAAAAAGGACAATTACTGATGAGTTGTGTAGTATGTGACTGCGCTATCCAGTTATGTGATTACTGTGGTTATTGGAAACCAAAAGTGATGTGCCCAAATTGAGATGTGCCATGAGTGTTTGGAAGACATTGGGTCAACAAAAGAATGTGAAATATCTGATCAATAATTTTTATATAGAGTCCATGTTAAAATGATAATATTTTTTGATCTATTGTGTCAAGAAGATGTCATTAAAATTAATTTTCAACTATTTCTTTTTCCTGGCTTAATATGGTACATTAGTTTGCTAGGGCTGCCCTGACAAAATACCACAAATAAACAAAATACCAACAATGTACATTTATTTTCTCACAGTTTTGGAGGCTGAAAGTCTGAGATCAAAGTACCAGCAGTTCCCTCCCATGAGGTCCTGAGTGGCTGCATGTTGGTTTTCAGAAAATGAGGAGAAGACAGCCTCCCTCCCTGGGGCTTGTACCCTGTGGCCCTGTGGTGATGGTGACAGCCCTGACAATCTCTGAATCACCTTTGGGATCATACTTCCCTTTTGTGGAAGGATAACGCCTGTTTACAGCTGGATGGCTCTGGTGTTCTTGTAAAATTACAGATGTCCAACCACCTCCCTTCATTTTGTCCCATCTCTGTCCCTTCTGGTCCAAGTCTGGAGCATTTCCTCTGGTATAGTCCCATCTCTAGCCCTGATTTCTGCGGAGATGGCTGATCGCATCCATGATGCACAACTGTCATTTCTTAATCAACTTACTTCCCGGTCACACATCCCTGCTATTCTCTCCAGAATATGCTTTCTCATAGTTTATAATATGGATAGGCTGAGAATTTTCCAAATCTTCAAGTTCTGTGGGTTTTTTTGCTTCACAAGTCCTTCTTCAATTTATCTCTTCTTTTGCATTTTGCTGTAAGCCGTAAGGGGAAACCCGACCACGTCTTCAACACGTTGCTTAGAAATCTCCTCGGCTGGATATTCAAGTTCATCACTCACAAATCCTCCCTTCCTCACCACACTAGAGCACAATTCATCCCAATCCTTTGCCACTTTGCACCAGGATTTCCTTCCCTCCAGCATCTGGTAACGTGTCTCATTTGCATCTGAGGCCTCACCAGAAGCATCTTTAACATCCTTAACTGTTTCTCCAAGGCCGTCTATATTTTTTCTAACATGCACCTAGAAACTCTTGCACCGGCTCCCCACTAGCCAGTCCCAGAGCCACTTTCACATTTTTAGGTGTTTGTAACAGCAACACCCCACTTCCCAGTATCAAAATCAGTACTACTTTGCTAGGGGCTGCCGTACAAGATACCACAGACTAGGTGGCTTGAACAACAGAAGTTTATCTTCACACAAGATGGAGGTGTCAGCAGGTTTGATTTTTCCCGAGGCCTCTCTCCTTGGCTTGCTGACGGCCGCCTTCTCACTGTGTCCCCACATAGTGTTTCCTCTCTGCTCACACATCCCTGGTATCTCTCTGTGTGCTCAGATTTCTGCTTTTTATAAGGACACCAGTCAGATAGGATTCGGGCTCACCCTTGTGGCCTCATTTTTACATAGTCACCTCTTTAAAGGCTCTAGGCCCAAATACAATCATATTCTGGGGCTTGCGGGGTCAGGGCTTCAACATAGAAGTGTTGGGGAGATACAATTCATCCCATAACATATGACTCCTAAAAACTTTAAAATGGCAAATAAGGATTTGCCTCTACAGCTTGTGTGATTTTTCGACCTGATGCCAACTGGAAACAGTCTAGTTTCTAGTTGGTTCCCAGTTACAAATGGACCTTGCTCACGAGGGCCTAGGGGTGAATGGGCTTTGGAAGATCAAATGCCCCTCTTTTTCCTTGATGTCTTTTTCACCTGTGACCCCAGTGGTTGAGCGAGCAGGGTGAGGACTTGCAGACACACTTGGCCACGGGGAGCCTGAGCCGTTACATGGGCAGAGCAGCAAGTCTCAGTCTGAAGGCTGCCCTCCCTGGACACCGTCTGTGTTTATCGTTCTGGGCAGTCATTAGCTTGCTTGGCACTGTCCTGACACAGGCTCCTTGTGACCTCAGCTCACACTTACGAAGTCTGTTTTCTTCCCGGGCAGTAGGCTCCTTGCCCACACTTGCCTGTTCTTACTTCACAAGGACAGGGCAAGGCCCGATGAAACCAGGCCTTTCATATGCTTGACAGCTCCTGAGAGGCAAGTGGGGCCTCAGGCAGTCAGTATAGGAGAAGCCCACGATTCCACAGGCAGCCTAGCTAGGGCCAAATCATACTCCCAAAGGGAAAAGTGCTCAAGGAGTCTCCCATTCTGAGCTTCAGGTCATGTCCTCAAATAGCAGTAAGTTAGGTGTTCCCACTGCCACTGTGCAAATTCCCCACCAGCGCCAGGGAAGGGCTGGGGTTCTAGGATGCATTTCAATGGCAGTGCCGTGTAGGAAGATGAACTCTCTTGGAGGTCACAGGGAAAGGGGCCACCGTAGTAACTCATGGGTGGCCCAGGTGGGTGACACCTTGCTGGGAGTTTCTCTGCCTGGCTTCAAAAATGCAGGCAGAGATGAGGAATGGGCACAGAGGAGTGGGGTGTATGGATGTGTATCAGGGTCCTGGGGTTGCAGTGACACAGGATTGCAACTAAGTGGCTTAAAACAGAAGAAATTCTCTCAGAGTCTGCAGGCTAGAAATTTGACTACAAGAAGTCAGCAGGGCCATGTTCCCTCTGGAAGCTCTCGGAGAGGGCTCTTCCTCGTCTTTTCCTTGGATGTAGCTGCATCACTTGAACCTCTGCCTCTGTCATCACATGACCTTCTTCCTGGTCTCCACCATGGCTCTGTATCCAAATCTCCCTTTTCCTTCTCTTCCAAAGACACCAGTCATTGGCTTTAGTGCTCACCCTCCTCAGGTCTGACTTCCTCTTAACTTGATTATGTCTGCAAACATCCTATTTCCAAATAAGGGCATATTTATAGGTACTGGGGAGTAGGATATTTTGGGGGACACATCCAATCCATTGCAGTATGTAAGGCAAGGTTAGAAGATTAGGTAAGAAGGAATTTAGGGATATTCTAATGCTTGCTAATGAGCTGGGACATTGCTTTGTATACAATAGGTACGGGAAGAAAGGAATCCATGGAAAAGTTGAGATTACCCCTTTCTTAGGATCCTGACCCTGGCAACAGAATGTAGGATGGGGGACTGAGAAGACTACAGGCTGTTTAACTGTTGGGAGGTTACTTCATTAGTTGGGTAGACAGGCGCATGGCCCGACAGAGGGAATGAAAACAGTACACTCAAAGGGGAGTATGTGGGTGGAATCAACCACTGGGTCATTGATGGAATGTTGGGTAGAAGATAGGGATGAAGAAGAAGAAGAGAGAGAGGGAAAGAGGGAAAGAGACACACAGACAGAAGCTGGTTATGCAAGCCAAATAGCAGAGATAAGAGAAAAAGGAAAGATAAGTTAGTTTCTAATATTTAGACTCAGGTACTGGAAGCTAATCCAGAAAGACAGACTCAACAGAAAGTTGGAGACCTGCATATTGAATTTGAGCAGGAGACATACGTTGTAAGATCGTTTACAACAAGGAAAAGGAACATTATAGCTTGCTCTAGGTTTACTGTTTCCTGGTTTTATTTTGGATGGAGAGGTGGAGGAAAAGTAGGGTTTGAGGAGGCTTCCTATTACTTTTAAAACACCTCCTACTACTTTTAAAAATCTAGAGAATAGAAGCTGATGAGAGAACTTAGGACTAGAAAGCTCCAAGCCATGAAACTCTCAGTAGCAATAAGACTATTAAAATATTTCTTTAGGAATCAGTACAGTCATGCCAAATGGAGGGCCCAGTTCCATCTTGAGTTTATTCACTGCTACTTCTACTTGGTGTTAAGGAGAGTCAGTAATCCTGGTGAGGATCAGCTGCCTATCTGTTTAGCTTCATGTGACCAAGTCAAATAACCACAGAGAGGAAGAGAGAGATACAAAGACAGACAGACAGACAGAGATAAAGAGAGACAGAAACAGGGAGAGGGAGAGAGAGAGAGGGACTTTTTCTGTATATATTTTTTAAAATAGAAAGTTTGAGTGGAGCACCGTTCATTGGTATTGATCTACATTTTGAGGCTAATGAATTCAGTGTATTTTGGGGCAGCTGTGGAATAGTTTGGGGACCATTTCTGGAAACACTGGAAGCCCAGGGGTAAAAGTATCATGGGGACAAACGGAAAGTATGGGCTGACTAGAGGATGCAGGTGTAAATGCTTCTGCCCTCTGTTTTCATCCTGTCCATCTAACTCGTGTGCAGATTATCTGTACTTGAATTTATTGTGAAATTAATTCTAAAGGAGAACATTCAGCATTTTCTATAGTGGGGACAAGAACAGTAGGAAGTAGTGATGATAAACTTTGAGAAAAAAATACATTTGAATTAAAAAAGTGACTTCCAAAATATTCTACTTGTATTCATGATTAGGTCTGTTACTTATTCTTCATTATCTTAAAGGCTGATCTCTGTTCTGACTTTCTAAGCTTTTATAAAAATATTAATGGAGGCTCCATGTTCATCTTTCAAACACTCTTGCACTCACGTGGGATAGAAGGTGAACTCTCTCTTGAAAATATTATTGGTTCTAAAGATTTGATAAAATTTTGTTTCCTTCAGTGCATTGTTTCTGGGCTGAGAACAGTACTCAACCTTCTGTGTAATTAAAATGAGTGTTTCTAAATGAAAGTTTGTAAACATAAATGAGACACAGTCTCTGTTTTCAGGAGTTCAAATTTTTTTTAACAAGAGTTTGACATCTTTACAAATAATTACAGTCAGGGCTGGTGTTTCAGTCCCTTCGGGTTTCTATGATAAAACACCAGAGGCTGGGCTTATAAAGAACAGAAATGTATTTCTTACAGTTCTGGGGGCTGGAAGTCTGAGATCGGGGTACCAGTCTGGTCAAGTGACTTGACCTCTTCCAGGTGGCAGACTTCTCCTTGTATCTTCACATGTCAGGAGGGGTGAGGGGGCTCTGCGGAGAGTCTCTTTTATAAGAGCGCTAACCCCATTCGTGAAGGCTCCACCCTCATGACCTAATCACCTCAAAGGCCCCACCTCCTCATACCATCACACTGGGAATTTGGATTTCACCTCAAATTAATTTTGAGGAGACACCAACATTCAGACAAGAGCAACTGGCTACATAATTTGCAGGACCCAGCGCAAAATGAAAATGTTGGGCCTCTTGTTCAAAAATTAAGTGTTTTAAGATGGTGACCACATAGCATTAAACCAAGTGGGGGACCATCCTGAATGAGGGACCCTGTATGACTTCACAGGTCATGCCCATGAAGCTGGCCCTAATTACAATATGAGTCAGATACTGAAGTGGAAGATGGCATGGGGCAGGTAAGGATATAAAGTGGGCCCTGGATATCTCTATGATCTAATTTCCAGCCATTCCTTCTCTTCATCACTGACTTTCTATACATTTAGGATGCAAAGCATGACAACTTAGGGCTTTTCCTCTTGCTGTTTTCTCTGCCTAGAATGTATTCCACTGAGTCTTCATTTGGCTCACCTTCTTGCACCATAAGTCTCTGTTCAAATATCATTTCTTCAGAAAAACCTTTCCTTACAACCCTATCTAAATAACCACTTCCTATCTCTGGCTTCTTACCCTGCTTTATTTGTCTTAATAACTTTCTCCCTAGCTGACCAGATGTCTACGTGATTAGTGTTTCTTGATGGACTTCCCCAGACAGAATGGAAACTGTGTGGGCAGGGGTTTTGTTTTGTTCATCACGGTATCCTCAGAACCTAGACCAAGGCTTGACACAAATAAAGAATTCAAGGAATATAAAATTAAGTGAGTGAACAAATGAATGAATGAAGACATATTGCTGTGGGAGCCAATATTTCTGCCCTGAGGAACAAAGCAGTTTCCGGTTGGTTCTGGTCTTTGATAGAAGAGTTGGTCTTAGGTGGCAGGTGATGTAGGAAGGGCATCTCACAATTATAAAACGACAGACAAGATGGATTGTATCATGGTTACAAACGTTCCTGTGCATTCTGCTTTCTCTGGACCAGAGTCTGGCAAATCCTTATTGTAACTTGTGTATGTATTTTGTGAGCGCTATTCAGTTCACATACATTATCCAATATGCTGACAAATTCATTTTTATTTGTATGTTGTGGCATGTTTCTGACTGTCTGCTCTATGCACAGACCTGTTTTCTAAGGATTTCTACCCATATTCCCTGCTGAAGGGGTAGGTTCACGTGGCCATGCTTAGCTCTATTATCTTCCTATGTTTGTCATAGGTGATTGGAGCAGAAGTGGACACCTGATACAATGCCAAACCAAGTAGCTTGCTGGCCGGTGACCAATCAGCTTCTCGCTCAAAAATCTGAACAGAAACACAGAGACACTAGCCAACTGGTGATGGATATCACCTGTTAGAGAAAGAAGGAAGGCCATGGGGCTGCTGAGAAGTGGAGAGACTTTTTTTCTTAGAGTTTCCCAGCTGTATGGACCAGCTGTATTTTTGGTTCCTCTCTCTTTCTATGAGATCACTTTCATATCTTTATAATAACCCACTTTGGACACCTGACAGCCTCACCCTCTAAAATTGAGCCAGAAATTAACCAGAAAAACACAAATACTGGGAAATGCATTTTTCTGGTTATTCAAAAACTCATTTCAGGGCTTCCCTGGTGGTGCAGTGGTTGAGAGTCCGCCTGCAGATGCAGGGGCCGCGGGTTTGTGGCCCGGTCCGGGAAGATCCCACATGCCGTGGAGTGGCTGGGCCCGTGAGCCATGGCCGCTGAGCCTGCGCGTCCAGAGCCTGTGCTCCACAACGGGAGAGGCCACAACAGTGAGAGGTCCGCGTACCGCAAAAAACAAAACAACAACAACAAAAAAACTCATTTAAGCAATATTTCATGTAATGTCAAGTAATGTATACCTATGCACGATCATAGACATTGTAGGGGATAAAAAAGTAGTAAGTAACAAAATTCATTCTCTTGAGAGAGGATATGAATTTTGTTGGTAAACAGATAATACATGTGATGAAATATGGTTAAGTTCCCAGGAAGGGGAGAGATTTGTGTTGGCAGTGTTGGGTGAAGGCTTGGTGCCTAAGTGGGATTTGAGCCAGTCCTGGAAGGACAGATAAGATGCAGGAGTTTCTTTCAGGTAAGATGAATTGGATGAAGGCATGAAGAAAGTGTTCTCGGGGGAGTGAGACAGTTCTGTTTAGAGTACAGAGTTCATGTGTGTGAATAAGAGAGCTTAGGTCATTTGGGAAAAAATTCATCTGGAAAGATATCTTGGCTGAGGAATTTGGGCTTTAGTAGGAGACAGTACAGAGAGACTGAAGGGTTCTGAGGAAAGTACTCACATCAAAAACTGTTGCATTGACAAGATTAATCTGGTATATCAATAGATCAGACATAACAAATGCTTCTAGTGTCCTGTGGCATGCGCAGACCATTGGTCCACCTCTGATTTCAGCAACAGCTGAGATGGACAGCTCTCTCCTAAAGGGCAACCTTCAATATCTCTGGGCTCCTTCAGGGCTTTCTCTTAAACCAGGAGGTCCATGATACCTCACAGAGCAGCCCAGAATTGTGGGGAAATTATAACTTCTGAGAATCACTTAAACTACTGGAGGTTGGGAATCAGGTGATAAATGTCCCAGTCTCCTGTTTTTTAGAGGGATTAGTCCTGAACATTCTGAAATGTTCTTCAGAGTGTTTCCAATAGGATGGAGTTCCAGCAGCCCGCATCCACTTCCATATCCAAAGTGTTCCTGCACTGACACTTCCTCCTTTCCTGTCTCATTCTCCCACACCCTCACTCCTTCTTCCTAAGATCACCTCCAAATAAACTACCTGCACCCACATACTCATCTCAGGCTCTGCTTTTGGGAGAACCAAACTAAGATGGAGGAAGAAAATACTGGAGGCTTTATATAAAATAGCTACAAAATTGCTCAGCTATTGCCTCCCGATTTTCAGAGTCCTTCCATCTCCACCCTTTCCCCCCAGACAACAGATCAGACAATAATAACAATAGTGATGTCTGTTGAGCCTCCACGATTTTACAGGCACAGTTTAAGCACTTTAAATGAATCAGTTCATTTATTCGTCACGCCCGTCTTAGAAAATAGATATGATTGTCAATTCCATTTCACAGATCGGGAGATTGAAGTAAAGGGAAATTAAGCAAATAGACTATAGAGTCACAACTTGTCAGTGGTGGATCCTGGATCTGAACCCCACCCAGTCTGATTCCATCCACAGCAGCCACATCTCCTCGCTAGGTGCTCCCATCCTGGAATGACCTCAAGTGCCAAATTAATTCTTCTTTCAGGAGCCACAGGGGCAGGGGGTTGGGAGAGAAAGATGGGATTAGACCCATGGAATTTCATATTCTTGCTGGGAACTTATCTCCAAATATGAGAAGGAGAACAAAGGAAAAAGTTGACCCCCAGGTCAGAGAGGTCAACCTTGAAAGCTGACACTGACCTCTACTCTGTGGTCCAGGGCATCTTGATTGGGACACACAGGTGTGAAGGCAGCCTGCTCCCAGCCAGAGACCAATTCAGGTCACTCCGGAGAGAGGCAGGAGTAGTTACAACACACTGGGATAAAAATCCACACTCACTTTCACAGCTCCATTCAGCAGAGATTTCATATGTCTTAAGATACGGCTGCCAGGGGTCTGAACACCTGCCTCTATCTGATTTCCTTCCTCCTATCACCTGGGCTTCCTGGGAATGCCAAAGTACAGTCTCATCTGGTGACACCCCCTTCCCAGCCTGGCTTAGAGAAGGGCTCTGCTTTGACCTCATATCCTAGTAGGATCAACTATACAATTTTTAAGGGCTCTACTAATCAGCTTGGGATGCCATAATCAAGTACCATAGACTGGTGGCTTAAACAACAGAAATTTATTTCAAACAGTTCTGGAGGCTAGAAGTCAAAGCTCAAGGAGTTGGCTGATTCGGTTACTGGTGAGGGCTCTCTTCCTGGTTTGAAGACAGGGGCTTCTTGCTATGTCCTCACATGGCAGAAAGACAGAGAAAGAGAGCTAGAGAGAGACAGAGACAGAGACAGAGGGATAGACAGAGAGAGAGAGAGAGAGCTCTCTAGTGTTTCTTTTTATAAGGACACTAATCCTATTGGAGCAGGGCCCCAATCTTATGACCTCACTTAACCTTAATTACTTCTTTACTCCAAATACATCCATACTGGGGGTTAGGGCTTTCATATATGAATCTTAGGGGAACACATACATCCAGTCCATAACTGGGGTCATGTGAAAAATAAAAATGTGGGGCTGCTTATTCAAAAATTATTAAGCATTTCAAGACCGGGACTAAAGACCTTTAAAGCAAGCACAAGGCTCTTGGGCTGGCAGAGTCCAGTCAGCCCCTCGGTTGGCATACCTGCTTTCTTGTTCCCTGTTCTGATAAAAAGGGATTTGGGCTATCCTGGGATGAAATCTTTGTTCTATGTCTTACTGGCTGTGTGAGCCTGGACGTGTTTCTTCACCTTTCTGAGCTTCAGTTGTTGATTAATAGTCAAAACAAGGGTATGGCCAGAGCTAAATTAAATGAAATGACATGTAAAGCACCCACCCAGTGCCTGCATTTGAAGTCAGCACATGCTTACTCCCAGGCTGTTGGGATCCCTTCTCCTGGTTTACTCTACCTGCTAAGTAACCCACAGCATCCTTGTGCTTCTAATACACAGCTTGACATACATCCCTGGCAACAGGTCTGTGGTATGCGGTAGTGGCTCAACTTGGAGTGTGTTGGGAGAATAATCCATTAAAGAGGGGAAAAATCAATAGCACAATTAGGAACCATTTCATCCTATAATGACTCCAGCTGCTGCAAAGGCCACTGCTACCGAGTGTTGCCTCTAATGGGGTGTGATGTCTGCCGCTACAATCAGCCTCTTCACCTTCCCAGGATGCGACGTCCTCTTAGGACACCAAGGCTATCGAAAATGCAGCAGATGCAAGGCATAAATATCCTGTCTTAATCAACAATGCAACATAATTTATTAAGACACTAAAAACATCCTTCCCCAATCAGCTAAACACAATTGACGTACTTTCACTTCCGTGCATATCTTCCATTTGGTTTTCTTCTCATCCTCTTCTCCTTTCTCATAGAAAGAATTGAAAGAACCAGGACAGCTGCTTTTGTTTTGTCAAGGAAGCCAGAAAAACTGCATGAAAATTCCCTGGGAAATTTTGCTTTAGGAGGGACTAGCATGCAATGTCCAGCATTTTCATGCCTAGAAAAAAGGTCAGTTTACCACCTTCGCTTCTTGATAATCGTTGTCCTGCATGATCATTCACTGATGGATTCTTTCTAGAAACATGCATTCGAGCATGTGAGTGGGAGCTGTGAAGTTCATTAAAAACAAAGATTATTGACATTTCCCCAGAGGAAAGCCCAATCTCAAGTTCGACCATAAGCACCTCTTTTAAAAGTCATTTGAAACTTAAGAAGTTATTTTGTTCTGTTGGAGGTAAAATAACTAAAACTAAAAAATAATTTAAGCTTTTAGCAGTAGAAATGTTCTCTATTAATTTTAGTGTAATTAAAATGTGTATTTTATGGTTAAGAAAGAAAAAAATACACAACAGGATAAACTGGAGATGGAAAAGCGATTTGAGAATCCTGGGTTAATTAATTAATTGTCCCTGAGGCTTCGCTCCCATGTCTGGGAAAACCCCCCACCCAGGTCTGGTTTAGGGTTGAGGGTTCAATTCACCCTTTAGCCTTTCTTCTTGTTTCCCTGAGTCACTCAGATACCCAGGGACAAGCAATCATTTTTTAAGTGGTTCCTGGAGGCTTACCAAGCAGCCCCTGCCCCAACACAAGCGTGCTTCTCTCTTCCTCTTCATCTCACATCCTCAGGGGAAAAAGCACTTAAAAGTCAGTCTATCAGGGGTTCAATCTACATGCCCACTTCTCATTTTCTAATGCTCAAGAGGAACAAGAAACACTTGCATGAAATATGATGTTGGTGCTCCTTGCTTGCCGCCTCACTTCTTTTTGCATTTGAGGCTCTTGGATAGTGGGGCATCTGCTCTCCCAGCTATCCGATGAGAACCACAGGTGGCCACCTGTCCACTGTGGCCCCAACCATTTCCTTTTTCCTGACCTTCACAGAGGAATCCAAGCAGCATGGTGCATTTTAAAAGGAAGGGATACCCTGCCATTTATCACCATGCCAACAGCAGAGCATCAGCCATCGGTGGTGGTATCCAGTAAGAGGCGTTTCTAACTGGGGTTTTGAGTTGTTTTTCCAATGGCTGGTCATCTGCTGCCTTTGGCTGTGTGTTGAGAAGGGTCCATCATGGCCAGGAAGCCTGGATCAGTAAATAAATAAGTGTCATTAACTTTAATGCTTGACAAATGACACACGCTCATCACTGAGGTCAGGAAAGCATATCAGTTCTCACATCAGAATTACGTTATTGCAAGTGGTATGGTTTGGGTTTCTCCCCCTCCTAGTTTTCATGCAGTAACTATCACTGGAAACAGGTTACAGGATGCAGTGTTTATCCATTACTGTGCAGGTCCTTGGATTGCATTCAGTCTAATAGCTTTGCTTGCATTTTGACAGCTGCATATTGAACTTGTTGCTTCGGATTAAGCTTTCTTTCCTGAAGAGATCTTGAAAGAAGAGGAACACTTGTCTATTGTTCAGTGTCCGAGAGTGATAACAAAATGTGACCATCTTCCAGGCCACTTGCCAGTTAGTTTATTTTCACATCAAAGATGATCACGATGCTTAAATACAAATTGCCTCTCATTTCAGGATTTAAAAATATCTCAAATTTCAAAAGCAGTGTAATTTTTACATATATTGCAAGCGATTCTGGCAACAACTTACTTTCAGGTCTTTGTATTTTTAGATTCAAGTTCTAATAATCAATTTGATTTGATAACCGGTATTAAAAAATGTTTTATAAAAGCATCACCTTGCTGACCTCCCTCCCCATTCCCCTCTTACCCCGCCTTCGTGAAATCAATGAAGGCTCAAAGAATTCTCCACTTCTGGACATTCCTCTGGCTTCGAATGCTTCCAGTGTGGTTAAGTCCACTTCTCCCACCATCATGATGCTTGGGATGCTTTCCATCAAAAGCATTGCTGTGTTTTTTGACAGCACCACCCAGGACAACCAGTAACCCTTTCTTTCAACAAATTCCAGAATCCTGGCTTGGACTCAAAACATCCTAACTTTCTAAACTGAAGGTTTAAAAGTGCACTGAAGTGCTTCTTTACATGATTTTTGCCTGGACATCCCTTGGCTTGGGTTAGTCATCCTAAATTTGTTTTGCCCTCAATCCAAATGAAGAACAGTTGACCTTGAAGAATTAAGAAGGTGCTTTTTTTTGTGAGAAAGATGAGTTGTTCAGAAGGGTGTTTTACATTTATTTTTAGGCAGTGCTTGAAAAGCCAAGGGAAAAGGATAGAGATATGAGTAGTTAATAACATTTGTTTCCGGATGCCAAATATATATATATGTTCAAAGTATGAAACAGAAAATTAAAAAAGAAAACACAGGGAAAAAAGTAAAAATTATTTCAAGCCATGTAGTGCCCCTGTGAACGCTTTTGTTTTCTTGCTTTTATGTTCACATAGACTCATACATGTGCAAATTCTAGTTACATGTGTACGTTCTTAAAAAAGAAGAGGAGTCTATTATACAAATGCTTTTGCCCCTCTGCTTTGTGAATACATTGTGAACATTTTTGCAATACATTGTGAACATTTTCTCTTGAAGTAAGCGTAACAGCAGCCTCATGTCTCTTTTTATGGATGTGTCATCGTTTACTCCACCCGTGTCCTCCTGTTGGAAATTAAACTATTTTCCTTCCTTAGGCATTATACACATTTCTATATCATGATAATCTTCGCATTACATGTCAATGATTTCTTTAAGGTAAATTCCTGGGAATGGAACTGCAGGGTCAAATGTTATGCACATTCTTTCAAGCTGTTAATACCTATATCTTAGTTGCCCAGAGAAAATGGTACCATTTCACTCACATAAATAAGTAGAGTACCTATTTCTAAATGTTTATGATAAACATTAATAGTACAACGTAAAATGTGCCAAGCACTCTGGTAAGGGTTTTAAGTACATTTTTACATTTTTCCCCACTTGGTTCTCATTCCATCCTCTAAGGTAGTACAGCTGTCATTTTTTTCTTTCCGATGTGTAAGATGAAGCTCAGAGGGCTTGAGTTAATTTGACTTTGGCTTTGAGTCCAAAGCCTGACTCTCAGCCGTTGCATAGACTGACATATGGTGCATCGACATTTACTGAGCACCTACAAAGTGCAAGGCATTGTGCTGTGAGGGCACCTATAAAAGTGAATCAAAAATGATCTCTAATCCAGTGGGGGAAGAAAAGACATACATCTGTGAGTATAATATAAAATAGAGTTGGGCCAAGATACGTAATAATGACAACAGGAAAATAATACGGGATGCAAAGGAAAGAGAGGTTACAACCAGCTGGAGGAATAGGAGATGCTTTGAAGGGAAAGGAATTATTTGAGCTGAAGTTTAAAGACACAAACGATTATCCATGTGGAGATAGAGTCAGAATTCCAGTAGAAGGACTATTTTAAAATCATGGGGATGGGGGAGCACAGGTGGCCCATGAGAAAGAGCTTGACGGTCGTGAATGGGAGGATGGGAATTAGACAGAAAGATGTAGCTGGAAGGCAAATTATGGAGGTCTTTGCTAGATTAAGGAGGTTGGATTTGATCCTATAAACAATGAGAGTGTTGTTAGACATTTTTAGTAAAGAGATATGATTCATATGCCAAAGATTAGTTTGAGAGTCATTTGAAACATAATTAGAGCAGAAGAAACTAGAGGTGGGAACAGTTAGGTAAGTGTCAATAAGAGGATACATAATGTTTAGGTAGAATCAAGATTTGACATTTGATTGGATAGAAGGACTGAAAGGGGAGGAATGAAAGGTTTCTCCAGGTTTTGGTCTTGGGTTAACTGTAGGCCAGGATGCCATTATCGAAAGTAGGATGGACATTTGGAACAGAAGCTGGTAATGGAGAGGATAGAATCAAGTTTGAAACTGATAGAGCCTGAAGTGCTAGTGAATGCTGGAGATCTGCCCTTGACCTTGAGAGAGAGTTCAAGACTCTGGAAGTAAATGTGAGCACTATCCATAGGGAGAGAGTAGCTGAAGTCAAGAACTTGTGTATTACTTATGAGGGAAAAAAGAAAAGAGAGGAAGTCAGATAGGGCCCTTGAACACTTTGAAAAGGGAATCAAGAAGATAAATGAGCCAAAGAAAGTTAAGAGTAATGGTCAGAGAGATAGGAGGACAGGCTAGAGTGTTCTGAGCTTAGGAGGCCAAAGAAGAAGAAAGTTTCTGAGCAGGAGTTGATAAATAGTAGGAAGACAATGGCTTTGCAATGTGGATGAGAAAATGTCCCAGAGGGGTCCCAGGCAAATGAAGACTGAAAATGGGCCTTGGGACTTGGCAAGAGGCATGTTTCAGACGGTCCTTTAGAAAATCCCCTTGATAGAATGCTATGGAAGGGGGCCAACACTGGAAGGGATTTGGACCTTGTTGGAAAATGTGGAAGCAATAAGAAAAGAAGAAGATAACGTGAGGGTATGGATATATATATACACACACACAAATAATACATCTAAAATATGTATATAATGTACTTCACATTTTTTTTACATTTACAAAATCACAAGCTGAAGATAAGGAGCCAGTAGAAGCTTCAGACATAGAATGGAGATTCAGGGCAAGAGAGAGTGATTGCTGGGAAAAGGCCCAAAGGAGATGGGAGAGGTAGAATCAAGGGTCCAGAGGAAAGGGTTATCTGCTAAAATGATATGTCTTCTGGAAGAGGAGAAGGATGATTAAGAAGGGTGATTAAGATCAGCTTAGAGGGGGAGGGAAAAGCAAGGGAGGGAATTGCCCTTGATACCCTGTAGTTTTTGGTAAAGAAGGAGATGAAGTCATCTGAAGAGCATGGGGGCCAAGGAGAGGGTGGGTGGGGGCCTGAGGGCGGTGATGTGGAGCAGCTGTCCAAATGAATGCATCGCACTCTGCCTTTTGTTTATTCCTGACAAAACCAGCCATGGGAAACACCCTTCCCCTAAGAATCCTAGCTTGCCTTTTTTCTATAAATATCTTTCTGTTGCAGAGGGTTCAAGAAGGCAGAGGAGAAAGGGCAAAACAAAGGATGGGACACAGGTGTTTTCACACAATTTAACAAATGGTGTTTACAGTGGATTGAGGGTCCTCCTCACCTCAATTCCTTTGCAATAAGAAAGTAATGAAGTATCCACTTTGCTTTGTAAAATGATATGTGATAAGGATATGTGTATTTTATATTCCAAGTCTATTACATAAGGTAGATTGCATACGGACTGAAACTGGAAGAAAACATACACAATTAACAGTAATTATATGGGAATAATAATTATGAAATAATTTCTGTATTTATAAAGCATATGTAATGTCACTGGCTCTATAGTTTTTTAAACATAGAGAATGCTTTAAAAATTGCTCTTTTAATTATAACATTTACTGTCTCTTTCTGCACATTTGAATTTTAATTTTGACATATGCATGTAGATACTTGTGAATCTCATGGTACCATAGTGACCCTTTTCTATCTGAACTGAGCTAATTCTGCAGAAGCTTTTGACTCAGCTACTCACAACCTATTCCAGGAAATGCATTATGAAGGAGCCAGCAGATAAGAAATCTCCAACTTAGGAAGAATTGCTTCTGGAAACTGCAGAGCATGAGATAAGGTTTAGTCCATGGGAGCTGACTTTATCCAACCCCACACTCAAGTGATGTAGTGGGCTCTGAGTAAGCTGTGTACACAGCACTGATAAACTCTGCACTAAATTAATTAAGAATTCTATTGCTTTAATAGCTTGTCTTCAAAGACCAGTGACTAATACCAGGATTTATTATGCAAACAACAAAACATTGGCTATGTAAATTTTATAATGGGAGCTCTAGAGCTGTATTAAATTATCTCCAGTTTTGTTAATATTTCTGGCATCCCAGCTACACTCTATAGAATTATTGGATCATAGAGATCCAAGGATTCTTTCACAAGTAGAATAGTAAATCTTGCCACTGAGCTTAGAATTTGTAATATGTTTTAACAAAAATTGTGACATTTGAGTCTCACAACATCCCTGAAACGAGATATGACTAGTCCCAATTTACAGATGCTGGTTCACTAAGATTCTGCTTCCTGTCCAAGGACACTAAGGTCAAGACTTTAAATTTTAAGTCCAATTCTTCTGCTGCTATGTCCCAAACTCACTGAGAGGTTGTTTGATTTTTTCCCATTTTCTTTTCTTTCTTTCTTTCTTTTTCTTTCTTTCTTTCTTTCTTTCTTTCTTTCTTTCTTTCTTTCTTTCTTTCTTTTCTTTCTTTGTTTCTTTCTTTGTTTCTTTCTTTCTTTCTTTCTTTCTCTTTCTTTCTTTCTCTTTCTCTCTTTCTCTTTCTTTCCTTCTTTCTTTTTTCTTTCTCTTCCTTCCTTCCTTCCTTCCTTCCTTCCTTCTTTTCTTTCTTTCTGAAAGGAAACTGAGACTCAGAGAAGCTAAGTGACTGTACTGTCAGTTACTGATGAAACCAGAACTAAATCTGGACCCATCACCCTGGCCAGGGCTGTCCCCTATGTCCCTTGGAGTAGAGAACAGGTTTAAAGTTGGACCTTTTAAGAACCAGTCCTTGACGGTTTATCTGTCCTTCTGTGCAAATGGGAAAATACGCACATATACAGAAAGGCTAGGGTAGGACAGGTGTGTAAGCACTCTAGGACAGGAACAACTGTCCTGCTACCACCAATCTTGTCTTAGCTCCACCTGTCAGCTCTGCTTCCTGCACTGGGTCTTGGGGGCCCTGATACTATTGTACGCTATGCTCTTCCTCCTGATTATAGTCGACTTTTCTAGTAGAAGGCTGGATACTACATGTTTCATTCTGTTCTCACCACATATTCTCCCATGGGTGAGGAGTCCTCTGCCCTAGGAATGAAATGGTATCCTCAAGCGGGAGGTTCTCTGGCTTAGATGTTGGACTAGTGTGTGTTTTTGCTATACTTTTCTGAATCACTCTTAGCATTCCCAGGTGGAGCCTGGTTTTTGCAATTAGAAAATAATACTGCAATGAAGATACTTTTCTTAGTCTTTTAGTGCTTATGTACTGGCACTTTTCCATGTTATGGGCCTGCAAGTGGAGCAAATCAATTGAATAGTATTGACATCTGCAAGTTAATAAGATAATTCACAAATGGTTCTCTAAACTTGGTTATAGGAATTTAACTAGAACTGCCCAATATGTCTGGTTTCCACCATTGTTGTCAATATTTCTGTCCTCATGAACACTTATTCACTGCTTCCTCTTGCAGGCACTATTCTAAGCATGTTAAATGTGTTAACTCACTCAATTCTCACAACAGTCCTAGCCAAAAACCCATTTTGCAGATGAGGAGATTGAGGCACACAAAGTTTAGATTGTTTGCCCAAGGCCACACAATTTATGAATCCAGTTGGAATTAGATGCCTAGTAGTCTGGCCCCTAAGCCTGCCCTCTTAACCGTTACTATAGGTTATTTCTATCAACATCTAGTATTAAAAAGTCTTTAAACTTTTGACAAAAAGATGGGTGTAAAATGTTCTTTCATTGTTGTTTTAATTTGTATATGCCTGACTTCTGGTATATATAAATGAAGATGAGTATCTTTTTGTATGTTTATTGTCTACTGAGGTTTCTTCTTCCACACATTGCTTATTCATAATCTTTGCCAATTTTCCTAGTGGGTTGTCTTTTTCTGTTTGATTTTGGGTAGTGTGTCAGTTAGGTATTGCCACATAATGAATCACCCCAAACTTGGTAGCTTAAAACAGCACCAGTAACTTTGTTATCATGTCTCATGGTTCTGAGTGTTGACTGGGCTCAATCAGGTAATGCTCACCTGGGGCCTCTCATGCAGTTGCTGTTAGACAGTGCTTGGGGTGCAATCAACTGAATGCTCATTCATTCACTCATGTAGGGGGTCTACTGCTGGTTGTTGATTGGGATCTCAGCTGGGGAGGTCAGTGAGACATCCACCCACAGGCTCCCATGTGGTCTGGACTTACTTGAAACACAGTGGTAGGGTTCCAAGAACATGCCTCACAAGAGGTCAAAGCAGAAGGGCATGGTGTTTTTTATGACCTTGTCTCCGAACTGACATAGCTTCACTTTCAGCCTACTCTATTGGTCAGGGCAGACACTAAGCTTCACCCAACTTCAAAGGGAGGGGTCACAAGCTCTGCCACTCTATGGGAAAAGAGTCAACATCACTATAAATAGAATGTTTGAGATGGGATTTATCACAGCAGCCGTCTTTGGAAAACTCCTTCATCCACAGAGAGTAATACTAATTCCACCAAGTCTTTGCTCGTTGTTTTCAAGTTTTTCATAGTTTCTTTTAATACAGTTCTAATTATAATAGAGTCAGGTTTATCACTCTTTCCTTTTGGTTTGTACTTTTTTGTTGCTTTACTAGGACTTCATTATTCCACCCCATTAAGTCTTATACTTAAGACTTTAGTTTATAGGAGACATATTTCTCTACATTGTGTAAGATAGGGTCTAATTTTTTTCCTTTCCATATGGACAGCTTTTGAAACTTGTGGTAATTACTGTACTTTTTCTTTCTTAAAAAAAAAAAAACATTTATTTTCCCTACTTCTTTTTGATTGACTTAAAAAAAAAATTCCTGACCCCCCACCCCCAACCTCCGTCACCATTTTCTCCATTTCCTGCTTTGGAAAGTATGTGTTTTATTTTTATTTTTAGTGGTCACACTTATAATTTTAACAAGTAAACTTAACAAAGTCTAAGTTTTATCTGCATCTCTACCCTTATCTCCCCCAATATAAGGACTTCTCTAGAAGTTTTTTTTTTTTTTTTTTTTTTTGTGGTACACGGGCCTCTCACTGTTGTGGTCTCTCCTGCGGGCCTCTCACTGCTGTGGCCCTTCCCACCGCGGAGCACAGGCTCCGGACGTGCAGGCCCAGCGGCCATGGCTCACGGGCCCAGCCGCTCCGCGGCATGTGGGATCTTCCCGGACCGGGGCACGAACCCACGTCCCCTGCATCGGCAGGCGGACTCTCAACCACTGCGCCACCAGGGAAGCCCTAGAAGGTTTTAATTGCAATAACCCCAATAGTCAATGCTGCTGTGGTATAATTTTCTTTTCTTGCTTTTATATAAATAAGAATTAGTCACTGTTGTTGTTGTATCTATAGCCCATGTTTATTAGAGATATCTGTATGCTTGCACATCTTTGTTTACTATTTTTTTTTATCTCACCACATCCTTCTGATTCAATTTCCTTCTTCATGAAGAGCATGTTTTAATAGTTCTTTCAGTGATGCTCTAGGTGTATAAACTCTCTCAATATTCTTGTCCGAAAATAGCTCTGTCATTTGAAGACATCATTCCATTCTTTTTTAAATTGATGCATAGTTGATGCACAATTTTATGTTAGTTTACAGCGTACAATGTTCCATTCTCTTCTTGCCTATATTGTTGCTGATCAGAGTTCTTCATAATCTAACGGCTGTTAGTTTGTAGGTATTTTACTTGTTTGTTTTTTGTTTAAACATATTCTCTTTGTACTTGATGTTCTCCAGTTTCACTCTGTTTAGTCTAGATGTAGATATCCTTTTCAGTTGACTTGGATTCATTTATTCTAACAATTCATCTGTCATCAATTCTGAAAAGTTATTTACCATTTCTCTTCAAATATTACTTCTTTCTCATTCCATTCCCTCCTTCATGAATTCCTATTAGATTCATTCTAGCTGTTCTCATTCTATCTATCACATCTCTTAACTTACCAATTTTCCATGTCTTTATCTTTCTGTGATTCATTCTGTATAATTTCCTCCACATTGACTTTCAGCTTGTTAATTCTTTCTTCAGCTTTGTCTAATTTGTTGATTAACCCATTCAATGAGCTTTAATTTTTGTCTTATTTTATCATTTTTAGAATATCTATTTGATTATTATTAAAATTTACTTTTTTTGGCCTATGAAATCTTTTACTTATTGAGTTTTATTCTTTCATATTTTTATTTTAGAATCTTGAATTTACACTTCTTTTCAGATTTTTATTTCTGATGTCTTTAAGTGTCCATTATTTCTATTGAGTCTTCTATGTTGTTTAGAATGGAAAATTCACTGGTGTGTTTTAAAATTCCTTACTGTGCACTCATTTTCAGTGAGAATAATGTCCTTTGTGGCCTAGGTTAAGGAAGGTTAATTTTCCATTGTTCATATTGGGTACCTCAGCATCTTACCAGGCTGAGGAAAACTTTATGTTAAATTCTCATTCAGCAGATTTGTAAAACACAGAGGTGGTGGAATGCAGTCTCTCAACCTATATATCATGCTGTAGGGTTTCAATTTTTCATGGGGATCTTTTTTTCCCCACAAAGATCTCTGAATATAGATAATCTTCCTTACAATCTTGACTAACCAGGTATGGGAGAATTGGGGTAGAATCATTTGAGAATTCTGACTTTATGCAAAATGTTTCAGTGTCAACATCCCACCTTGGATGGGCCAAAAACCTAGTTCCTAAGCTCTGAGAGGCACAATCCCCAAGTCATTAGTATCTCCCTCCTCCTTTCCTCTCATTCTGTTGCCACGCCAGATACAGTTTCAGTTCCAGCACTCACAGACATGGCTTTCAGTTCCCTCTTCATTTTTGGAAACTGATTTTTCATTCTTTTGTTCTTCCTTTCTTCCTTTCATATACAGTTATACATTTAATTCACCATTATTATTATTATTTTTATTATTAGTTTCTGCTTTATAACAATGTGAATCAGTCATACATATACATCTATTCCCACATCCCTTCCCTCTTGCATCTCCCTCCCTCCCACTATTATTATTAACTTAGAGTTTCTATTGCTTTATAGCATTAGAATTTCCATAATACCTTGGTCTACTCTATTGTCAAAACTATAAGTATCTGGAAGGACTGAGTATACCTTGGGTGAAGATTGGGAGTAGAGTTCTCCCATGTTCTTGGGAGCTAACCCAGCCAACTAAAAGATAATTCTCTGGATTCAAGTCAGAGGATCACTTATAAGTGACAAAATCTCTTCTAATAGAGTTAGTTTTGGATGGCATCCTTGAGGGTCCTGACTTTCACTGACATTCTCTAAGAGAGTGTTTCTTGGAATGTGCTTACAGGATATTACTACTTTTTAAAGAAAGATTTTATGTTTACATAGGTTTGGGAAATGATGAGTTAAACCAATTTAAACCAAGTTTTTGTATTGTGGCATTTCTCAGAAAAGAAGAGGGAAGCAGCTGCCTTTAGCCTCATTCCTGAATATAAAAGGAAGTAGAAAAGGATCATGTCTAAATGAGCAGTGGATGGAGACATGGGACAGGAATCAGAAAGTCAGAGTATCTCTGAATCCAGCTCCAGAAAGCAGCAGAGATTGATTTTTTAAGGCTGCCTCATTGGTTTGATTCCAAGCATGTGCCTGTCCATTTAGCAGGAACTCTATTTAGTTTAGTTATGATGTAAGGAAAACACTCCTGTGATCTACATGATAGTGACTTATTGACAATCAATACACCTTTTAAATTTTGAATTCATCTCAGGTCAGGTATCCTAAGAGAGAAGAGATGAAAAATAAATGTTTTCTATTGTGATTGTCATGTCTACCTCTTTTATAACAGTAGCTAATGTCTATTGAATACTGACTGCTTTCCAAGTGCAGTTCTAGCCCTCTAAAGGGTGTGTAAACCTCAGAACAGGTCTGTGAAATTGGTGCTACAGTTGGCTCTATTTTACAGATGAGAAAACTGAGACACAGAGACACCACGTGCCTCCTCCCTCTCTACTGCTTTATTTCAACTCGCTTTTCATTATGGAAACCAAGGTTTTAAAGATAAATGCTGACTTTGAGGCTCTGAATCTAAGGCATTTTTGGTATCTGTCTTGAGTACAGAGCAAGATGGAAGCTGTCATCTAACCCCAGTTGGTTAGTAAGATACCCACTTTTCTGAGGTTTAGATGTCTTAGGTCTAGACTTTTGGCGACCACATGAGGCTGCACAAAGCTTCACCTTCTTAGATCCATTTTTCTCTGTTAAAAAGTGATTATAATATTTGGCACATCTACCTCCTAGGGTTGTCAGGGGGATTAAGTGTAATACATTTGGAAGTTCTTTGTAAAGTCCTGTGCAACATATAAGTCACTACCACTGTTAATGGAACATAGTTTTGTTTTCTTTTTTACTTCTGATGTGAATCCAAGTGAAGACCATGATCCTAGCAGAGGACAGGGCAGCCTAGTATGCCTGGGTTAAAGGTGTGGGGTGGCTACTGACTTTCAGATGCTCCAGGGTGTCAGCGATGGTGACAGAAATTTCCATCCCTGTTTCAGTCTGAGAACCAGAACTGGGAGGTTTCTTCAGCCTAAATCCAGCTCTAGCCTGGATTTGCTTGTCATACTTTTAAAGTAAATACTATCATCTTTTACTCCAAAATGTTTTGATGAGAATGTGTGAGTCTTTTGTCAATGGGAAGTTTAATTTTTAAGGAATGTTATGTATTTTATTGTTTTTCTCCCCATCAGGCAGTCTCAAGATTTTTACAAATAAAAACAGAAATTTTAAAGAAGCATATTGTACTTAAGTTTATTTATAAAAGTGGACCCAAACAAGCCTGCTTGTCCTAAATCTGTCTAACAACTTGGGTAATAAATATTTCTGTATTTGTTTTTGGAGTCCATCTGAGTGGTCAGACATGTCTGATTTAGGCTTAGTTCCCTTGGAACCAATGCATTTCCTTTTCCTCTTAGCACTATCATGTTTTTCCAAGAACCTCTCTGAAGGTCTCTCAGACCCCAGTATTAACTCATCCACTTTGCTGGTAAGTATTATGTCTCATGTTAACAAAATAGATGGGAAAATCTGGGATTCTGAGAAAAGACAAATTCTGCCCTGAATAGTATTCATCTATTCATTCGTTCAAGTCAGCAATCCAGCCATTCAACAAATACATATTCAGTACTTAACTATGGGTCTGCTTTTATGGACCTTATATTCCAGTGGAAAGGAAGAGTGAAACAGAAAATCACTTGTATCATTTATTCTTTCATTAGGGAACTTTCTTAAGCCAATTTCAGTATCAGGTACTTGCAACTGCTTGGGAAGAAATAGAGGACATAATTGAGTATTTGCTGGAGGCCTTATTATGGGAGTTAGTGTGCAAGACAAAAAATCTTTTACTATTTGGAGAGTTATTCTATTGCTCAAGGCTGAAAGAGTTGTAGCTATTTCATGGGGAGAAGAGTAAGTAAGCTAAATTGTGTTTGGGTTTGGGGAAGAGAATTGAAAGTGGCAAGTATCTGTATTTTTCTGTTGAGAGCCAGGTAATAAAGAATTGAGTTTAAATATCAGAGAGGATTGAGCTTAGACCTGGAGAATGAATATCTAGAAATGGTGAGAAATTTTGGACCTCATCCAAGGAGGTGTGGGCACAATGCTGCAGAGATGAGTCGTGGGATTTGAGGGCGAGGGTGTTGCCAAGGGTAAGAAGAGGGGTCCCAAGCCCTGGGGTTCTTTGACTTTCTTAGGCCACTCTTCGTGTTTTCCACTGTTCCACCATTAGACCATGTTGAATTATGTGTCTTGAGCTTCAACTAGTTGCAACACTCATTTCCTTTAACATTCACCACAGCTGCATCTTGCATTTTGTCTTTCTTAGAAGTATTTGATTTTTTTCACAACATTTTCCATTTTTATCTATGATGATCTATATCTTCCTGTCATAGCCGGAAACATGATATCAGGATTGGGCAACACTTCAGTCTCTTTCTCTTGGGTAAAGTCTGAAACAGAAGAACCTGAACCCATCTGTGATCTCTGCAACATTTTCTCACTTTCTCCATTGTCACTTTATAATTTTGTAGGAGAAAATATAATCCATTTACTCTTAAAATGAATGTATTTATCTAAAGTCTTCTTGTCTTTGCACCAATTCCTCTTGGTCTTTATGGGTGATAAACCATTCACATATCACTTGGCATTTCTGGCTTTAATATCTAGCTAATTAGTTTAGTATTCTTTAATTGTTAATTTTTGGGGTGGGGTACAGTTGCTGGTTTTCTTTATTCTATAATTCTGCTGATTCTGGTGACATTGATTTCCTGTATAAAGTAGAAAATAAAAGAAAACAAAAGAGTAATATATTTAGATTTTATTTTTAAAAGCCTGAAAATTATAATAAATTATCTGAAGAGTGGGAAATCAAACCAAAGGAAGATGTTTACTGAAGCTATGGATGATCATATAACAGAGGCACCCCTGTCCCCACCTAAAGAAGAAAGATATGCACCAGGCACTTCCTTTTTGGAAAGCAACAAACAAGACCAGTGCTTTGGAAAGTATGCATTTAGGACATTATGGCTATTGTCACATCCCTGATGCTAGTGTGATGACTAAGATGGGGAACTCATCACATGTCACTTAAATCATTGAGCAGACCAACTTCCTCAGAGAGCTTGGGAAATGCTTTTCATTTCAGAAATAAAAACAGCTGAAAATCAGCCCTGCTGGATTTGAAGTCCAGCTCATTGCATTCTCATTGACCCCCTAGTGTCTCTAAATTGTCTTAGGGCTTTGCAATATGTAGAGGAGGATTTTGAGAAGGCTTCTGATAACCAGCCATGCAATTTGAGAGTAACTAAGTGAAGCAGAGATCTCATTTGACTTTAGCATTTTCAGTACAGTGCATTCTGGCAATAGAAGTTAATAAACCATTAAATTAATAAATACATTAATAAAGCTATTACATTTTTAGAAGTTTCTAATAGGAAATTGTTTTAGGAAAACAATTGTTTTCCTAAATTGTTTTAGGAAATTTAGGAAATTGTTTTAGGAAAACAATATAAAAATAAATCTCTCCTTATGTTTCCTTTTATTCCTTTCAGTTATGTGCTTCATTTTTAAATCAGATTTTTACCTCAGAATTTTACTAAAAGAGATGTATTGTGTCAAGATTTCATTGTGCATCATTCTTTATGGGTGTTATCAACACTTTAGGGGAAAAATCCTAATTTGCCAGCTTGAATTTGTAGATATGAATATGGTTGTGCTTTCCTAGGCAAACCATTATATTTGGGTGGTTCCTTTTTGAAGCCCTAGTTGTAGAAAAGTAAGAAAAGTATTTTATATCTGCTGATATTCTTGCTTCTGAGTCATGCAATACAATATTGGAAAGTACCAACTACTGTGGCTAATTTCTTCTGCATGAACTTAAAATTTCAGGGTTGCTTTTTCCTGCCATTCTAGGAATTAACATTGTAAAACAACAACACCTTTTAAGGAGATTTTGATTAAACAAAGATTATCGTGCATTCTGAGATCTTTTAAATTTCCAGAGTGCCTGGCCAGCATGCATTCTTATGGGAAAACAGTGCTGTGAACTTTTGGGGCTATAACTATCCTGACCCAGAAAAGCAGAGGCCAGAAAGACTGAAGAAATAAAAAGTCAGTTTTAATCACCTGCACATCCTCAGAAGTTGTGAAATGCTAGAACCTGTAAAAACTGACTACCTATCCTGATTTCTAGGAAGTGTTTTTGTTTCATCAGAATAAGACTTTGTGATCTCAGCCCATCTCTTTTCTACTTTCTCTTTCCCAACTGCCCTGTCCCCTTAAAAATCTCCACAAGGTCCTAAAGCTATACAGCTCTGCTCACGAGGTCTTTAAGTGACTTTCAAGTTGTTGAGTGGATGTTAAATGTTATCACCACACACAGAAAAATGGTAATTATGTGACATTATGGAGGTGTTAACTAAGCTTATTGTGGTAAACACTTTGCAATATACACATATGTCATATGTCAATAATATCTCAATAAAGCTGGAAAAAAATGAATGACTTCTTCTGCATCATTTCCTTTTGTTCCATCATATGGTCCTTTGAGGTTCCTTAGATGTGTGACACCTACAAATGCAGCCCCAGTGAAAGTATTTGGGTCTTTATGCTTTCCTTCTGTGTCCTCAAGGGTACCAAACTGGAGGAGCTATGATACAGGGTGATTCTTAGCTCATCTTACTGAACATTGACCCAAAGTATTTAATAACAATTGAAATGCAGAGAACACATGGCTTCTATGCGGGCAAATCTATTTGTTCATTTATTTTCCAGGACCTTCAGCCTTCCGTGTGTCTGTAACACAGCTAGGGGAGAGAAAGGCAAAGGAAGGAATGAGAGAATTTCAAAGACTGGCTGTTGTAAGCACATTTCTAATCATTTAATTTTCCCAGGTTGTATAATGTCTCAATTCTGTTCACATGGGTGCATGGAGAAGCCATAGGAAATAAAATGAAAATATTTATGTTAGGAAATTAGGCAGGTAACTATTTTCTCCTTGATACTGTACTTCTGTTTTAGGATGATGATGGTGATGGGTGATGGTTATGATGATGATGATGATGATGTGTGTGTGTTTGTGTGTGTGTGAGAGAGAGACAGACAGACAGACAGACAGACTGAGAGAGTTAAAGAATGGGAGAGAGACTGGGAAAGTAGACACAAGGTGGGAGAGGAAGACAGACAGATAAAGAGAGAGAAGAATGAATCCTTGTTTCATTTCAGGGAAAGAAATTGATTTCAAAGTTGTAGCAAAAAATATGGTTAATAAATTGACCTATATCTAAAAAGTGTAAGGTTAACAGGGTGTCAGTTTAGACACTGCATATATGCTCACGTTCGAGGGAGAAGGGAGCTGAGGTCACCTAGCATGGCCAGTGGACAGATGGAACTAGCAATTAGCAATAGCTGTTTCTTATTCAGTGGGATGCAAGAAGACTCTTATGATTGTCCATGGACTTGATGGGGAGCATTGATACTCTGTGAGCATTCTCTTCTTCTTCTTCTTCTGATGATGATGAATATTTATTGAGCACTTCATACATACTTGATACTAACCACTTGATATCAATTGACTCATTTAGCCCTCATGGCATCCCTAGCCATTTCCTTCTCATTCTTCCCCAACTCCTGTACTGGAATTTTTGATCTAAAGATGAGGAAACAAAAACCCAACAATAGTCAGCTAGTGAGGTTGAACCAGGATTCAAACCCATGCAGTCAGGCTCCCATGCTGAGCTCCTGTCACCAAGCTGTGCTTGCCTTGAGCCCTAATTTCTTATTTCAATTTTGCTGTTTGCAGGAAGCTGAGACTTTTATTGTCCTTGGCAACGGTTTTTTATTTGCATCATAACAACGATCCATGTCATAGAAGAAGTCATACTGGGAGGACTCGGGGTAACTGCGTTAAGACATTGTGGGTGTTTAAAGATAGAAACAGCCCGTGTCTTTAGTGAGTAACAAATGGAAAATTGTGTTTGCTATTTTAGGTCACTTCTCTAAGTCAGAAGAGAGGAGGGGTAGAAAAAACACTGTTGCCGTGGGAGGTGTCTGAGATGGAAAGACTGTTTGAATGCAAAGGAGGACTGTGTGGCATTAAATGATGCAACAGAGTCTAGATCAGGCAACTTGGGGCTGCAGGGCCAGGTGTGGTGGCCCATGAGGGCCCCCGGTTCTGTCCCCGCACCTTCCTCCAGGCAGCCTTTCTGAAAGGTGCTGCGTTTAATTCTCTAGCTTGACATTTCCCCATTTAATACCAAGCCCAAGATTTGGGGAGAAATCAGAAGGAACCCTTGGAAGTTTGTTGTACCTGTGGCATCCTTCTGATGTCTGACTTAGTTTCACTTTTCTCTCGAACCCTGAACTGAAGTTCTACTGAGATCTGAGATCTGTAAGTCATCCCTGAAGTTGTCCCCGCAGTATCGCTCAAATCTTTATAGATCAGTGAGTGGCTTATAGAGTGTAGAACACCGTTGTTCAGAGTGTGTGAAATGTGTCCAGAGCAACAGCAGCCGTCCGGACAGATGGGGTAGTGGTTAAAATGCAGGACCCCAGGCCCTTCCCCCATCCGCTGAATCAGCCAGCAGAGGAAGAGGTTGGGAGTGTGCCTGCCCTAAATGGAGCACCTCAGAGGATTCTTTGCACAAGGTCGCTTGCATCTCATCCCTTGATGGGTTTGCTAGTTCACAGAGATAACCTTCTCATCTAACAATTATTAAATGAGTTTCTACTCCAGTAGTGCTGTGAGGGGTCAATGTCAGGCCGTGTGCATTGATGACCAACTGCTCCTGCCATGAGTGGGGTCCAAGTTCATCAAATGAAATTCACATATGCCTGAAATAAAGTGGTGAACTAAACTCAAACAAGACAGATTCTCTCATTGACCTTTTCTAACTGTATCCCCCAAGTGTGGGAGATAGGATTTTTGACCTAGCATTTCCCTAATCAGGTAAATCATTCTTTTCCCCTTTCACAGAATTTGACTCATAGACACTTACTTAAAATCTTTTGAAATAGTCTTTAATACAAATCTGGGGTTTCCCAACTTTTAAAGAAATTGCAATGCTTACAAAACTGTAAATATTTGTAAATCCTTGCAGACCATATGGGTAACTTTTGGTAACACACGCTTCTGAAACAGCACTTACCTTGCAGGAAATTTCCACCAAGATAAATTGTTATCTCCTATGGAGATGGAGTGATTAAAAGCACAAACTGAAGTGTTGTTTATTTTATTCATTTAGAAGAAAGAAATACAATCTCCCTAAATGTCTGGTATTTTAATAGGAAGAATAGGTATTGTGAGAATTTTTTAAAAAAATCTAAAAATGTATGTTTGAGCTATTTTAAATGGGAAGAACAAGAGATTTTCATTGCCACTGCAGGGTAAATTCAAAAAGAGTCATGTACCAAAATGTTCATTGCATCTCTATTCACAATAGCCCGGAGATGGAAACAACCCAAGTGTCCATCAACAGATGAATGGATAAAGAAGATGTGGCACATATATACAATGGAATATTACTCAGCCATAAAAAGAAACGAAACTGAACTATTTGTAATGAGGTGGATAGACCTAGAGTCTGTCATACAGAGTGAAGTAAGTCAGAAAGAGAAAGACAAATACCGTATGCTAACACATATATATGGAATTTAAGGGAAAAAAATGTCATGAGAACTTAGGGGTAAAACAGGAAAAGAGACATAGACCTACTGAGGGTGGGCTTGGGGCTATGGTGGGGGGGGCTGTGACGGGGCAGGGGAGAGGCATGGATGTGTATACACTGCCAGGCGTGGGGTGGATGGATGGTGCTGGGTGGCCTCATGGCGCGGGGGGATCGGCTCGGTGCTTTGTGGCCGCCTGGAGGGGTGGGATGGGGAGGGTGGGAGGGAGGGAGATGCAGGAGGGAGGGGATGTGGGAACAGATGTATATGTATGACTGATTCACTTTGTTGTAAAGCAGAGACTAAAAAAAAAAAAAAAAGAATACTAATAGCAATGCTGTTTTGGTTTCCCGACAGGGTTCATGCATCTTTCTTTGATTTGGTAATTGTTCCTACCACATCTGGGGACCAGTGGTTTCAAACACAGTCACTTGTCTGATGGTTAAACTGGAGAAGGGGTAGAGAGAAATCAGTATTGCTCACAGTGAGGGTTACCAAATACTGCATGAAACATACTTACAGGAAAAATACATTCCTCATTTATCCCAAATTCAAGTGGAAGGGGCCATACTTTTCAGTTTTATTTGTTTATTTGCTAAATCTGTTAACCCCACTCACTGGAAAAAAGTAATAGAAGCATTTTAAGGAAACCAGGATACTGAGAATATTTGTTTCTCATTATTACTACTGGAGTTACTACAGACACCTTCACTGTTTATGGAAGTGCCCTGGGTTGCCATCCTTGGCCATCAGAGGTTGCTGCACTCCCAGTTGTTCCTGGTAGTGTGGCTTTCTTAGGCGTTCCAGCTTATCAGTGACTGGGAATTGGCCTTTGTGAAAAGATTCAGGGTTACAGCACTTGCATATGAGCCTATATCTCCAGAGTCAAGTCAGCTCAGGGTTCCCCCCTCTTTATACTTTAAGAGCTTCTTCACACAGAGGCTCACGGGCTGACCCGAGGCCTACGTATACTTACACACACCTGCAGATGTACACACACTCCCCTCTGTCTCATTTCATAGATAATGTATTTACTTATGACTTATTAACACGGGGCCAATACACTTTTTTAAAAATTGAAGTATAGTTGATCACAGTATTGTGTTAGTTTCAGGTGTACAGCAAAGTGATTTGGTCATATATATATATATATATATATACATTTATATATATATATAGAGAGAGAGTAGTTTTTTTTTTGGTTCTATTCCATTATAGTTTATTACAAGATATTGAATATAGATCCCTATATACTTACTATACTAAATAATAGATCCTTGTTGTTTATTTTATGTATAGTAGTGTATATCTGTTAATCTCCTACTCCAAATTTATCCCCTCTTCCCCTTTGATAACCATATGTTTGTTTTCTATGTCTGTGAGTCTGTTTCTGTTTTGTAAATAAGTTCATTTGTACTATTTTTTAGATTCCACATATAAGTGATATCATATAATATTTGTCTTTCATTGTCTCAATTACTTCATTTAGTATGGTAATCTCTAGGTCCATCCATGTTGCTGCAAATGGCATTATTTCATTCTTTTTTATGGCTGAGTAATATTCCATTGTATGTATGTACCACATCTTCTTTATCCATTCCTCTGTCAATGGATATTTAGGTTGCTTCCATGTCTTGGCTATTGTGAACAGTGCTGCTAGGAACATTGGGCTTCATATACTTTTTGTATATTGTCTCATTTAATCCTGCATTAGCCTTATAAGGACAATAGTATTTTCTGTATATATTTTGAATCAGATAGTTAAGACTTAGAAGGGTTAGGTAACTTGTCCATAGTCTACAAAAATTCAAATGGAACACCTACTTTATAGCCCAAACTCTTACCTTTTCTATAGGGTCTCTCTCTTCCATTCTCTCTTCATGCCCCACCCCCCATTCTGTATCTCCTGTAAATCAAAAAGGGATCTTAAGAACTTACTATGAAATGAACCAATTTCCTGGGTTTTGGGGTCAGGCTGTTTTGGTGAGCTGTCCTACTCGGGGGCAGGTTACTGAAACTCTCTGAGACTCAGTTTTCCTAATCTTTATAATTGGGATACAAATAGTGCCTGTGTAGGTTTATTGGGATGGTGAAATGAAGAAAGAAACAAAAGAAAGAAGAAAAAAAAAAACAGAACAACGTGGGGTTGGGGAAAAAGGTTAATTTTGCCAGGGACCTGGGATGGGGCCGTGTTACACCAAGCCTGATTTTTCAGTGTGAGGTTTTTGGAAGTTTTGCACAAGGGTGATGAGAGCTTTGAGAGGGACATGCCTGGCCCTCGGATTCATTTATGGAATCTGTGTGTGCAACAGCCTCTGTGGCTTTTAAATTCACCATGGGAAGAGGAAGGTCAAGGCTGAGAATTCCTGAGAATTACTTAAAAATCTCTGGCTCATGACTAAGAAATATTTATGTTCTTCATAGAATATACAGTTGCTTTTCTGAGCTTCTCATGGGGGAAAAACAGACCCCATCGACTACTTTTATTTTTTTTTCCCCTGAAAAACCAAACAAAACAATCTGAGTCAATACTTAAAGGCAAAGATTTCTGGGCTCGAATAAAATGTTCAGTTATTACAATTCTCTGAGCAACCTTGGCTGGGCTGTGCCACTTCTCTGGGCCTTTCTATCCCATCTGTACAGGAAATGGATTAACTAAGGAATTCCATGAACTTACGTGGAGCATCTGTTTCATGCCTTGCCGTGTGCTGGACACCTATCCATGGGACAGCCAAGGCCTCCCCATCACAGTGGGTGGGTGGGGGGTGAGTGTGGGGATAGGAATCACATAACCCAGTACACATGAGTAGTGCTGCACCAGGTGGTGCATAAGTGGTGCATGTGCTGTGAAGAAAATAATGCCAGGCAGCAGAGGAGAGAGTGATGGGGACAGCCAGGAAGCAGGACCAGACATATCATAGAAGGCTTCCCAGAGGAGGTGACATTTGGGCCCATATTTGCATATGGTAAAGGAACCTGTCAAGAAGCATGTTACAGGGTGGCTCTTTAGAGAGTCTCCTTAACAGAATGCTAGGGAAGGAAGTCAAGGCGGGGAGGAATTTGGACTTTGTTGGAAAATGTGAAAGCTACAAGAAGATGCCTTTACTGGGTCTTCATCTTCAGCTTACAAACACCTTCTGTATCCTCCACATTGTATGTCGTGTGTGTGTGTGTGTGTGTGTGTGTGTGTACTGTATTCTTTTATGAGGCGATCATTCAGGCGTGGCCACAAGAAGAGACCAAGGAGATTCTCAGGAAAAATCAAAACAAAGCAAAGTTTATTATACTCACAGGTCCTGGGACAGGAGCAGGGCCATGTGGGAAAGACACCGGGAAGGTCAAGCTGCAGAAGGCAGGAAGGAGGTGGCAGCGCTCAGGCCACGGCCTTTATTGGGGTTTCCTCGGGAGAGGCAAGGCAGGGTGGATGCACAGCTTGGGATAGGCTAGTTGGAATAATTTCCACTGACTTTAGGCTACTGGGTTGGTCCCTAGTGCTTAAGGCAGAGGAATATTTTCCCCTGGGGTATAAGGGCCAGGGAGAAGAGATGTGGCTCTGGATTTGTTAGTTTGTGTGTCAAAGACACGCTCCTGGCTAGGTCCTTGGTGATCCCTAAGGACCAGAGCCAGAAACGTTTGTTTTAGAATGTCAAAACATAATTATATACAGAAAAATTAAAAAAAAAATCTACAATTCAGTATATATCCATATCCTTTACTTAACTACACAGCAGACACATGGAACAGGCACAAGTGCCCTAGGGTTCCCCCATTGTAAGTCCCTTATGATTAGTGTTGGGGAGATAAAAAGATGCCAGCCACGCCTGCCACCCTTACCATTCTTGCACTGATGCCAACCCCAACCGATCACCCCACAGATGGCATCAGAGGGGAGATGGACCCTTCTGGCCCCCATGGTCCAGTGCTCTGGGCTCACTTGGATTCTCTTGTAATCCATATTTTATGACATGGACAAAAAATTGAAATGGACCTTGCAAATCAGAACAGAGTGGGTGTCAAAGGATTTGAGTGTAGCCTAGTCAGAGAAGAGGCAATTTTCACTGGACATTAGGAAACAAACAGGGCCTGTATTTGGGTACAAATGTGTGTGGGGTGAGAAAGGGGGACTGGAATAGAAAGATCACTTAGCGCCCCCAGTGGAGTGGCTATTCAAAGACGTCAGAGGAGGAGCCATGTGAAATGGAATCAAGGGTGAGCGTTAGAGTCTGGGAAGAGGTAGATAGATGTAGGATTACAAAAAGTGTATTTTCAGATGAATACTGAGGATCAGTTTGCCATTCCACTTGGCCCACTTACCTTGCTGGTGTGCAGTGACCTAGCATGTGACATGAGGCAGGAAGAGATACTTTCCCTAGTATTTGCCGTCTCTGCTGCAGCAGCGTTAACTTCAAGGTGTGTTCTGTGTCCTCCCCTGCCTGGGCAGTAATGCCGGGGGCATATACAGACTGCAGAAGGGCTTCCATCAGAGAGAGGGGGTTACCCAGAGTCCATCACTGCTTTATGTGTTTGCAAAAATCTACACAGAATACCTGAAGATTAAGAGTTTAGGACAGATGACAAAATATACTGTTTCTTAATTCACAAAGGCATCTACTCAGTGTGAGTCACACTTGGCATCGTATAGAATACCTATTTTGATGTGTATTTGTGAGCAGGATATAAGTTCAAGTGCTAACCACAGGAAAAGGACAGCGAAACAACCAAACTCATCTAGACAAAGTGACTGTCACTCATCCTATTTTTGATGTTCTTGCTCTATCTTATATTGAATTCCCTAGAGTGTAATAAAAATACCAAGCTACTGATATGAAGGGTGGGAGAGGGTGAGGTTAATTCAAATCAATTGAGACCAACGAGACTTTTCATGGGAATCCAAGCAATGTTGTACCGTGATTTGTCAAGACCAGACTGGTGAAGTCACCATTTATCTAGCCTTGATGATCTTAAGTTGGGTTTTTCTTCTAAATTGAATTTATTATTTTACTTTTTCATCTGAAGAGTGTAGTTTCAGTGACTTTTGAACGTGATGCCTTTATTTAGCTGTGTCTAAGGAGCAAGAATAAACATGGCAAAGATGATTTGAAGGTGGCACTTTTTCTTTATTTGATACAGGCATGAGAAATATGATCATATCATGATGCTGGTCTTATCAAGAGCGCCTTCATACACTTCCTTTTCCCCTCCATCAGCATCTCACCCTCCTCCCATTCTACTGAATGAGCTACGCTGACAACCTACTGTGTGAGTTTCCATATGTTTTCCATACTTATATAGTTCAAATTTAAAATTATATAATCTCCATATACAGGAGGGTATGTCAGTTGTGGCAGTATCAACATTTGGGGCCAGGTAACTCTTTGTCACAGGGCTGTCTGGTCCATTGCAGGATGTTGGGCAGCATCTCTCACGTCTACCCACAAAACGCCAGTAGCACTCTCCCCCTCCAGATTTGGCAGTCAAAAAATATCCCCAGGTGTTGTCAAATGTCCCACAGGGAGCAAAATTACTCTTGGCTGGAAACCATTGATATGAAGGCTATTTATACAACTTATTTTTTCATAAAAGGAATCATTTTGCACACTTTTTTGCATCTTGCTTTTCCCAACCAAAAATCACTGACAAATTTCTCACAAGTCAACTGTTATAATGTTATTTAATTATTTCTTTTTCTTTTTTTTTGTTGTTTTTCAAACATAGTTGATTTGCTTTAAACCAACAATAGCCTTTCCAAAATTTCCCTTATTTAATTATTTCTAATGACTGCTTAATATTCTGTGGATGCATATAGCATTGTTCCATAGGCTTACTCCACCATTCTTTTATCAATGATTATTAACATGGTTTTCAGGTCTTGGCCTTCTAAAAGCAGTGCTTCAATGAACACTGATATATGTGCTTTTACAGAGTCCCAGAAATGGAATTGTGGCACATATATTTTTAATTGTAATAGATGCTGCCAGAATGCCTGATGATGGCATTTGGAGAAAACTTTAAAAACTACAGATTATACAAGACTGATATTATTCTAAAACTTTAATAGACAAGTCTAGATAGAAATGATTTTTTCAATGATTATTTTTAGCCTGAAAAGAAATGTGGGTAAATGTAAAATTTCCTTTTTATAGCTCTAAGAATTATAACTCTTTGTTCAGGAGGAAGTTTAGATGACCAGTTATCGGGTCTTTCAAATGTCTTGTTTGTCGAAGTTTTGAGTGAAGACATCAATTACAATGAACAAAACATGAAAGAGAACTTGTATGCCCAGAGTCCTACTTTTTCCATAATCAGTATAACCCATGGTAAGTATTTCAAGTCCATCCATGAAAATGCAATAAGGGGACTAAATTTGAATTAGGTAATAGAATAATAAAATATAACTTGTGAGTTTCTTTAGCATTAATGTTTACCTGAAACTCTGCAACTAACCTCATTAATCGAGTCAGCATTGTCTGAGTAATTAAATGATTGATAAAAGTAGTTCTCTGTTTGATACGTTGGGCAATTTAATATATTATTTTATTCCCAAGTCAACAGGTCAGGATAGCTTTTGAGCAACATTATTTGATTTGTTCCACATTTCTCTTCCCCCTTCACCCTGCCCCCTTTTAGAGAGTTATCTGGTGAAACAAAAAAGTTAAACCTGGCTTCTGAATTCCAAGATCACACCACCTAATGGTAAGGAAATTAGAAGTTGTTTTCTGGTGAACTTGACGGACTCAGCAATCTAGCAGTGGAGAAGCATTTCTGATGGGTGTTGTGCTGTAAGCAGGTATTATCTTCTGTAAGTGGACACTGCTGGGTTCTTTCCTGTATTGGTTAGTGTATCGGGGGAAGGATAGGACTAATTTAAAATTAAGCATAGTGTTTCTCTCCTCTTTATTAGGTTTACTTAAAAAAGTAGACAAGTAATGCATCTGTTTTGCAAACTTTAAGCTTTGTGGTGAACTTCTTGGTTACAATGCATCAAAAGTGATGTACTAGAAGCTGTTGGGAGAAGGCGTGTGAACTCTGGAGGTTCAAGTCTGCTGAACTTTGGGCTTTTGCCTGAAGCCTTTTGATATTATAAGAAGGTCCTGTTCTGTCAGTTTTGCTTTTGTGATGTACTTGGACTTCTTAGATTCATCCTTTCTTTTAGATTTAGATCATTTCTCTTAATAAGGAAGATTCTCTTTATGTCACTTCAAGTTTTGTTATATGCCAACCTGCAATGGAGTAATTGCATTTGTTGTATTTTTGTGTGATCTCTGGCATGACATTTATAAATAGTTTTAATTTAAAATAAGTATGTCACAAAATTATGAAATATTTAGGGAAAAGACACTTTAAAAACTATCACCCAATTATTTAGAAATGGCAAATATTATTGTTTTGCTACAAATTTCATATGGTTTCTTTTCATATTATACATACAGTTTGAAATTCTGACTTTAAATAACTTACCTTTAATGTGTAATACATGCAAAATTTTTTTTTAAACTTAAAAGTGGCTAAATGAAATGTATAAATCTCTTCCTCCCTCCTTTGCCCCATGACAAATAATTCTCTTTCACAGAGACATCTGATATTTCTGGTTTTCTAATTTACTGCACCTTTCAGATACTTTTGTTCTTTATAATTTCTTTCTCTATTAAGCAACATTTTAATGAACATTCTTATGCATATGTTGTTTCTCATATGTGTGAGTATTTGGATTGAAAGAAAAGGCTACCCCTCAATATATGCAACAATAAACTGTTTATTTCTTGTTAAACAAGGGAAAAGAGTGATTATGGGATACAGTTCTATCAGAACAAAGCAAAAGCTGATCTTACATAGGGTTTGGGAAGCACTGAGTCCAGGGATTGACAGACTTCCAGAAGCAAGAGTGTTTAAGGATTGGTTGACCTTCAGCTGCGGAACCTTGGCATTTGGCATGTGCCTTTAAGAAGTGCAGTTACTAAATTGAATTTTCACTGATTGAAATGGCTTTGAAAAAGGTTGTAGTGGTGACTTGTTTATGTCTTAGGACTATGGCCAAAGAACAGTCATCTTTTTCCTTTCTTGAGTTTAGAGTATAGAAACTTTAAATTGCCATCTTCATGAGAAATTCATGGGAATGGAATTGCTGGGTCAAACAGTATTTGCATAGTGTATTTTGATTGACTTCCAAGAGATTTACCAACTTATACTCCAACCAGCAATGAATATGTCATTATCCCATAACATGGTGTGTCATTGTTTTTGGTCTTTGTTAACCTGATAGGTAAAATACAGTACTGTATCTTCTTAAAGTTTGAACTTATCTGTTTCTTAGTATAAGTGAAGTTGAGAAACTTTCTACACAATTAAAAGCCATCATATTTATTTTCTATAATTTTTTTGCTAACGTCTGCCCATTTTCAACAGATTTTTTAACAATATTGAATTTAAAGGACTCATATATTAATTAGCCCTTTATATTAAGAGCTGTAAATATTTTCTCTATATACTGTCTTTTGACTTTGTTTATAATGTTTGTTCAGGGTAGAAGGGCATATAAAAGCATGCTTTTACATAGTTGGATTGATCAATTTTTTATTGTCTTCCAGGTTTTATGTTATAGTTGGAAAGAATTTTTCATTTTGAGACTATAATATTTATCTATGCTTTGTCCTAGTGCTTTTACAGTATAATTTTCTATCATTCTTCTGGACTTTATATTGGTATAAGTACGAGGGAGAATTACACTTTTTCAGGTAGCTTCTTAGTTGTCTCAACACTATTTGTTAGATAATACCTTATTTTTCCATTAACCTGAATTGTCATCTTTGCCTCAAACTAAATTTCCATAAATATGTTAATTTATTTTGGACTTTTCTCCTCTGATCCATTGATTTGTATGTTGACTTTTTCACTTAACATGATGCCATGTGCATCTTTCTGTTTGTTAATCAGGCTTCTTGCTTATCACTGTGGTATTTACATCAAGCGAACATCCTGTAATTTACTCAACAACTCTCCTTGTTGCCCAACATTTAATATTGGGGGGATTTTGTTATGAACCAACAAATTGATTTCCAAAACTTTAACTCTATGTATTCCATAAATAACCAGTTGTGAAGGCTACTCTCTTAACCTGGCATTATCTGGCCACTATATCTGCTGATGGACATTTCAAGAGTCCAGCATCCTGTCTTCCACATCACAGGTGAACATTTTCTCATCTAAACAAGAGTTAGCCCTCTAAGTGAGTTGGTAAGAAAAGACTGACAAAAAATCCTTCAAAACCAAGCATCTGCCATGAAATGGAAAAGAAAAATCTGTTGGATCTTTACACTTTTCTTTTGAATTAGGACATCTAAAACTTAAAGAGAAATGTTATACTCAGTTCCAAGCGCTGGTTGAAAGTAGCTGGCTATATGACTTTTTCTTAAGAATGTACTTGCACTAAAATCAATTTTTTGTGCAGATGATTCAGATACATTGGTTGTGCCATCATGGTGCCGAATTTGTAAGTGTTCAGGTGTGTATAAAAATATGTGGGGTGTGAATGTGTGTGTGTGTGTGTGTGTTGTATTACCTAGAGGACAACACTGACATGTATGTGCTTCCTAGAGCTGTTCTAATTTTTATTCATCATACAAGAGATTCTATTGATTTATATTAAGAGAGAGAAGAGTGTTATTAGCTATTCCTTTCCATAGCCACTGAAATGAAGTTCCAACTCAGAAACAAATTCCTTTTTCCTGGACTTAAGTTTGTTTCACTGGTTAGGGATGGATACATCTGGAGCCAGAGAGATTGACAACTTCTTCTCTATCTGTACATATCTTAGAGGAAAGCTTCCTCTATAGGCATTAAGTAGTGTTTCTATTTGTTACTTAAGTGAAATTTGGGTTCCTTTTTTGAGTCCCCAAATCCTCACTCTTTGTAAGTCATTCGTCTTCTTACACCGGGATAGATACGAGCTCCTGACCACAGATAGTCAGTTACTCACCCAAGGTCATATGGCAAGTCACTGCTGGGGAAAAGAAGTGATGGGTCAGTAAGATAATGTCACCACTATAAAGAAATGTCTTGTGTTGGTGAGGTAATTGTTATGAATCATCGCATGTACTCAGTGGACTCCAGAGAGTACGATTGCATATGACTGTTTAAATTACTTCTCATCCTAAAATTTTTTAAAAAGTAGAGAATAAAGAATAATGAATGACTGGTTAGATAGAGGTCTCCCATTTTGTTTCTGCCTCAGACCAGTATCAACATTTTGGCTAAATTCAGAAAAAAATGCAATGCTTTCTTCACTCTCGAGAATATGCTATATTCTTCTTCCAAAGGGTTGATAGATGAAGGAGAGAAATAGAGGATGTGGTGATCCAGCAACTACTTGTTGACTCTGTGTGGGAGTTTTCTAGTTATCACAGCCAATCTTTGTGATTTTAGACCCCCATTTCTAGGATAGTCAATGATATCTCAAACTGGAGAATCACCTTAAATTTCATGAGATGAGATGTCAGTAAAACTTGTTTCAGGGAAATAAAATGTAATGGTGATCAAATAAAGGTTTTTTTTTTTTAGGGAAAAAGGAGGGTTCAAAGCTGATGGTAAATAAAGTTGCTGGAAAACCCCACCATTTTGCTCCATCACAGAGAAGATCCCAACTGTCCTGAGATCCTATAGGTTCCAACTTCTGAGGGTGGGATATGAAGTCAGATTGTGTCTGGAAGCTGCCATCTGGAACTACGTTAACAAAGTCTAGGTGGGAGCTTGTCCTCTTTAGGGACTCTGGGATAAACATTAGATTCCCCATAAAAGAGTGGGAAATACAGGTATCATTCAGGAACCAGGCTGAACAAGTTCTCCACTTCAATGTTTTCTCAACATTTTCTAAGAACGCCAGTTCTGAGCCTCATAACCAGTGTTTGATTCAATAATTCTGGGGTGAGGTTTGCTAATATCTATTTTAACAGGGGCCCCAGCTGATTCCAGGTAAGGCTAAAGTTATGGTGCTCTTTGGCATAAATGTGATCACAATACAATAATATGATAATATGACCCGATTAGTGACAATAAGTGATTCATTTTCAGGTGATGATTTGAATTTTGTCAAGTTCACACATTACAGATTTATACATCTGTTCACTTCTATGTGCATATAAATACAAGCAAACAAATAACAAATGTATAATATGTTATCTGTGAGGGAGGGAATTTATTTGGTACACTATATTTAGGGGAGAAAAATCAAGTTCTTGAAATTTGATGAGAGTCCATTTAAAATTCCTAGTTTTCCTACAGACATTAGAGGAGACTACTGAATGGTCCACCTTAAGACCTAAAAGGGCAAAAGTACAGAACGAAGGCCAAACAATGATTTCATTATACAAACGAAATGGGAAAACAGTGAAATTCTATCCATCCCTCAGGACTGACTCCATTTAGAGGTTAGAAGATTGGCCTGGAGTGATCTCACACTTATGGGCTCTATAGCCATCTCTCCCGAGCAATTGTAGAAGGGTTATGACTAAGGATGAAAGAATCATCACATAAAGTTTTGAGCTTTAACTACCCTCCTGTTAGGTATATAAGAGATAAAATAATCAGTCCAGATGGCCTATCCCCTGCTGAATAGTGAACAAGGGGTAGCTAAGTAAGTGAGTGCAATCAACAGGGAAAACAAAATAAGAATGTTAGTAATGAGTCTCAGTTCAGTTTTAGGGACCAACTGTTAAGTACATTAGGTGATGTCACAGATATTCTGTGATGAAGAAGATGTCAGAAGGAGCTGGCTCAGGAAAGTTCTAAATGCACTAAAGAAGGATTCCTTCCATGTTCTTCACGGTCCATTGCAGTTTACAGGATTTTCCACATTAAAACAGGTTTCATGTTATCCAGATTACAGATGAGGAAACTGAGTCTCATTGGGATGAAATGACATCCAACTTTTTATTGTCAGAGCCTCTCATTCAGCATCTCACTCATACACTTCAGCTTAGCTCCTGTTTATGGAGGACCAACCCTAAGTAAGGCACAGTGTTGGGTATCAAGGCAAGTGAATGACCTCTGACAGTAAAAATGGTTGCAGGAACCCCTTACCATGCCTTGATCGTTCTTTAGTCTTCAGCAAGTCTGTGATGAATTCAGTGGAAAGACTTTGAAAATTGCTGAAAATTTTAATCATTAATATTGTCACAGCATTAAATTAGACAGATACCCGTGAAAGTGAACATTTTTTTTAAAGCAGGGAGCTCCACATTATGTTGATTCACTTTACAGGATGGCCACCTACAACCGATGTAATAGAATTCTGCCAACAAACCACTGTTCAATGCACAATAGATACTAATTACTCAGGGAGATTCACTTTTTCAACAAAGAATGGCACATTTTAATTGCCTTTTAGTAAGATGCTTTGTCTGCCCCCCCTCAGCTTTTTACATCCTTTATATTTTCTTCAAAAATCATCACACTGGGCTTCCCTGGTGGCGCAGTGGTTGAGATCCTGCCTGCCGACGCAGGGGACACGGGTTCGTGCCCCGGTCCGGGAAGATCCCACATGCCGCGGAGCGGCTGGGCCCGTGAGCCAAGGCCACTGAGCCTGCGCGTCCGGAGCCTGTGCTCCGCAACGGGAGAGGCCACAACAGTGAGAGGCCCGTGTACCGCAAAAAAAAAAAAGAAAAGAAAAGAAAAAAAAATCATCACACTTACTCAGTTTGCTAATTTATCAGAATAAGATTTTATACAATTTTACTTACATATTTGGTCATGTCCATTTTTTATTTCTAATTTTATATATTTATATTTTGTTTTCTCTTTGACTAGATCTGCAAACCGTTTGATGGGTAGATTTTTTTCTACACAAAACCAGATCTTAGAAGTGTTTATTCTAGTATTTATATGTTTTCTAATTCATTCATTTCTGCTGTTATTTTTTTGCTCCTTTTGTTTTACTTAAGTTTTTTTTTTGTATTTCCATTTTTTAACTGAACAAGTAATTTTCATTCTTTCTGGTTTCCTAATAAAAGGCTTACATGTTATGAATCTGCTTTAGTGTATAACTTTGTCAGCATTCCAGATATTTTGACAGATTCTGTTTTCACTCTCAGTATTTTCTAAATAATCCTTAATGATGAGTTTGATTTTCACTGCAATCATTTTTGGTGCGAGAATCTGGACCTGTGTTTTTTTGAGTTTATGAGCATATATAGCATAATGTATAAGTACTACTGTGAAAATTCATTGTAAACTTATAGGAAATATATTTTCCTGTTCTTCTTAATACACAGCTTTTGCTGTAAACCAAATAAATCAATCATATTGTTATTTGAACCTCTTTCTCTCTTCCCCCCTTTTTCCCATGGGGCATCTATATTTGTGTATATTTGTAAGAGATGGAGGAAAGTGTAGTAAAGTCTTTAACCCTGTGTTTCTGTTAAATTCTTTTTGTGCCTCTGATAGTGTGTGATTGCTGTATTTTAAAACATATTATTTGGAGCACAAAGCTATATGGCTTTTATGCTTTTTGTCTGGATTTTATTATTATTACCAAAATAATGTAACTATTCCAAGAAATAACTTTTTCTTTTAATTCTTCATTGCCCTAAAAGAGTATGGCAACCCCTGTTTTCTTTCTTTATATTCATTTTATTTTTTTTGACATTAGCTGCTGTATCTTTGCCTAATCATTTAATAATACTCACCTCAGTTTTTTTTTAAGTGTTAAAGCTTTTAGATAACATTAGGTTGAATTTGATTAGTTCACTATTTGAGGGAAGGTATTTTTTACTATGGTGGTTTAGGTGAAGAGTGTATGTTATTATTACTGATGTAATTGTGCTTATTGTCTTTATCTTGTTTTATGCTTATTTAAAAAAGAAGTCTTCCTGTGTTTTCCCTAGAAAGTTTTTTTTTTTAATATAGGTATGTTTTCTTTGTTTTTTTCCTCTAGTGATTCTGTTTTAAATTCTACTAATAATTTGCCTTAAGTTGTTAAAATGCTCATATCAATATTTCTGAAACTATCAACATAAACAATGAAGCACTATTTACTCATTAGCTTCTATGTATCAATAAAATGAGGATATAAGTAGTCTTTTGTTCCCACATTTTATCCAGACCCACTACCCAGTTTTTCTTAGTGTCATCTGTGATTTTAGAGTTGGTTATTGTTTTTAATGAGTTTTATTAAATTGTTACAATGTTTTCCTCTCATTAAGTTGAAGTATATCCTCAACAAATATATTCAGGGATAGTTGTGTGGTTTTTGAAAACATCATTCAGGGCTTCCCTGGTGGCACAGTGGTTGAGAGTCCACCTGCCGATGCAGGGGACACAGGTTCATACCCCGGTCCGGGAAGATCCCACATGCCGTGGAGCGGCTGGGCCCATGAGCCATGGCCCCTGAGCCTGCGCATCTGGAGCCTGTGCTCCGCAACGGGAGAGGCCACAACAGTGAGAGGCCCGTGTATCGCAAACAAACAAACAAACAAACAAACAAAAACCATCATTCAGGTACCTCATATACAAATGGCAACTTCTGGGGCCATAGGATCCTTGGATAACATCTTTTTCCTTCAAAACTTGATGGACGTGGCTGCTTCCCACTAGCTCTCTATTTTACATTTGGTAGTGTATATATGTCCATGCCACTCTCTCACTTCATCCCAGCTTACCCACAGGGAGATCAACTTGGTGCTTTGTGACCACCTAGAAGGGTGAGATAGGGATGGTGGGAGGGAGATGCAAGAGGGAGGACATATGGGGATATATGTATACGTATAGCTGATTCACTTTGTTATATAGCAGAAATTAACACACCATTGTAAAGCAATTATACTCCAATAAAGATGTTAAAAAAAAGCACTTGATAGATAAGGTTTTGTTCTATGAAGGCCTTCAAAGATACAGGGGAGAAATCCAAAGCACTTTTCTATACATGACAGAATTTTTATTAAATATTCTGAATTCTGATCAAACTCTTTTTCTACCCTGGAAATTTTTTTTAAGTATTGGTCTTTTCTATTGATTTTGCCTGAAATGTACATGTTTTGATTAGCTATCCCAGGCCTTGCTACAGATCAGCCCACTCTGTGGAATTAGGGGGGAGTCACCACTTTTGCAGCATAATTCTTAAGGCCTTCAGGAAAGTAGAATGTGGTGGAGAGACACCAGTTCACTCGGAGCAGGACATCAGAATCCAATTTTGGCTTTGTCACTAAATGCCGTGTGAGCCACTGGACCCCAGGTGCTCATCTGTGAAATGGGGGTGTTGGAGAAGTTTCCCAAATTCCAGAATTGATGAAGGCATTCAACACAAAGAGGTAAACTTATTTGCTGTATTAGCATTGAAATCACTTTTAAAAATTGAGCTTACTGTTTTGAGTGAAAAAGAAAAGCTCTATGACAGAAAAGTTGTAGAACTAAACAGGTACTTTACATATCATGGCAGGCAAGATAATGTCTCCCCAAAGATGTCCACATCCTAATCCCCACCTGTGAGTATATTACCTTACATGGCAATGGAGGATGAAGGTTGCAGGTGGAGTTAAAGTTGCTGAACAGCTGACCTTGATAGGGGGATTATCCTGGGTTATACTGGTGGGTCCAGTGTAATCAGAAGGGTCCTTAACAGTGGAAGAAAAAGGCAGAAGAGGAGGTCAGACTGATGTGATGTGAGGGATGTGAGAAGTACTCAACCAATTACTGGCTTTCAAGATTGAGGAAGGGGCCACAAGCCAAGGAAATGCTAGCAGCTTCTAGAAGATGGAGAAGTCAAGGAAACACATTCTCCTCTAGCACCTTCAGAAAGTAACACAACCCTACCAGAACCCTGTCTTTAACCCAGGGAGACCCACTGCAGACTTCCCACCTTCAGAATTGTAAGGTAATAAATTTGTATTGTTTTAAGACACTACATTTGTGTAATTTGTTGTAACAACAATCAGAAACTAATACACATATATTACTTTTTTCATCCTCACAACAACTCTTTGGTATATATAGGTGGTGTTACCTCACTTTGCAGATGCAAAAAAAAAAAATGGAGAATTGGAAAGTTTAAGCAACTTTTTCAAGATTTCCCAGACGAGGCAGGATCCATTCAGGAATTAACCACAGAATCAACCCATTCTAAAACCCACCATAGTGTTTCTACACTATTTTCTAGGAAATTATTTGGGGAAAAAAAAAGATTTAGCAAGAACATCCTCTTGTAGTCTCCTGTAAAGGTACATCTTCCAATATACCTAATTCAGCATGTAATGCTCTGGTTGTCCTTAAGCACGAGAATGCTTACAATGCTTGGGATTTCAACTTCTGATTTAATTTCATTTTTCTATCATGCCTCATTTCATAGAAACACAATTTTCTGTGTATCAAAGGATTACCCTGGAGCTTTGTCATGAACATCAGATGGCATTGGTAAGGTTAACTCTGACATCGTTCTCCAGATGAAACAGAGGCCCTTTCCTTAATGTAAAGTACCATCGGGCAAAACACAACAAGGACGGTCTTGCAAAATGGAGCAAGCTGGTTTCAGAATTCACAGAGTGTCCATCAGGCCAGGTAACACAGGACCTGGGAGGGCTGCCTACCCGGCTCAAATTCAACATTCCGTCTTTAAAGGCAGGGTTGTTGTGGTTTTCAGATTGGACTTTGCGTGTAAGGGCATCGCGGGCTCCGTATGAGTACCAGCACCCATGTCCTCCTTCACTCATCTGACTTGGAGTCACTTTGGCAGCACGTGGTAGGGCTGCTGGCTCTTGGAAATGGGAAGGCTGAGGGTACATTGGGAATCAATGAGGGAAAGAGGAATACAAGACCCCAGGAGAGGCGCCAGCATGGTGAGCAAAAAGAAAAGCCTTTAGCAAGTGGGAGAGTGCTTGTTCACCAAGACCTCAGGTCACGGGGATGTGAGCTGTCTCTGGTGGGATCTTGACCTGTATATTAAATGCTTGGTGACTTAGAACTAGCAAACATATCACAATCTATATATTGAGTTTCTGGAGAAGAAAGTCAGGGCTGTACTCTATACAGTATAAGAATACTGTACTCTATACAGTATAAGAATACTCTTCTGGTAGAGTAGACAGTGTCTACTCTACCAGAAGAGATCATGCTGTTTTACCTTTTTAACGATTTATAATGACTATTAGGGAAGAAATTGATTCCAGAAAATGTTAAATGGTGGTGTTTTTGTGACATTTCCATTTTTACTGGTGCACTGTTGACATCAGAAAGCCCTGGGGGTGGCTTCTGCATTCCCATAAGAGTATTTCAAAGCTTTAGAAAAACAGGAAGATGTCCTCATTCACCCCAGTGCCAACAGTGACGGAGAGAACAGGGGCTCCGACTATGAAATGGTTTCCATCCTGGCTGAGTCTACAATCTTATTTTATCAAGGTGACCATCAATTCTCTGATTGTCAGGACTTGAGAGAGAGGCATCCTGGTACTGGGGTCAAGTTAGGGGTTAGAGATGTATGGAGCCCAAGTCCTAGGTCCTAGGCCTGGCTCTGCTGGTAGCCAGCTGTGTGGACACATTAACCTCTGCACAGGGAACTCTACTCAGTACTGTGAAATAACCTATATGGGAAAAGAATCTGAAAAAAATGGATATATGTATAACTGAATCACTCTGCAGTACACCTGATATTAAATGACATGGTAAATCAACTATACTCCAAAATAAAATAAAAATGAAATTAAATTGAAAAAAAAAGTGAGAATGGTAAACTAAATGAGCCCTAATGCCTCATTAGTTACAGAAAAAGAAATACATTTGTGATATGATTATAAACAAACAGTGGATAATAGACATCTAAATGGTAAAGTATTGACAGCAATTAATAATAATATTAATAATAATAATAGCTAACATTTTCTAAGTACTTCCCATGTGCCAGGTTCACTAGATGCTTGAATTCTCACAACCACATTGTGATGATGGTCATAGTTTCTCCCATCTTACAGATGAGGAGACGAAGGCTTGAGAGGCAGGTCTTTGTCCGAGTCACATAACGAGCTCCTGGCAGAGCCTGGTTTCAGACTGTGGTCTTTTGGGACCCTACGTCAGTGCATTCAATGGCTCTGCTTTGCTGTCCTCAGAGAATATGAACAATTTGAGGTAGAGGGCATGGGCAGCTAGGTTCCTAGGATAGAAACCAACAGTTCAAGAGCAAACCAGGGTGAATCCTTAAAGAAGGAAGGCCCTGAATTACAGGGCTCAGTGCATCTGAATGAAAGGACAACTTAGGGTAGCGGTGGGACTGGAGAGAGAAGGACAAATGTTCCTGCTGACATTCTTCACCAGTGTGACACCAGGCAGTGAGACAGACCCCCGGTCATGTGCACACCGGTGCTTTAGGTTTACGGAGATTATCGGAGTATGAACAAAATTTAGAATTTTACCACAGTTTTCACGATGGCCATACTACATATAGTGAATTGTATGAAAACGTTTCATTGGGCTTTGATACTTTTTTTACATGTCTATAATAAGAGATGGAGAAAAATCGCATACACTCACATCCTCAGCGTGCCCACTGCAGGCAATGAGGGATGGATGTTACAGCTGAGAGTCAGAATCACCTTCACAGTTTCAAAGGCTTTTAAGTTCTTTATTTGCAAATAACGTTAAATGAAAAGTTCAATTCTGTGTCCTTTAGTACAGAAAAGAGGAATTCATTATAAAGGCAAGGGAGGAAAATATTCTTCCTTTTACAGGCATATAGTTCTCTTCTTCAACCTTCCTCAACTCATGCTTTAGTTTAGAAGTTTCCCTTGTAAAAAGTTCTTGTTTCTCAGATCTAAGACACTCAGTAGTGGGCACATCCAGTTATTCAACTGGGAACATTTATATAAACTCCTCATTTTAAAATAAAATAATAGGATTGAGTATAATCAGCACTGGCTTCACATAGCCTCCTTATTTAGGTTAATCAAATCAAGGAAGCTCTAACCTTTAGCTACTATATTTCAGAAGCATGACTTTCTAAGTGGTGGTCAGAGGTGGAAGAATGCTGATGCCCTGAAGAGAAAACTACTGTTACTTTTTGGGTCCATGGTCATAGGATTTGCCCCTTATTTTATTTGATATTTTTGATGAACACATTTATATGTTCACCACATTTTTGACGTGGAGACTGGGACTTATATTTAAATCATGAAGACCTTAGTTTAAAGGCAATAGGAAAATAACTTTTTTTTGCATATTTAACATTATAAACTTGTGGACAAAAATTAGAGAAAAAAATCCATCACTGTAAAAGTAGAATCCTACTTTTTTGATATTAGTAGGATAGGACCAACACTATGATAGGTTGTGTTGGATTTTACCTAACGACATAATTTACACTAGATTCAATTTCACTGCTAGCTTATTCATTTCATGGGAAACTGAACTATCCTATTACTTATGTGAAAGACAAAGCACTGCTTTAATATAACAGACTTCAGGCCAGTCAGGTTTCATCCCCAGCTTTGGATGAATTTCCAAAGGAAAGACAGTGGCTAGGCCACAACCCATACCCTCCTTCCATGATGAGAGAATGGGCTGAGACCTCAGTCTTTTCCATATGGCCTGGGTTGCACCCTTAGAAAGGCTCATTCTCCAAGTGGTCAAAAAAGGGAAATTGTATCCCCTTTTTGGCATGTAAGCTCCTCAATTCTGAGGTGGTTAAGGCACTATTAAATAGAATTTAGTGAGAATTTTGAAATGGACACACAGTGAGCATTTCCAACTCAAAGTAGGATAACAAGTGGTGAACATGTGAGTATGAAAACAAATGGCTATTGTTATAGGCTGCATTATGTCCCCTCAGAGGACATTGAAGTCCTAGTCCCTTGTACCTATGATGTGACCTTACTTGGCAGTAGGGTCCTTGCAGATGATCAAGTTAGGATGAGGTCATCAGGGTGGGTCCTGATCCAATATAGCTGTTGTCCTTATAAAAAAGAGGGACATTTGGACACAGAGACAGAAAACACAGAGATAAAAAAATGTGAAGACACAGGAAGCATGCCATCTACAATCAAGGAAAGCCCCAAACTGCCAGAACCCAGGAGGAAGGTCTGGAACAGAGTCTCCCTCTCAGCCCTCAGATGGAACCCACCCTGCTGATGCCTTGACCTCAGACTTCTGGCCTCAAGAACCATGAGATGGTACATTTCTGTTGCTTCAGGTCCCCGGTGTGCAGTACTTGTTACAGCAACCTCAGCAAACTAATACAGCTGTTTTATTCCCAGTTCAACAATGTGCTTTGAAAATTTTAACAATGGTAATTATCAGTAAATTTTCAAGCCAGACAGTTGAGGCCCTGTGTCAGCAGTCACTCTGGGGAGATAGGACCAGACAGCATTGCTGAGTTACTCTTAAACCAAAATACTAAGAATTCCACAGGCAAGTTCTTACAGAGGTGAATGTCCTTAAGGCTGCTCATGCAAAGGCTGATAGATTGGTGAACTAGGTTTGGTTTTTTTCATCTTTTCTGACACTTCATTCCATTATAGACTATGGTTTCCCCTACATGCTTCATTATGAAATTAACCAGCACTCCCGCTGACCCACAAACCCATGCTATAACTTTGACCTTCCTATCTCTAATTTTCCAATCGTATTATACATTATGTATTAGACTCAACAAAGAATTTTACCTTGTGGTCTACTTAACAAAAGAACAAGATGCTATGTTTAATTCTGCTCTGTCTAGACAGGTTTCTCTTTCAAAATAACTTCACTGAAGCTTATGGAAAAGTCTGCTTTCCTAAGCAGATAGGTTCCAACCAGCGCCTCCCACCTTGAGAGAGTTTCCGAGTCTGGATTTCAAAGTCGACGTGTGTGCTCACGGGAACTGGAGAGGAAATCACTCAGCTTCTTTAGTGGTTTGCTGAGGCCCTGGCTATTTTCCATGGGAGCTGATCAAACACCTGAAATTAAAGGGAAGGATGAAAGAAGGCACAAAGAAAGAAAAAGGCACAGAAGGACAAGAGGGAAGAAGAGAGAAAGAACGAACACTTGAGGGCTTCCCTGGGCTTCCCTAGTGGCACAGTGGTTAAGAATCCACCTGCCGATGCAGGGGACACGGGTTCATGCCCCGGTCCGGGAGGATCCTACATGCTACGGAGCGGCTGGGCCCGTGAGCCATGGCCGCTGAGCCTGTGCGTCCGGAGCCTGTGCTCCACAACGGGAGAGGCCCGCGTACCGCAAAAAAAAAAAAAAAAGAATGAACATTTGAAAAGGAGAGGAGGGGAAAAAGAAAAATAGCCAAGAGTGAAATTCCAGAGGACACGCCACAGTTTTTGGTTTTTTTTCATATGTGTAATAAAGCCGTGATATCTATCTTAGACCACGCTAAACCCATTCTCTTTACTGTGAGACTAGGATGATACACCACTGTGGATATTTCAGTTTTAAAAGTGTGATGAGACCTGATATAATACGGCATTAAACACATCTCCTATTGATTCTTTCTAACCTTGCAAAACGAGCTGGGCGGTTAAGTACCTTTTATTCCAGCCTGGCTGATTGGACCACAGATGTTAACTGCAGGGCTGAATTTCCTTGGAGGTCAGCAGACAGGGTGAGTGGGAGGTGACCGAGGGAACATCTTCTGGTCTGGGGACTATTTACCCTTGTTGCCCTTAAATACGGTTTGAAGACACATGTCTGGACAAGTCTGAATCATGGAGAAATTAAATCAAGCTTCACTACCTTGCTACCCACTGCTTTACCAGCCACACGGATGTGTGTGGATCATTAAAACAAGGAGTCTGTTATAGAAGAAGAACGTAATTCATGGTTTGGAAGGCTAAAGTTCTCTCTTATTTTCAAGGCTTCTTTTCTTTAAGTTATGGTTTTGTTTCAAATAAAAAAATCAAAATAACACTGTAATTTCATCTACTCATCTCGGAGGTCTGCGCTAACACTTTTGTTTTTATGATCCAGTTCTTTCCGTGTGCTGGCGTGGACATGGAGCAGGTGGGCACAGAGATGTTTGCCATTGCTGTGAATAGCATTGGTGCTGTCTGCCGATTCCACAGGACAGGAAGCAACTGCTGACGTCAGTCACTTGGATTGAAACCCCCATTGACCATGCGCAAGACCTCAGACTAGTGCTTCAGGGACGTTATTTTTTCATCTGGAAAATGGGGTGATAATACCTGGGGTAAGAATTAGCAGTTAAAATGTATAGCATATAATATGTCCTCACTAAAAGGTGGCTTTTATTTTCCCTGGGGAAAAATATTACTTTTTATTATTTTTTTTATTATTGCTAATACTATAATAATTTTCATTTTCACCTGCTAGTCTGGATGGTTTCCCCATTTGTAGAGAACTATCTGGAATTGCAGCTGAGACAGAATTCACAACAGACGAGGCAGGAGGAGGCTGTTCCCCACTCTGGAGGGTTGGGAAAGTGCTGGAAAGAAGTTCCTCAAGTACCTCCTAGCCATGCTGGTTTCTTGGCACCTGGAATCCTTCCTACCATCTTTTAGGTTAGGTCTGGAGTGACCTGCTTCACTCTGGGGTGGAAGCTGGGGAGGATGGTTAAGACCACCAGACTGTAAAATGTGAGACAGTACAGGGCATGTCTGTCTTATATGTGTTGCTCATGCAGCACCTGGTATATGCATGGAATGAATGAATGAATGAATGAGGGTCAAGGTTACTGTCATCATCACTTTTCCTCTCAAACATGCTCAGGCTAAGGCTTTGCACAGCAAGGGATCTATAACTGCTGGCTGCATGTATTTAAGTTGAATGGAAAATGTTTGCACTGGAATGGAAAGTAGAATTCATAAGAACTTGGTTGATGGGAGTTGGAAAGTCGTAGGGGGAGTGGGGAAGAAAATAGAGAGATGCCTAGAACACAGGGGACCTGTCCACAGGGTGGACACTTTGGGAAAGGCATCTGGGCCAGCCACACAGGAAACTGGAATGTGTGCCCCCTGCAGCACTTGGAAAGCCCCTGCACACATAAAAATGTTCACATCAATAAAAGTTGTCTGCCTTTTCTCCTGTTAATCTATTTTTGGTCAGTTTAATTTGCAGTTCTAGGTACAGAACCTAAGAGGGTAGAGGAAAAGGTTCTCCTCCCCTACAATCCCATGTGCATGTAAACTTTAACATGAGGTGGGAGAAGTTGCCCACTATAAGGTCTGGAGTAGAGAGAATACACCAGGAAGAAAGAGGAGAAGAGGGTGTCCTGTCTCAAGAGCGAGGTGGTAGCTGCAGGCAACTTGGAATCTGCAAAAGAGTGGGTGTGGTATCGATGAATGGTGCACAGCTGTGTAGGTGGGATGTGTGTGTGTGTGTGGTGCAGATGGACAGTGCGTATGCGTGAGTGTGTGTGAGTGCCTGTCTACAGGGGTTACAGATGCGTGGGTGTGTGTGCACATTGTGATGCAGATGTGTTTGCACACAAGGGTCTGTGCATGTAAGTAAGTGGTGCAGGTGGGTGGTGTGTGTGTGTCTGATGGGTAGTGCAGGGGTTAGTGTGTCTGGGGCACATATACACAGGTTGTGTGTGTGTGTGTGTGTGTGGTGGGTGTGCATGTGGTGCCTGTGGGAGTGCAAGTGTGTGGTGCAGGTATGTGGTGTGCAGGTGTGTGCAGGCATGCCTCGTTTAGAGGTGTTCTCTTTGCTGCAGACTTCAGGTGGAAACATCGTGTTCTGGATGGCATGGTTCTCAAGTGTGTTCTCTGCACCCAGAAGCAGCAGCAACTCCAAGGAACTTGCTAGAAATGCAAAATCTCAGCCCCCAGCTGAGACCCACCAAATCAGGGATTCCGAGGGTGGAGCAACCTGGGGTTTCACAAGCCCTCCAGGGGACTCTGATGTCAGCCCACCCTGAGCACCAGTGCCTCTTATCTGTGTCCTGCTTGCTTCCAGCTTTCTCTTCATCCTCACAGAGGGTATATTTCTATTCTTCCCTCCTAGCAATGACATCTGGGCAGAGACTCCCAACCTGATAGAGGAAGACTGGAAATTGGGAGGCTAAAGTTGGATGCTCTGTGCTCGCGGCATTTGAATATATCATCTTTCCCCTAAAATGGAACATCCATCACTTTTGAACTGCTGAGCACTAACTTTTACTTAATTGGATGATAATAGAAGATTTCTTCAGATAGGTTTTGGACTTAGATGATAGCTACTTTCTTTATTTGTAAGAATTTTCCCAATGAATAATTGTTCCCAAAAATTTAGTTCAATTGTAGTGCAGGGAATGTGCTCTATGTCACTGGACTGTATCAGTGTGTCTGCAGGTGGTGGCTCTATTACAAAGCACTTTCACAAAGGGGCAGAATTCTTGTGAGTATGGAGTCTCCCACCTGGGTTTGGATTCTGCCCATGTGGAATGAGGCCAGTTTTTAACTTCTCTGTCCTTCACTTTCTTAGCCATCAACAAGGAGGACCATAGTACCCACGCCTGTGATGTCCTCTGGGAATCAACTGATAGTGTGTGCAAAGCAAAGGACATAGTCCAAGAGCCACAGAGATCAGGAATGTGGGTGAACTGTAATGTTAAATGGGAATATTTGTAATGTAGCATGGAGGATTATTTTGCATTTTTATCCAGCAAATAAGAGCTAAGTAAAAATAAAAATGAGTGCATGTCTACTGTATAACACAGGGAACTATATTCAATATCCTGTAATAAACCATAATGGAAAAGGGGACGAAAAAGAAGAATATGTAATATATTCATATATATATATATATATATATATATATATATATATATATAACTGAATATGTATATTACTGAATCACTTTGCTGTATAGCAGAAATTAACATTGTAAATCAGCTATACTTCAATAAAATAAATTTTAAAAAATGAGTGTGTGTGAATGTGCCAAGATGCTGTTGCTGCCAGCTTTGCTTTCTGGTTCCTGGTGGAGCTTCTGTGTGTTTCACCAATGACTTGGCCACAGGGGAAGCTTTTCCAGAGATTTCCCTCCCCAGGAAGCATGGTCCACTTACTCCGGAGACACCAATTTGAATTTAAGGGCCCCGTTATTGGACGTCATTTTCAACCCAGTGCCTCTTGTGACACTCCTGCCCCCATTCTGTTGCCCATCACTCATCCCATTGCTGGCTCATTGTTCGGTGATTTCCTTGAAGAGTACAAATGGCCTTACATCAAAATCGCAATGAGTTACAGCTATACAATAGGATATTATTCAGCCTAGAAAAGGAGGGAAATTCACAGGCTATAACATGAATAAACCTTGAAAACATTATCTTAAGTGAAATAAACCGGACACAAAAGGTCACATATTGTATAATTCCAAAGAATTGTACAATATGTGGTACAATTCTTGGTACAATTCTACCTAGAATTGTGAAATGCATAGAGACAGAAAGTGGAATGGTGGTTATTAGTGTTTAGCAGGGTACAGAATTTCAGTTTGGGATGATGAGAAAAGTTCTGGAGATGGATGGTGGTGATGGTTGCACAGCAATGTGAATGCACTTAATACCACTGAGTTGTAAACTGAAAAATAATTAAAATGGTAAATTTTATGTTATGTATTTTACCACAATAAAAAATTACAGTGAGGTGAATTCTCTCTATACTCCAGACGTTATAGTTGGGGATATCTCCTACCCAAAGTTAAATTTCATGTGCATATGGATTGTAGAAGAGGAAAACCTTTTCCTCTACCCTCTTAGGTACTGTACCTAAGATTAGCTCAAATTAGACTGACAAAAAACAGATTAAAAGGAGAAAAGGCATGCATATTTTCTTGATGCTAAAATTTTTACCAGTGCAGAGGCTTCACACACACACACAAAAAAGTGAGAACAGAAAACAGCAGTTGGACTCCAGCATTTATATACCATTTTAACAAAGGGTGATACATTGTGGGAAAATGACCAGACAAAGGATAAGGGTTTTGGGGCTCCTGGGGGTGATAAACTGTGGGAGGTAACTAGGAAATATAAGGTAAATGAAGGATTTTTAGTAAGGTTTGTAATGCAGACTCATCCCAGTGTAGTCTCTGGTGATAAGAGTCTGCTCTCCTTTTCAAAATGCTAGAGGGGACACACACATTTATGAATGGAACTTTATGTCACCCTTACCAAGAGAGATGTATGCCTTGCTTTTATGCAGAAAAGGGGAAGGCAGAGAGCTCTTCATGTGTCTACCGTTTCTCAATTGCCTTTAGCTCAAAATAATCCTTATGCCAAAGTGGCATATTTTGGGGTGGCATATTCTGACTCCCTTCCTGATTAAAACGATCCAAAATAAAAGAATGAGGCAGAAACCCTTACTATGAGTGTTTTTCATATTTGCCAAATCCATATGCAACCAAGGTAGTCTGGAGGTCTAATCTTTGTTTTTAACATCTGATATTTTCATCAGTTAATCAAGGCTTATAGATGCAGTACATACGTGTTACTTTGATCTCCAATTGAGGTTTTTTTTTTTTAATGCCTATGGTAGATGAAGTGTGTCCATTCCAGAGCATCTCTTTGAGAATACCACCTCAGGGGTGGGGCTACCAGAGTTGGAGGGGACAAGAGAGGGAGGGAGTGGTCCTCCTGTGTGCCAGGAGCAGAGTGAAGCTTTGGGGAAATATCAGTGAGCAAGGGGGGTGGGGCACCTGTTTTTATCATTGTAGAAATCATAGGGAAGATGAACGTTAAAACAAAACTATGACAAATAAATAAATCATGTCAAGTGTAACAAATGTTATTTACAAAAAAAGCATAACAAATGCTATTTTTGAGTGATTTTTCCCTCTTTATTTAAAAAACTTAATTATAAAATTTATACTCATAGTAAAAACTTCAAACGGTAGAAGAAGGTGTACTTAAAAAGTCATTTTCTCACTCCGCAGTTCCACTGCAAGGAGTTTGAGTGTCATTCTAGAAGTGTACTCTCCATATAGAAGTGTAACTATTTTTCATTAAAAAAATCACAAATGGGATCACACTATACATATTCTTCTACAACATGTATTTTAAAAAACAATCATATTTCATAGATGTCCTTCAACATCAGCACATTCAGACCTGCTTCATTCTTTTTAAAGACTATATAATAGACTTAACCAATTGCTGATGGATGGACATTTTGATTGACTCCAGTAGTTTATATATAGTATCTTCACATACCGGCACATTGGATGGAGGTGGATGAGCACTAGGAAACATTTCTCCTAAAAGTTTACAGTTTTCATCAACTAGAATAGTCCAAGATGAGAATAGACTTTTGAAAGCAGTATGGCTGGGCTGGCAGGTGGACTTGAGAACAGGAGGACAGGACTCTAGGGGGCGGAAAAGCAGAGCAATCTTACTTTGTCTCGTGGTCAGGGAAGACTTCTCTGAGGAAGACTTGGTGAAGCCAGTACCTGAAGATTTACCCAGGGCGTGAGATGGCGCTGAGAGAAGAAAGACTGAGCTCTAGGCAGAAGGAATAGTATGCCCATCAACCCTAAAAATATGATGACATCATCCTCTGGAGGAATTGAGTGAGGTCTCTGAGAGTTACAGTGTGATGGGTGAGGGTGACATGTCAGGAAGGGAGGGACAAGGCAAACAGGGCGTGGTAGCCATGCTGAGGATGTGGACTTTCCCCCAGAGCAATGAGAAGACACTGAAAGGTTTTACAGAGCAGCTACTTCAACACACTCATTTTGAGGAGGAATAAACTGAATTCCAAAGTCCTTGAATGATTTTCTCAGGACACAGCTGGTTAGTCTTCACCAGGGCAGAACCTGTCCTGCTCTCTGCCCACTCAAGGGTTCCCTTGGCCCTGTAGCGTTGGCTTAACACAACTGGGGGAACTGGAGTGGACTTTAGAATAACAAAGAACCTTGGTAACATTGTGGTTCTACCACACTATTAGTGAGAATTAGGGAAGTTTATTTTCTATCTCTGAGCCTCAGTTGTTTCATCTGTAAAATGGGAAGGGTGATCTTATCTTACAAGGTTGTTATGGGAGAACACCAGAATCACAACTAGCTGCTGGACAATCATTGACAGGAAGACACTGGAACTTACCAAAAAAGATACCCCACATCCAAAGACAAAGGAGAAGCCACAATGAAATGGTAGGAGGGCCATAATCACAGTAAAATCAAGTGCCATAAATGCTGGGTGGGTAACTCACAGACTGGAGAACACTTATACCACAGAAGTCCACCCACTGGAGTGAAGGTTCTGAGCCCTACGTCAGGCTTCCCAACCTGGGGGTCTGGCAACGGGAGGAGGAATTCCTAGAGAATCAGACTTTGAAGGCTAGTGGGACTTGATTACAGGACTTCGACAGGACTGGGGGAAACAGAGACTCCATTCTAGAAGGGCACACACAATGTAGTGTGTGCATTGGGACCCAGGGGAAGGAGCAGTGACCCCAGGGGAGACTGACCCAGACTTACATGCTAGTGTTGCAGGGTCTCCTTCAGAGGTGGGGGGTGGATGTGGCTCACCATGGGGAGAAGGACACTGGCAGCAGAAGTTCTGGGAAGTACTCCGTGGCATGAGTCCCCACAGAGTCTGCCATTAGCCCCACCAAAGAGGCCAGATAGGCTCCAGTGTTGCGTTGCCTCAGGCCACGGAACCAACAGGGAGCCAGCCCCACCCATCAGCAGACAAGCGGATTAAAGTTTTACTGAGCTCTGCCCACCAGAGCAACAGTCAGCTCTACCCACCACCAGTTCCCCCCATCAGGAAACTTGCACAAGCCTCTCAGATAGCCTCATCCACCAGAGGGCAGACAGCAGAAGCAAGAAGAACTACAATCCTGCATCCTGTGGAACAAAAACCACATTCACAGAAAGACAGACAAGATGAAAAGGCAGAGGGCTTTGTACCAGATGAAGGAACAAGATAAAACCCCAGAAAAACAAGTAATTGAAGTGGAGATAGGCAACCTTCCAGAAAAAGAATTCAGAATAATGATAGTGAGGATGATCCAGAACCTCGGAAAAAGAATGGAGGCAAAGATCGAGAAGATGCAAGAAATGTTTAACAAAGACCTAGAAGAATTAAAGAACAAACAGAGATGAACAATACAAAAACTGAAATGAAAAATACACTAGAAGGAATCAATAGCAGAATAACTGAGGCAGAAGAACGGATAAGTGAGCTGGAAGACAGAATGGTGGAATTCACCACTGTGGAACAGGATAAAGAAAACAGAGTGAAAAGAAATGAAGACAGCCTAAGAGATTTCTGGGACAACATTAAGTGCAACAACATTTGCATTATAGGGGTCCCAGAAGGAGAAAAGAGAGAGAAAGGACCAGAGAAATTATTTGAAGACATTATAGTCGAAAACTTCCATAACATGGGAAAGGAAATAGCCACCCAAGTCCAGGAAGCTCAGAGAGTTCCATACAGGATAAACCCAAGGAGAAACATGCCAAGACACATAGTAATCAAATAGGCAAAAATTAAAGACAAAGAAAAATTATTGAATGCAGCAAGGGAAAAATGACAAATAACATACAAGAGAACTCCCATAAGGTTAACAGCTGATTTCTCAGCAGAAACTCTACAAACCAGAAGGGAGTGGCATGACATATTTAAAGTGATGAAAGGGAAGAACCTACAACCAAGATTACTCTACCCAGCATGGATCTCATTCAGATTTGATGGAGAAATCAAAAGCTTTACAGACAAGCAAAAGCTAAGAGAATTCAGCACCACCAAACCAGCTCTACAACAAATGCTAAAGGAACTTCTCTAAGTGGGAAACACAAGAGAAGAAATGGACCTACAAAAAACAAACCCAAAACAATTAAGAAAATGGTCATAGGAACATATATATCGATAATTACCTTAAACATGAATGGATTAAATGCTCCAACCAAAAGACAGAAGCTTGTTGAATGGATACAAAAACAAGACCCATCTATATGCTGTCTACAAAAGACCCACTTCAGACCTAGGGACACATACAGACTGAAAGTGAGGGGATGGAAAAAGATATTCCATGCAAATGGAAATCAAAAGAAAGCTGGAGTAGCAATACTCATATCAGATAAAATGGACTTTAAAATAATGTTACAAGAGACAAGGAAGGACACTACATAATGATCAAGGGATCAATCCAAGAAGAAGATATAACAATTATAAATATATATGCACCCAACATAAGAGCACCTCAATACATAAGGCAACTGCTAACAGCTATAAAAGAGGAAAGCGACAGTAACACAATAATAGTGGGGAACTTTAACACCTCACTTACACCAATGGATAGGTCATCCCAAATGAAAATAAATAAGGAAACATAAGCTTTAAATGACACAATAGACCAGGTAGACTTAACTGATATTTATAGGACATTCCATCCCAAAACAGCATATTGCACATTCTTCTCAAGTATGCATGGAACATTCTACAGGATAGATCACATCTTGGGTCACAAATCAAGCCTCAGTAAATTTAAGAAAATTGAAATCATATCAAGCATCTTTTCTGACCAAAACGCTATGAGATTAGAAATGAATTACAGGGAAAAAACCATAAAAAACACAAACACATGGAGGCTAAACAATACGTTACTAATAACCAAGAGATCACTGAAGAAATCAAAGAGGAAATCAAAAAATACCTAGAGACAAATGACAATGAAAACACGACAATCCAAAACCTATGGGATGCAGCAAAAACAGTTCTAAGAGGAAAGTTTATAGCTATACAAGCCTACCTCAAGAAACAAGAAAAATCTCACATAAACAATCTAATCTTACACCTAAAAGAACTAGAGAAAGAAGAACAAAACCCAAAGTTAGCAGAAGGAAAGAAATCATAAAGATCAGAGCAGAAATAAATGAAATAGAAAAAAAGAAAAGAGTAGCAAAGATCAATAAAACTAAAAGCTGGTTCTTTGAGAAGATAAACAAAATTGATAAACCATTAGACAGACTCAACAAGAAAAAGAGGGAGAGGACTCAAATCAATAAAATTAGAAATGAAAAAGGAGAAGTTACAACAGACACCACAGAAATACAAAGCATTCTAAGAGACTACTACAAGCAACTCTATGCCAATAAAATGGACAACCTGGAAGAAATGGACAAATTCTTAGAAAGGTATAACCTTCCAAGACACCAGGAAGAAATAGAAAATATGAACAGACCAATCACAAGTAATGAAATTGAAGAAGATTAAAAATCTTCCAACAAAAAAAAGTCCAGGACCAGACGGCTTCACAGTTGAATTCTATCAAACATTTAGAGAAGAGCTAACACCCATACTTCTCAAACTCTTTCAAAAAATTGTGGAGGAAGGAACACTCCCAAACTCATTCTATGAGGCCACCATCACCCTGATACCAAAACCAAAGATACTACAAAAAAAGAAAATTACAGACCAATATCAATGATGAATATAGATGCAAAAATCCTCAACAAAATACTAGCAAACAGAATCCAACAACACATTAAAATGATCACACACCATGATCAAGTGGGATTTATCCCAGGAATGCAAGGATTCTTCAATATATGTAAATCAATCAATGTGATACACCATATTAACAATGAACATTCTTCTACTTCTCTATTATTTCCAAGTCAAATTTAGAGGTAAATGCCTGAGAGGTATAAATCAAAGGCCTTACAAATTTTCATTGAGGCTCCTCTCAAGTACTGACAACTTTATTTTGGCTCCCCTTGTAAAGGTCTTTCTTGGTAAATGTTCTAATTGTTTTCGAAGTTTGAAAATACTCTCTGCTGTAGAGGGTGTGGGAAAACAGTCCTTCTTATACACTGCTGGTAGAAATGCTAATGGCATGGCCCCTACGGATTGAATTTAGCAATATTATGTATCTATATTTTTTAACCAAACAATTCCACTTCTAGGAATCTGTTCCAAGGAGAAGCTAGTAAAGTATGAAAAGATGAACACAAAAGCCTATTCATGTGGCACAAATCACAGTAGAGGAAGACTGGCAATAACTTAAATGTTCATCAGGGGGGCACAAGTTGAATAAACCATGCTATATCCACAGAATAGAGTATTGTATAGCTGCTAACAGAGATAAAAGACTAACTTATACATTGCTGTGGAGTGATCTCTAGGAAATATTGCTAAGTGCAAAAAGCAAGGTGAAGATCAGAATATATGATATGGTACCTTTTCTCTAAGAAAGGCGATAATTTATTTAATATTTCATACATTAAAAACAATAGGACAAAAAACAATAATTATTAAAAATAGTTAATTATAGGAGAAGGGGGAAACAGATTGGAAGCAACAGCTTTGGAAGCTAGATTTTTCTTAATGTACATTGTTTTGTACATTTTGCAACACAAAAATATTTTACAAAATTATAAAACAAAATGTAAATTCAAAGGCAAAACTAGATAAACCAACTTGAGTATTAACAATATGGAAAGGAATTATTTCAAATGGTTTTAACCTTCATTTATTTGGATGCATATCTGCAGTTGGATATATCCTAAGACAAAAAGAACTACAAAAAAATCTTAAGTTACTTTCAGTAATTATATTGTTAGTAATATGTTGGTAGGGTTATTCTGACACTTTTTATCCATAAATTAGGATAAAACACTTAATTTTATATTGTTATAAAGAACTAAGTTTTTTTGATGTATGAGAAAAAGAGAATCAAATGGAAAAATCGAATAAAATTATGTAAAAACCTATATAACCCACAACTTATGTTGGAAATATTTGTATGAAATCTGAAGTATTTCTCTTAAATATATTTTCTGACTGTGTCTACTGAAAAGGGCTTAGAACCATAAACAGTACAGAAGTAAGGAGCTCCTAGTATTCATACCATAGTCTCCAAATACCTTTCCTGGTAAAAGGAACTAGGGCATCTAAGAATAATTGGTTGAGTCCAGTCTGGGGGAGGTGGGGGGAAGCTGAAGATGAACTTGTGACATCTTGTCACACCAGAAAGCAAGGAAGCTGCCAAAGACCAAGGGGCTGGGACAAAAGATTCAAAGGCAGAGGAGCAAACAGTCAAAGGCTCTTACTAGCCAAAGATAGAACAACCATGTCCAAAGATGGCTGGCAAAAGAACAGTATCACAAAGTATTGAAACACAGGGGATCTGTTAAAATCTATGCCTTCATAACAATATTCAAAAAACATATGTGGTCCCTATGTAGGATGCTAGAGAACCAACTCATTATTCCGAAAACTGACAAATAAAGGAATAGATTCAAGCATTTAACTTCCCTTTCTGTATAGGGCTGTACCTAGTGATAATGAAAGAGTTGAGAAAGCAAATCTCTTCTTTTCTTAGAAGAATTCCAGTTAATAAATGAAGAAACAACTAGGAGTTAGCATACCACCACTTTGAAACCCCTATTGAAATAATGGATCTCTGAAACCAGTGCAGGAATACAAGTGTTAGTGTAACCTTTCTCACGGGTATTAGTTTTGTGATTGCTATCAATAATTGTGAAACGAAAAGCCATTGTCTTCTACTATGGAAATTACAGGGAACAAGAGGAGGTGGTAGGTTTGGGGCTGGGAGACCTACCCATTGCTTCAACCTATTTATCTTCTGCAACCATCTGTGAACCTGCAGCTCATGCCAAGTCAGAGGTGCGGAAATTCTAAGATGTATCCCTGGCTTCTGGGAAGGCAGCAGTTGTGTGTAGTTGTCTAGCTTTTGTTCCCATGATAAGGTCCTAATTCCTGGATGTCTTCTCAAGTGTCTCATAGCTGCACTGAGAAGGAAGAGTTCCATGGTTGATAGTGGTCTAAAATAAAACCACTCTTATTAAGTCTTAACATTAGTGAAATTAACTTGGAGATATTTTACAACCTTGTGTCACTCATCTGGTGATCAGGAATAGACAAGGTTTTCTCAATATTGTAGGAAAAACCTCTTTTCTCTGAAAAACTCAGTTCCTTTTATGGTCAATTGACCAAACTAAGACAGCCTGGAGTTTTCAGTGCCATTCTGTGCAACTTTCCCCCTTATCCATCACTCTGCAAAAAATCTTCTAAATCATCATCTTAAGAGCATACAGTGCATTAGGGAGCTCAGAGCTGACACTGGTCCAGAACATCTGGCTTCAAGAAAGCTAACCCGACTGTCGCCACCAGCTCAGCTACTCAGCGCTTGGTGCTGGGCATGCTCCTTTTAGATGAATGAGCCAAAAGATGTTATTATAACCATCTTGTTTTCTCTCAAAACTTCAGGAACAAATTGGGTACATGATTTTCCCACCCACAGTCCTGCATAATCGTCCTTTTCTGCCTATTTTTATTTTTCAGAGACTTCTAGGAGACTTAAAAGGTTGGCTTCTTAAACTTGAACTTAATAGCAGCTGGGAAAAAAGATGAGTAGATGCTCGATGTGGGGAACCATTTTGTTCTCTGCCAGATTTTATTTCTGTTGTTGTAATAGAGAGAAAATTAGCGGTCTACTTGTTCCAATGATTTTAGAATGTTGCATGGGAACTAAAGGCTGGGTCTTTCAAGATTTTTTTTCTTTAAAATATTTTGTTTTGTTCTGAAAATCCACAGTCAATTGACGGTATTATCATTGTGCTACTTAATACAAAAATAAACATTGAAAGAAAGACATTTTTGTGGCTTACTATTCTTTTACATTTTTTCTCAATTTTATTTTATTGCTTTCTGAACACATGCTTGAATTCTTTCCTTTTCTATGAATGTTATGTGCATTTTACCTCAGTCATTGGCCATGGTCATTTATTATGTTTCCCATGTGAGTGAAATCATTAGACCTTAGAGATTCTGTTTGTTTTCATTCTGTCCTTAAAAGGTAAAAGCTTGTTTTTGAACTGTATAATCGTTTCTACATTTTATTAATTTAAGATTTCTTACTTGTAAACGTCATTAACAATTAAAGTACTTGAGAATATTGGAAGATAGCTAGTTGGATGTTATAGTCTCCGACCATTCATTTTTGGTGAGGGGGAGAGAGACTGCCTTGGTACAGATGTGTTCACACAACGGTATGAGCTAAAAAAAAGATATGTGAAAAAGTCTCATCAGCAGCTGCAACGGTGTGTTTTAGGGTGGAGGTTTGTTTGAGAGAATTTAGAATGATTAGAAATAGTAAGATCCTGGAAATCTGATGATGGCTTGGGTGCCTGTGTGAAATGAGTTTGTCTATTGTGATGTGGGGAAAGGGAGCAGAGTGTCATGGGACTAGGGTTCAATATTCCACGTCCATCACTTGCTGGATAGATGATGTTGGGGAAGCTGCTTCACCTCTCTAGACCTCAGTTTCTTCATCAGTAAAATGGGACAATAATAGTACCCACCTGATTGGGTTATTATACTATTAAATGAATCTGTAGTTCGTTATCTGCCTGTGCCTGAAACAAGTGAGTGTCATCTAAGTGTTTGGTGAATAAATTAAAATAAAATATTATGTTTCAGAAATGGAAACCCTGGTTGATCATAAACACAAGCAAAGAGTTAATTGCTCTGTGTTTAAGACACAAAACAAACCAAGAATCACCTTCTTACCTAGGAAGAATCTAACCAAAACTGTTAGGTTATGAGAATGTCAGATTGAATAAATTTTATAAACCATTCAACTTCCTTAGGGCAGCCTGGAGTGAGGGTAGAAAGGGCATGGAGAGACCCCTCAGAGATTCACTGAGTCACTGCCTCGTCTTCAACAGAGGGAAAAATTAACAGTTAATATACAGGGTGTGGGTGGGTGGGTGGATCACTAATTTAGCTGAGAGGCACCCTGCTCTCACCCCAGTAAGTTACAAATGTTTCCTCTGGTTGTGAGCAGCCTTCATGTCACAGGAAGTAGGACTGTTCCAAATTAGCACTTAACTGCCTGAGTTCTGGTGAGATCAAATAGATGAGCTCTGGTCTCAGGCATGTGGGAGAAACAGATTACTCTTATATACAAAGAAAGTAAGGAAGGAAAGAAGATCAAAAAAAAATAGAAAGACAAAGAGGAAGCATGGAAGGAAGAAAAGAAGGAAAGAGGGCAGGAAGAAAAGGAAAGGGAAAGAAAGAGAGAAAGAGAAAGAAAGAAAGAAAGAAAGAAAGAGAAAGAAAGAAAGAAAAAAACAGAGAGTGAGAGAGAAAGAGAGCAAGAGTGAGGAAAGAAAGAAAGAAAAAGAAAGAGAGCGAGAGGGAGGGAAAGAAGGAGGAAGAAAAGGAGAAAATGAACTAGATACAAATCACTAAGGAGAGAAAAGTTTATTGTTTTATTAGTGAGGTTAATCAAAGTCTGTTAGGAAAACCTTCATTCAGAAGGGATCTTTTGTCTTTAAAAGTTATTTTTCAAAAAATGGAGGCGAAGGAGAGTAACTATTGTCTTCATTTGGCTTTCTGAGGTTAAAATGTTTCTTCTTTTTATTTCTAGTCGATGTGAAGAGTTAACTATGAAAAGAGGGCAGAAGGAAGAACTTGAGGCAATTCCGTGTGGACCTCGTTCCTGATAAGCAGTGTTTAGCAGTGAACCAGATGGGCATAAGTGCTGGTTTATCCTCTTGTACAATTTTGAAGCCACAGAACTACAAACTCTGCTAGTTCCCAGAAACAGAACCTGCAGTTTTGAACCAGCAAACAAACTATAAACTATACCAGGTAAAGAAAAGGCACCAACTCTTGAGGCTGACTTGGTGGCCATTTTAACCAGAGTGAGGAAGTGAGAATGTCAGGCGTTGCAAAGGAGATTATCCTCCTTGGTTCTGATAAAAATGATTAATTCGAAAGTAACAATGTTAGAATCAGCGGTTTTCATTTTCTTGAAGAAAACTATTATTTAGTTTAGCAGGATTTTAAACGTTATTTCTTTAAAAAGTTTTGAGTGTGTTTACGTAACTAAAAACGCTTTCAAGGATTTTGGAAATTGCCAGGATTCATTGATAAATCCAACTCCTTGTGGACTTTTATCATTAGCCTGGTTTACAAATAAGCCATATGGAAATATTATACATTTTTTTAAAATCTAAAGACTCTGCAGTAGGGTTACCAGACAAAATATAGGATGCCCAGTTAAATTTGGAGTTCTGATAAATAAATAATTTGTTATTATAAGTATGTCCAAAATATTGCATGAGATATACAAAAAAATTATTCAATATTGATCTAAAATTTAAATTTAACTGAGTGCCCTGAATTTTTATTTGCTAAATCTGGCTACCCTACTTCGGAAAAATCAAGTAAGATATTAGTTATTTAGCCCTTCAGAGAGTACGTGCTCCATCCTCTCTTTGTGATTTGATCACTCTGCAAGGATCTCTTTTAACCTATTAACCACCCTTGTTCGGGTGGCACACCTGTGTATCACACTGCTTCTCTGACTGTAATGTGGCTGCAAATCACTCAGGCACCGTGTTAAAATCCAAGCTCTGGTTGGGCAGGTCTGGGGTGGCGCCCGAGATCCTGCATTTTAACAACCGCCAGGTAATGCCTGGGCTGCTGGTCCGCGCTTCCATGAAGTATCTTGCTTTCAGTTCTCATTTCAACTAAACATGAATAAAACCATCATTTAAATGTTTTATTTACCCTTACTTCTTCCATTTTGTCAATTCTTTATTCTGTTTCTTTTTTTTTTTTAAGACAGAAAATGCCAAATGTGATGACTTTGGTTAATGGAAGTAAACTTTATTAGGCCATGAGGAAGTTCTGGAAAAGCACATGTTCCAGGAATTGGTCATTAGATTGTTCATCCGTTCATATTTCTGGAAGAATCAGAAGTGTCATTAGAAAAATCACATGATTGTACTTGGTTAACAGGCCATCCCAGGAGCCAAGTTCCAGAATGTGTCTGTTACTAAGCATGAAAAACCTGCTGGAAGTTATGGTTTTTTTTCATAACACTGAACTCTGTTAGGGGAAAGCATGTTGAAATGATTTCAACATCTGCATATAAAGACTCAAAAGTCCTTTGAAAATGAAAATCCCAGATTAACAGCTGAAGATATTCGTTGCCAGGTATTTTGAGCCTTCCAGTGGCAAAACCCAAATTAAGGAGGGGTGATGCTTGTCCATCAGGAGGGGGCTCACGTCTAAGTCCCATCACCTGGCCACCAAGGAGAGGGCTTTATGCCTTCCCTGGGTGCAAACAGTGATGGATTTTCCCGTGTTGGAAACCTCCTGTCTGCTCCTGACCCCCTGCAGCTACTCTGCTGAGAGTCAGGCGGCAAGGGATGTGTTGACAGGCTGTGAGTCTGTTTCTTCTCCTGGTGTCTGATGTGGCTTCTGTGTCAGACATGGGGCAGACAGGGAGGGGAGGAAGCTTGCTAGGAGGGGCAGGAGGACGGGAAAAACTGCTAGACAACTTTTCTGGCAGAAGCTTAACTGTTTAAACTTTTGCTGTCAGAGGGAATTTTAAGACATGGTGTCTGCTAAAGAATGAGTTGAAAATGTGTTTCCTTTGAGAATATTGAATGCCATCTCTTTAGAGACTCCTTAGACTGGAGGTGTAGGTGGTTTGATTTTGCCTTTTGGGAATCCCCCAAGACCTAAGAATAATGGTCTTCTCTTGTATTCTTTTGAAGGCACAGAAACTCATGGAATATTTGAAAATATGCAAAAGGGGAGGTTAAAAAATCATCTCCAAAGTTAGATACTAGTATTAGATCAATGATCATTTCTTGATTTTGCTAATTACACTGAACTTATGCAAGAGAATATCCTTCTTCTTAGGAAATACACACTGAAATATTTAATAAAGAGGCATCTTGTCTGCAACTTATATGATTCTTAATATAGAAAATGACAAAACAAAAATGATAAAATGTTGAGAGCTGGGAAATCTAGTGATGGTATAAAGGAGTCCTTTGCACTGTTTTTGTAATTTTTTCCCTAAGTTTGCAATTATATCAAAATGAAAAGTTTTACTAAAAAGATCTCCTTAGAATGATGCTGCCTAACCCAGCCCCTTGCACTGGCTCCTCCCTTGAATTCCTGGAGCATGAACTTGTTTTGCAGTTAGTGCTGAGCCTGGCTGTCCCTTGGGGACATCCCCAAGGGTTTGTGTCACTGTTCCCCTGCTGACTGGTAAGGCCTGGGGGCAGGAGCTATCTCTTGGAGTCTTAGAACTGAACACAAATTGCTTTAGACAATAAACATTCATTTTTCTGATGATGCTCGACCAACCTTTCTTTTAGTTGTGATTGGCTGATGGAAAGCAGAAATTTCTAGGCAAGGTATGGCTAACAGCGTTATCTAAATTCACATGTGTGTGTGTGTTTGTGTGTGTGTGTGTGTGTGTGTGTGTGTACTCCAGGCCAGCCCCCTCCATTTCAGGATAGGGTTCATTCACACATCTCTTTATCGAGGCTCAGTGCTAGAATGTATATAATTCCTGCGTGGAGAACAAAGCATCCTTAAAGCAGTTGCATTCCCCAAACTCAGCTCTGAACCACAAAGAGGATAAGTAACACATTAGTATGCAAGTTAAAGGGCAAAAAAGGAATTAACACCCAGTTTTTACCAGTTTGATAGCTTTCTATGATCCCAAGCAAGATACCTTTTTTTCCTCTTTTCTCAGTAAGAAAATTCTCAAAGTTTCTTGGTTTTAGTCCCCACCCAATTTATCATTTTTTTTCCTTTAAATGCTAAGAAGCTTAAAAATTTTTAAGTCTGTAAATTCTAAAGTCTGTAATTTTAAAGTCTACTTAAAACAGTCTTTGAAGGGACTCCCCAAGCACATTTCGTTGGATACTCAAGTAGTTTTTTTCCTTTCTCACCAAAATTGAGGTGGCCAAAATCAATCATCTTTGGGAATTTTTAACCTTAGAGATCTCTAAGAGCATATAAACTCTCCAATATCAATGGCTGTCCTTTCTTTGGGGTAGAACACTTTCATTTGGTTTAGAGTTGAGTTTTTAAAAGTTGCTAGAGAGTTTATTAAGATAATTCAATTTTTCCTTTTAGAACTTTTTTTTGAAAAGAATAATGGTTCATCATTCTGCATTAGCAGTGGATAACTGCTATCACTTATATCTGTATTGAATTATGATTGGTCACAATGTTTTAAGATGCTCTGTCTACCCTTTCAGAAATTTACCATGAAGTCTTAGTCAACCTTGTTTCTCACCAAGAGAGAGCCCCATCTGCAGTTCCATATCTCCTTTCCAGAGACGTGAGGGCAGGGCTGCCTTTTAGTGCTGCCTCAGAGCCTTCTTATTAGAAAACAAGATGGACATTGGGAAGCAGGGGAGGAGAGGGGAGGGGCTGGAGGTTCTGGGAGCACTAAATAGCTCTCTGAGTGAGAACAATTAGTGACGTAAGTGTATTCTTGAAAATGAACTGCTTTGGGGCCAGCACCAGCATCCCAGCTAAAATCTCCATAAAGAGTTCTGCAGTTCTGAGAAGTCATCTTCAGAGACAATACTTATTGGAATTCGTAGATAGTGTTTTATTTTGTACTCTCTGAAATTAGCTAATGTTCTGGTCACTTCAGAGCCTTTAAACATGGCCCCAGTCCCAAGGGTTTTCATAGGGGGGAAGTCTAGCAGCGGGTGTGCTGCAATTGTGTGGTTACTATGATTATGTACTTGAAGTCAACATCACCATCAGAATCTCTTTCTTTTTTCCCCTAACTTGGGCATAACATTTGCCTTTTTTTCTTTATTGTCGAGAAATAGCAATGCTTTCAACATAGCAACAGTGCTCACATACACAATATAATTTTTTAGCCTGGATTTTAAAACATATAATTTAACTCTTTTTTTTTTTTTTTTTTTTTTGCTGTACGCGGGCCTCTCACTGTTGTGGCTTCTCCCGTTGCGGAGCACAGGCTCCGGACGCACAGGCTCAGCGGCCATGGCTCACGGGCCCAGCCGCTCCGCGGCATATGGGATCCTCCCAGGCCGGGGCACGAACCCGTATCCCCTGCATCGGCAGGCGGACTCTCAACCACTGCGCCACCAGGGAGGCCCTTTAACTCATTTTTAAAAAAGCATTTTTTAATCTGATTTATTTAATTGATTGCATTTCATTTTAAAAGCCTGGGAGGGTAGAAAGATGGCTAGTGTTTTCTAATAATGTTGACACGGACGTCGTCACAGTATTGTCGATACTGCTTTTATTTGTCTACATATAGGAAATATACTGTATAGCCCAAGGAAAATAAATTTAGATGGGATGGATTTCTGGGTTTTGAGAAAATTCTACAATATTTTGCTGAAATACTGACACGAAGTTTTAATACAGTTTGGATCTTTTATTTTAATTATATTTAACCACAGTATTTTATAAAATATCATGAAGCTTGACAAATTCTTCAAAATATTTCAATGATTTGGCACTTGATATATAGAAAGAGCTTCCAGTGATTTCAGTATGTAGAAAATGAACACAAGTGTTACTAATTACATCTACTGAAAGCTTTCAGTGACCTTCTAAACTAGCTGAAATAGCCCTGTGATTTATGATTGCTAGATCTAAAATCTTTACAAATCAGTCTATAAGGTACTACATTCAAAGCAATTCTAAAATGTTTCTTTATCCCACTACTAGGCATATACCCAGCTAAAACCATAATTCAAAATGACATATGCACCCTAATGTTCATTGCAGCTCTATTTACAATAGCCACGTAATGGAAGCAACCTAAATGCTCATGGACAGATGAATAGATAAAGAAGATGTGGTACACATATACTATGGAATATTACTCAGCCATAAAAAGGAATGAAATTGGGTCATTTGTAGAGATGTGGATGGACCTAGAGACTGTCATACAGAGTGAAGTCAGTGAGAAAGAGAAAAACAAATATCGTATATTAACGCATATATGTGGAATCTAGAAAAATGGTACAGATGAACTGGTTTGCAAGGCAGAGATAGAGGCACAGATGTAGAGAACAAAAGGATGGACACCAAGGGGGGAAAGCAGGGGTGGGAGTGGTGGTGTGATGAATTGGGAGATTGGGATTGACAGATATACACTAATTTGTATAAAATAGATAACTAATAAGAACTGCTGTATAAAATGAAATAAAATGAAATGAAATAAAATAAAATAAAATATAAAATGTTTCTTTAAACCCTCCCAAGTAATGAATACAATCATTTTGAATATCACTATATTAAGTTATTTTAAATATTATTATGTTAATTCATACTTTACTATGAGTTCAATACCTTATTATAAATTGACTGGCAGATGAAGAGAGCCTGTAAATACATGCTGCACACAGTTAAAAATATGTCTCTCTAAAATTCATATGTTGAATCTCTAACTTCTGATGTGACAGTATTAGGTGTGTGGCGCCTTTAGGAGGTGATTAGGTCATGAGGGTGGAGCCCTCATAAATGGGATTAGAGTCTTATAAGAAGATACATGATAGAGATGACCTCTTTCTCCACCATGTGAAGATACAGCAACACAGTGGCCATCTGCAAAGCAGAAAAAGGCCCCACCAGACACTGGATCTGCTGGCACCTTGATGGACTTCTCAGCCTCCAGAACTGTGAGACATACAGTTGTCCAAGGCCCCCAGTCTATGGTATTTTTTAGGGCAGCCTGAGCAGACTGATAGGTGATGAGTAGGCAAAGCCAACAGATGTCCACTTGGTCAGTAAATGTTTGGTCACTATTTACTTAACATTTGCTGACCACCAATAAATGCACATGTTTTAAAGATTTCTTTTTGGAGCATTTCTCATGAGTGCACTTTGGAGTATCAATGACATTTTCCTTTTCTGAACTAGAAACACAGAGGTGAAAGGAATTGTCTGGGCAAAGCTGAATCTCCAGCCAAAACAAGACTAATTTTGTAAGGTCGCTTTGGGTTCTCTGTCTCTGAGGATTGCATGCTTCCTTTGAGCTCTTAGTGTTGAAAAATTCAATACCTCGCCTTATTCAGCCATTATTGCTTCTAATTTTGAGATCTTGCCCTGCTTACCAAGAAAGGTCCTTTAGAGTGGAAACCATGTATCGAGTTTCTTTATTCTCCATTACACACTGCTTGGCATACAAAAGACACCAAATAAATTCTTGGTTACATAATATTTGAAAATTGGAATAACATTCCCTAGAACACTAGTGAAAGTTACATAGCAAGAGCTGGGATTATTCAATTTTCTCACATATCAAAAAGTAGTTCAAACCAATGTTTGAAGGCCAGCAAGTCTTCCAGTGACTAACTGAAAGATGTTCATATTTTTAATTGATACCAGATAATTTAAATGCCTCATTCCAACAAATACTATACCAGTCTCTGAGCACAGATTTTATAAATGATTTTGGAGTTGGATAAGGAGACAGGAGCAACTTCCAGTGGAGGTGTCAGTGCTCAGTGAAGTGTAGATGACTGAAGAAATGGCTAATTTCTATCATTATTGTGATTATGACAGTCATCTCATCAACATCCTCAATAATACATATTTTTGAGTGCCTACCATATAATGAGCTTCTAAGGAGGTATAAATATGAGACTGAGAAGTTTACAATCTAAGTGGGAAAAGGGACAAGCAAAGGGGCGCTGATCGTGTCCCAAGTAAATGAAGGATAAGACTTCCTTGGTTGTGAAAAAACATGTGCATCCCTAGAGGAAAGACCCAGCTCAACAGGAAAAACCTAACTCTTCAAAACTGGATTATGGCATCGTTCCTGAAGGAACAGCAGCACCTTCTCACTCTGGTGAAAACAGGAAACCTATATTCCTATTTGTGACGGGAATTACTTGGTTGACTACTTGCTACTGTATTACATTCAGGCCCTGGTGATGAATTTAAGGAGCCTCGATTTTCAAGATGGGGGTGTAATTGCAGATGTTGGAGGACCCAGGTCACAACAGCTTGAGGGTAGACATGAGGGTACGTTAGAGTTGTGTTAGTTTCCTAGCACTCCTTAACAAGGTCCCCCAGACTGGGAAACTTACCCAACAAAAATGTTTTGTCTCACAGTTCTGCAGTCTGGAAGTCCAATATCAAGATGTTGGCTGGATTGATTCCTTCTGTGACTGTGAGGAAGACTGCCCCTCCCCTAGCTCCTGGTGGTTTGCTGGCAATCTTTGGCGTCCTTTGGTTTGTAGACGTGTCACTTCAGTGTCTTATGCTTCTCGCTGTGTGCATGTCTGTGTCCAAATTTACCCCTTTTATGAGGATACCAGTCATGTTGGATTAGGGCCCACCTTACTCTGGTATAACCCCATCTTAACAAATTACATCTGTATCAACCCTATGTCCAAATAAGGTCACATTCTGAGGTCCTGAGGGTTAGGACTTCAACATATGAAATTGGGGGACAACATATATATTCTGCCCATAATGATAATAAACCCCTATAGTATGCTCTTGCCTCCTTGCCCCACCACAGGTGAGATTTCTTAGTGCTCTCACCCCTAGTACCCTGCTAAAATTCCCCTAGGTATTTCTGAGTGAATGGTGGTGTTCTCAGATACACCTGTCAGATGCTGCTTGCTCTCTGCTGTCATCCACAGGTCTGCCACTTTCCTTGGGCACAGCTGACTCTCCTGGGTACCAGCACCTGTGTCATGGGTCCTTCAGTCCAGGACCGCTTGGCAAGCCAGGATCCCCACAGCTCTGGAGCCCTCTTCACCCAAGGGGCTTTGTGAAGTTCAGAGCAACTTCTTTCCCCCATTGTCCTTACAGGGTATGTGCCATTAGAGGGTCATTGAAGCAGGACAGCCTGCACACTGGCTGATTATGTCACAAAGCTTTTAGTGAAAACAGACACCAGGCTACACTCAGAGTGACTTGAGCTTGCTGATGTCTCAGGCCCAGGGGTCAAGCCAGCCTTGCCTGCTTGCCTTTGTGTGCCATCAGCACAGGCTCTTTTCCAGCACTTCCCTACGTCCTGCATGCAAGTCCCCTTTAGGGAGCCCCACCCCCACCATTGTGCTAGACATCCTCAGACAAGTCTGAACACTATGTAACGTGGTGATATTTATCTTTACACCTTTTCCTAGTGCTCTGATTCCCTTTTAGCAACCCCCCTTCTATGTTCACATGTGTGTATGCGTGCAAGGGCATGTGCACACAGCATGTTATCTTGGGACTTTCCCTCAAATTTATAGCCTACTACACCTCATTTAGTGTAGTAGTTTTTGTATATTTCTGACCATTGAACCCTTTCTTCAGATGTGAGTGGACAGCCAAATGTGGGCCCTGAGTCTAACCATCTAAGTTTCAATTCTGGCTTCTCCATTTATCAGCTGTGTGAGCAAGGTCAATTTTCGGTACCTCAGTTTCCTAGTTCCTGAAGTGGGGAAAACACTGTACTTAACTCACAGTGTTATTATAAGAGCAAATGGGTTAATGCACATAGAGCGTTTAGGACAATGACTGTCACACGAGCTTCTGGCTAGAAGGTAGGTGAGGGGTGGGTTGCCAGCTCCTCAGATAAGTTCCTTTCCTCCTTCTAAGATATCCTTGAGTCTCCCTTTAGAAACCCTGCAGACTCAACAAACCCAGTCTGCAAGCCAACAAGACATGAGTGATTCCATAACTGCTTCTAGTCAAATAAAAAAGGTAGCAAGGGCTTCCCTGGTGGCGCAGTGGTTGAGAGTCCACCTGCCGATGCAGGGGACATGGGTTTGTGCCCTGGTCCGGGAGGATCCCACATGCCGCAGAATGGCTGGGCCCGTGAGCCATGGCTGCTGAGCCTGCGCTTCTGGAGCCTGTGCTCCACAACGGGAGAGGCCACAGCAGTGAGAGGCCCACGTACCACAAAGAAAAAAAAAAAGAAAAGGTAGCAAATATTCTCCATAATAATCTATTTTGAAAATAGGAGCAATTATGGAATATTCAACTTCAACTCGATTACTAAATACACTGTTTAGACCTAAGGAAGCTTTAGAAAAGTAATGCAAGCTCTCTTTTCCTATTTGATTTCATTGATCAAAGACTTCTAAAGCAAATATAAACTTTCCAGTTTCCAGCAAGTGGGCAGGGATGTGCTTTAGTCAGTGGTTCTCACACTCTGGGGACCCCTGCGTAGAGGAGTGGTTGGGTGTTCATCAGTGAAACATGGGCATTTTGAATTTTTATTGATTCTGGGAGATTTTGACACTACAGGTAAGAAGTAAAGTTTTTTTTTGTTTTTTTTCAAACAGGTATTAGATATCAGATGCGTGCACAAATCAGGAAATTTCCTTTTAGTTTAGATTCTTCTAAAGCCAGCCTATTGACTTTCTGATTAGTTTAGCTGAAAACTTCTGCACTACAAGACAGAAGATTCAGTGACTGTGAGGCCAAGCAGCCTGGCATACCTGTGAGTGACATGCTCACAGCCATCAAAGCGACTTAGGGCACTGCCCTCTGTGTTGATGCTTTAGTAATGACTTGGATGCTTCTTTGTCCCTTTAAGGATTGAATTTAGAAATACCAACATTGAAATCACATGAGCCTAGGATTTAACCAATTAATGAAGACTTCAAATAAAGAAAAGAACATCCTTCTTCTTTTTTTTTTTTTTTTTTTTGTAGAATGGCTACAAGCTATTTGGTGGGGAGAAAAAACACACCGAGGTGAATTTGCATCTTAGAATAACAGTGTTTATCAAGAAATCCCAGTGAGCAGAGGGTAAGATTACAAGAAGAGATGATAGTTGCCCTTGCGAAACCACCTTTGCCTCATACTTGACAGATGTTTCAGATAGATGGATGAGATGAACAAATTGCTAAAATGAAACTGAGGTAGCAACTCTCTTCAATGCATCAAGATGGTATGATAAAAGAGAAAGAACAAACAGAGAGGCAAACTGGCATGCTTAGAATCACTGGGACGTCTAGAAGGATAATATGAGCTCCTGGGTGAGGCTAGTTTATTTACTTGTGAAACTTGGACGCTATGATTATAGCTCAGATTTGACACCCGGGGTAATTAGGAGCCCGGGTGGAATAGCAATCCATAGGACAGTTAGAGCAGGAAGCCTGGAGGAGACATGCTGGTCACAAGATGTCCTGGACCCAGGTTTCCCCCAGCCACCTTGGATGTACTGGGGATGAGGCGTTGGCAGCCCGTGGTGAGGTGAGGGTCTGTGTGTATGAGGAACAGGACAGGGCATGAATGTGAGGGGTTGACTCCACTTAGACGCTGTTTCACAAACACATACAAAAAAAAATGGTTACAATTTAAAGAAACTGTTGCTTATAAATACAAGCGTGGATGGATGTTTCTCTTTTCAGTGTTCATTTGAAAAATGGAGATTCCTACACCCAAATCAGATCTTCTATATCAGATTTTGGGGGGCTGGAATTTGCATTATTTACATGCACCCCAGCAGATTCTGATGCAGCCCATCAGGAAGCAAGGTTAGGAAATCAAAATTCTGGTGTGGAACTAAAATGTGTCCTGAAAATAAAAAATGACAGGTTGATAAACACATACTCATGGATGAGGGTCCTCAGCAATACTTGCTGTGCTGTTTTGTTACAGCCATTTCTAGATACACTCGGCATAGGAATGATTTTCAAACCTTATTTGAAAATAATTTCATGCTTAGACAAGTTGCAAAAATAAAAAGAATACAGGTATTCTTCACCACCTTATTTAACCCCTTTTGCTTTATTATTTTGTGCTCTCTCTCCACACACACGTGTGCACATGTGCACATGCATACACACACACACACTTTTTTTCTGAACTATTTGAGGCTAAGTTCTGTATATCACAGCTCTTTTCTCCATCCTAAGCTCTTCACTGTGTATTTCCTCAGAATAGGGACATTCTCTTACATAACCACCATACAGTTATCAACTTCGGTAATTTTAACATGGATAAAATGTTTTATCTAATCTTCCATTTGTGTTCCAGTTTTGTCAGTTGACCCAGAGATGTCCTTTAGAGCATTTTCCCTCCAGTACAGGATCCCTCTAGGGTCAGGAATTGCATTTAGTTGTCCTGTCTCTTCAGCCTCGCTATTTAATCGGCAATATTTCCGCAGGCTTTCTTTGTGTTTGAGGACATCAACATTTTGAAGAATACAGTTGCCCTGAAGCCCTATTTCTTTTTTTGAACGTTTCTTATTTGGGGCTTCTCTGATGTTTTCTTGTGATTAGATTTAGGTGATGATGCATTCCATGCTGAAGGACTGTGTAGGGGATGTAGTGTCCTTCTCAGGGTACCACATGTGGGGACATGCAGTGATCGTATAGCTTCACTGATGATGTTAATATTGGTTACCTGGTTAATGGAGCACTTGACATCTCCACTCTTGAAGTACTACTTTTTTCTTCCTTGCAACTAATAAGCAGTCAGTGGGATGACATTTTAAGACCATGCCTATATCCTGTTCCTCATCAAAAATTTTCCCTATTAAAAAACAGAAACAGACTCACAGACATCAAAAACAAGCTTATGGTTACCAAAGGGGAAATGTGGAGGGGGAGGGATAAATTAGGAGTTTGGGATTAGCATACACACATGACTATATATAAAACAGATAATCAACAAGGACCTACTGTAGGGCACAGGGAAATCTACTCAATATTCTGTAATAACCTATATGGGAAAAGAATCTGAAAAAGAATGGATATATGTATATGTATAACGGAATCACTTAGTTTCACAACATTGTAAATCAACTATACTCTAATATAAAATAAAAATTTTAAAAAATCCCATAGATTTAGCATCTATTGATGATTTTTGCTTGATCCAGTCTTTACTGTGGTGATTGCAAAGTCCTGATTTTTCCAGCTCCTCTACTCCCTCTCCACCTACCGTGAGTGAGCACCAACCCTACTCCCCCGTTCATCTATTTATTATCAGTATGTATGGTGAATTCCTATTTCTCAGTCGTTTCTTACTCTACCTCATTATTTTTGTGTTCAAATTCTCCCAGGTTTGGCCAGTGGAGCCTCTTCAAGTGACTCTTGTGTCCTTGTGGAGGCTCTTGTCTCCCATTATATTTTGAGCACTTCCTTACTTCCCAGCACTTTCTTACTTTGACCCTTTCCTTCTCCTGCTTTAGAATTAACTGTTTCTCTGAAGACTTGGTTCATTTTAGGGAATGAATCCAGGGAATGGTATTAGAAACAAGATCTGAGTACTAAGTGTGCTCATTGTTTCTGGGGTGGCTTTGGTTCTTGGTCTTTGCTGTGGACTAGGAAAGACCACAGGGGAAATATATGCATGTATACACACCTAGATGTACACATGCAAGGAAATATACCTGCAAATATGCCTAGACACGCACACGTATTTTAGATATCTTGAGTTCATCTGTATGATGTATGTAGTACATTAAACATGGTATTAATGACATTTTATACATGTGATGTTAGTTCATCTTCATGATTCCTTGTACTAATGAGTCTTTCCCAGTCTGCTTTTCCCTGCAGTTTCCATGAGATGACTGTAGATCCCCTTTGCCTTGTTGCCCAGAGGATGACTCCTCCTGGCATGTAGCATCCTCAAGCCTGATTCTCCAACCCAGTGTGATCAGCACTTCCTCAGTTTATTACACAGAGCTGGTCACTGTTGGACCCAAAGAGCTCGAGTCGCTTCAATTTACCTTTAAAATAAAGGAAAGGGGGAAAAAAGACTTGACTTAATAGCCCACTAACCGGTATGGTATAGCTATAGTTATGCCTTAAGCTCCCCTTTCACTCCCCAGGTGCCTGCCTTTGCTCCATCTTGACCACCAGCAGCAACGCTGTCCTTCTGAGCAGCCCCACCCACTAAGGACTAACGGATGAGGCTGGAGGCTGCTCTCACCTTGGCTGCCTCTTCCCTCAGGTTCCTTTCTTTTTCCTGGAGCAGCTTCATGTTTAAGCCTTCTCTCTGTCCCTGACATCCACGCCGCTTCTCTTTCTGTTCCCTGCATCCCTCTTTTCCTTGTTATTCCCAGCAAGAGAACTCACGAACATTGGAAACAGTAAGCTCAAGAGTGACGGAAAGGTAAACGATGCCAATCTGCTTGTTCTACTCTCTACCGGGTGGCAGAGGAAAATCGTTATTTCTCTTGTAGTTGTTTTTGTTGGTACAAAGCACAGGCGAGGCACTGCAGCCACTGCCCTGTACACTAGATTCCAGGGGAGGATGTTACGTACTGAATAGAAAGATCACAGGTCCTGGGATGGACAAAGGGAGCACCTGGGATGGACAAAGGCAGCACCTGGGATGGACAAAGGGAGCACCTGGGATGGACAAAGGGAGCAGGGACGAAGAGCCTGGGCCTTGTGCTTAACTTCTTGGCCTCAGCTTCCTCATCTGTAAAATGGATAAAACAGTAACCCCTCATGGAGTAGCTGTGAAATTAAAACAGTGAAATGTGGATTAGTTAGAACAGTTCCTGGAACAAGGTAAAGAGTAAGCAAGACCAAGCAGGTCCAATCACCACTTCCGTCTCTTACTCTCTGACTCACAGGCCCCTCTCCTCAGTCAGCCCCTGTTCTCTCTGTAAAATGGGGAGAAAAAAGTGTATGCCGGGACTACACGAGATCAGCAGTGAAAGCTCCTGCACATTCAGTGTACACAGAGTGAGCTCCCTTTTGTTGGAAATGTCAGGGTGAGCAAAGTTTCTCTGCAAAGAGACCCAAACAATATACATATGTTGGGCATTCTTTCCACACCCTGCACTGACTATAAGGTTTATTTTGCATCTACCAGGCATGATTCCCATCCCATCCTGAAGTCACTTATGATAAACTTGGTAACACAAAGCAAGTTCTGTAAATACAAAGGATGAGGCGAGGTGGTGGGGGTTTAGTGTCACAAAGGTGGCAGCCATGGGAGTGTCAAGTGCCCAGGATGACAGCGGTACTAATGGTGGTGATACCACTCAATGAACAGCAGGACACGGCATTAAAGTAAATTAATGTTCAACAGCAGCTAACATTGAGTGCAAGCCATGCCCCCAGCCCTGTGCTGAGTGCTTTGTGTGCATTGTCACCTGAGTTCCCCTAGGTATCCTTTGGGGAGGGCTTGAAGGAGTGAATTCACATATTACAGTCAGTGAAATGGAGCCCAGGAGGATTTGTCAGGCTGCACTGGCAGACCTGGATTCTAACCAAGCAAGGTCAACGGAATGGAATTAGGTGCTGCTCTGGGAAGGCCTCAGAAGGGGTGCAGTTGAACACCTGTCAGGGAGCTTGCACCTGTGGAGGCATGGTGGGTCGATTCATGAGGAACTCTAAAGACATGGTTTTCAATTTAATAGAGAGGTACTCTCCAATATTTGTGGTGTTCAGAACAATAATTTTGATTTTGGGGTGTTTCGTGCATGAGTTTAAAATATTTTAAAAGTACTGGGATGGCCCAGAATTTTTTTTTCATGTGTGTATATATGTGAATGTATCTAGTTATTTAAAGAGCCAAAAATGAAAGTCTGTCTTTTTTATTAAGTACTGCATTCTCATAAACAAAACTGAAGAGGTTTAACCGTAGACTTTTAAGATTGCTGCCTTGACTATATTAAATAAAAAACAGTCCATGATCACTTGCTAAACTCAAGTTTTAAAAGAATTATTATTATTATTATTATTTTACAACTTTATTGGAGTATAATTGATGACACCACTAACAATGGTGTGTTAGTTTCTGCTTTACAACAAAGTGAATCAGTTATACATATACATCTGTTCCCATATCCCTTCCCTCTTGCATCTCCCTCATTTAGATAGGAAACTGATGTTTATTCAAAGGAACGAAAGAAGCTAGAAGGAAGAAAGGGAGAGAGGAGGGAGGAAGGAAGTTTCTTCTCAGTGACTTGTATCTGTAAATTGGAGACGATGCTTCACACCTGCATAATTTGTTATTGGTGAGAGACTTGACTCCTGCAAATTCTCATAGGCTTCATTCATGAAATTACAAGTTCATGTTCCTTAGCAGAGTAAGTAGCCTTCAATGATGGATGGTGAGTGACATACGGAAAGTTTGGTGAAATAATCTCAGAGAATCCCTTCAGAGTCATGTGAGTTAGGAGTAGGTATTCGTTGTCATTGCCTTTATGATCACTTTAGATCAACTTTTTTGCTTTCTTTTCTGTTTGGTTTCTGAGACCAAAGTGTAGGATTAATGAATAGATGCTTGTCAATAAAAAAATGAATGAGCCTCAATTGTGTGGATTTGTAGGGAGGTATTTGATCTGTGTACATACGGCATCTTTATTCAAGTGGTTCTCAGCAGAAGCAATTTTCCTCCAGACATTTAGCAAGGTCTGAAGTCATCTTTTCTTGGCTGGCGGGTAGTGGGTATTTCTGAACTACTGGTATTTCCAGTGGGTAGAGGCCAGAGATGCTGCCAACCAACTTATAATGCACAGGACAGCTCCCACAGCAAAGAATTATGTGGCCTAAAACATCAATAGTGCCAGGTTGAGAAATCTCACTTTATTCTAACATCACTCTGATTGCTTCCTATTGTTTAATTTGAAAAGATATTCATCAGATAGGGGTGACTCTTAGACATAAACTCATCCACAGTATTGATGAGTAATGTGTGCCAAACCCCAAGTTACAGCACAATAAAGAAAAAGTTTCCAGCCTGCAATTACCTGTAGCCTGATAACAAGTAAATGGACTAAAGTCTTATGGGTACAAAAGACAGTGAGGGACAAAGGGAGGAAGGGCAAATGAACTTTATTTCAAAAAAAATAGATGTAAATTAGTTTGGATGATGTACATTTCCCCTGTACCAATTAGTACCATTTCCTCCTCCCTCGACTTTGAAGTTTTACTTGTTTATTTGTAAATGAAAATGGTAACATTTAAGGCATACAACATGATGATTTGATATGCATGTACATCATGAAATGATTCCTGCGATGCATTTCTATATAAATCCTTGCATTGATGGGAGAATAAAGTGTATTTGTTTTCATGTGTGCCAGCTTCTCAACACGCTGGTGTAGACCCACATACCTCTTGCCAGTGATTGGTCCAAGCAGAGGTTGATTGGATGTTCCTGTCTTCTCCTCAACGATCTGAGTGCCGCTACAGCTGTTTGTAGCAATTAGAATGTGTTGTGTGCAAAGACTTGAGTGTTGACTGAACCAATTAAAAGATCAATTAGTGCAGCACAAGTGCTTAGAGAGTAGTTTTCTGTGACATGGAGCAGGTTTTCCATCAGTATTGAGAGCTACAACTGAAACCAACCCTCTGGAATGTGTGTTCTTTGTTCTTAGCTTTTTTTCTCTTTTAAAATGTTCTGCGTATTGTTCAACATTCAGTGGAGGTTATCAGTCAATGGACTCATATGACAAAAAAGGCTTTTCTTGCAATCGTATTTTCATTTACAGTAATTCAGTGAATTACTAATAATTCATAGAATGCATAGTAATTAAATAATCATAATTAAGTAAAAATAGTAAAATAACACTGAATTTATGCAAATACTTTATTTTTTGCTCTGATGTAGATTAGTTAAAAAGGCTGTTTCCCCATTAGTTATTTATATATGGTTTAGATGTCTTGTTTCTGTAACTAGAAAAAAATCCGTTTTAGTTTTTCTTCTTATCTTGGAATCTCAGCATATGTGTACCACAAGCTACATGCAAAACTTTGGATGTCACAGATTTTGTGACAGAGCTCTTACAGGCCATGGGATGGAGTGAAGATGGAATGCATTCAATGCATTCCTAGTTTCTAAAGTACTTGAGGGGTCAGGGGTCAGGAGGGGTCTTCTCGGCAAGTGAGAAAGAAAAAGTGACTCCGGGAGAAGTTTTCAAGGTGTAAAATCTTCATACCTTTATTCAGAAAGTATTGAGACAATTAGTGGATAGCAGAAGGTGATATGATGGGTGCCCAGGACATATTTCCTGCCCTTTGGTGGTTTATACTGTAGTTGGAGAGGCAAGGGCCAGTTATGTTAGTTATGACTGTGGGTGACCAGGAACAGAATCCTTGACTCTCTTCTCTACTTTCTACAACACTGTGAGCTCCCCAGAGGAACAGTCACTAAAAAGGGAAGCAGAGGAAATCACAGGGTGTGTTTTCCAGGGTTTGGGGAGTAAACCTCTCTAAGGAAGTTCTATCCCTGGTGAGTTAAACTGGACTAGAGGTGACCGAGGAGAGGGGTCACCTTTTCTCTGGTCAGAAGCTGGTCATATGACCTCCCTAAGGTAGCCTGGGTCCTGCCCCATTTTCTATTTGGTTCTTTCTTATCCTGGAAACTCCTACCAAACAGGAGCCATCTCCAGGCCCTTCTCACTCCCCAGCCACATGGTTTGACAAAGGAGACAATTGAGAAGGAAATTCAAGAGAGGAATTGAAAAGCAGATTCCTGGGAGAGTATTCCAGGTTGATGTCTTAGGGTTTACTCTTCCCTTCTCCAAAATCTCTGCCCCAGCCGCCGTGGCCCGGTAGCATGCTTGGCATGGGACGATTCTGGTGTTCTTCCTTGTGGATGTGAGCTACAACCATCTCCTGGGAGTGAGCCAACAAAAGTGTCTAGCCAACAAAAGATTTACATGAAACAGTCATGACACAGGTGCTGTTTGATGGAGCACCAAAATGAGGGCAACATTGTAGGGTGTGCCCCAAAGTTCTTAGTAATGGACAACAGAATTCAGTCTAGCTAACTGTAGCAACATAAGTGACATGGTACTGGGTAATTTGTGGAAATTCTAAGAAGTTCAGAGAATCATGCCTCTACACATGTCAGGAGAAACCCACTCACACCCCAGGGCTGTTCTAGCAGAAACCTCATCGCTGCTACCATTACTGCCACAGATGACCAAGGAGATCCATGTCCCCACCTGTGGATGCTCCTGGTACTCACTTCCCAGTCCCCGCTGGGGACATCTGCTGGGCAGAGCATAGCTCAACAACAGAAAGAACCCATGTTGCTAGGGAGTCTGGGGAATGTGGTTCTTAGCTTTGTAGATAAAAGCACACTAGAAGGGATGTGAGTGGGTATTGACTGATCCCATCTGTATTTGAAAAAATGTTACAGGACTTGGTTGAAAGTAGACGTGAAAGGGGACTGGAGTTGTTGGGTGAGACCTTGTGAGGAAGTGGACCCTGAGTTGAACTAAAAGGATTTGGGTTGTTTGGAGGAGGGACATGGACAGTCCGTGGAAAGTAGACTTGACGTTAAAGGTAGATGTGACTTTTTCTATCAGTGGTGCTCTCAGAGCTGCCATGGCAGAGATGGACTGAGAGTTCATATTTGACAGTCATCATGGGTGAGGCCAAACAGAGAAAATGGGGCAAACATTTGGAGAGAGTTTGGGTACCAGAAGGTTTGGGACTTCATCCAGTGTTTGGTGAGGAGCGACTGGAGACTTATCACAGAGCAGGGACATGATGAGATCAGTGTTTCAGGAGTCTTATGGTTCTCCTGTGTAGGATTGCCTAAATGGAGATAGCCTAGAGGCAGAGAAACAGGCTAGGGTTCAAATAATCTGGGTGGCAGGTGGTGACTGCCTAGTCTAGTGAGAACACACACACTGAAGGAGTGGATATCAGAGTCTTTTCAAAAGAAGCAGCAGTATGGGAAAGGGGATCCAAATTCAAGTGCCAGAATTTGCCACTTACTGATGGTGTGATCTTGATGTCTCTTGGTGTTGTTCAGTTGGCTTTGGCATCTGTACAATGAAAAGATAATACTCCTTCACCACCCCACTGTCCTGGGTAGACATGAAACTCCAGTAATGAAGGTTTATAAGAACACTTTGCAACCCAGGAGGCATCACGTAACATGAGTTATTGTTATTATGAAAGGTGGAATCAGTGTGGCTGGGTGACTAATAAGGAGAGAAGAAAGAAAACTGTCAAAAATGATGCTTGGCTTTCTCCCAAGAGCAAGTGAGCTCTGGGTGGAAAAAAGGGGACCTTTGGAGATTAGGAGGTGGTATAAACAGTCTGGATTTGAACAGGGTTATGGCAGACACAAGTGAAGACATGCACAGGAGAGTTGCAGAATCAGGGCTGAAGCCCTAGTGAAGTCCAGGTAGGATAAAACATGATTCATGCTTCCTGCTGTTCCAGAAAAATTGTAAGAAAGGGATAACAGGTTAATTTTCTATGTAGTTTACTTTTTTGTTTATTTGTTTTAAGGGTAGTACCCTTTTAAATTCTACTTTAGCTGCAAACCAGGAATATTTAGGCAATTTATGGACTAAAATGTATTACATGAAGAGTAAAGTAACAGTAGGAGACTGACCTTCAGATTTGCCTGAGACTGGGGGATTCCCAGCACTTGAGAATTTCAGCTAAAACTGGGAGAGTCTGGGCAGTTGAGGATGAGATAGATGGGTACCCTAACAGGCTGAGAAGAAACAGGAGGAGGTGAGATGGTCACTCCTAGATAATCAAATGGTTACTAAAAAAGATTCAGGTGGCTCAAGGTGGAGTAGGAAGTGCAGCTAGAAAATATTCTAGTTTAGTAAAAGAAACTCTGGAGAGTTATGGCGTCTTGCTGTGTTCAGGAAAGAGCCAGAAAATCTCTCCTGGGACGAAAGAAAGCTGGCATCCTCAAAACTCCAAACATTTCCAGGGGTGGGGGCTTATCTTCTCAAGTTATGAAGGAAACCTGTGAAAAACATGTGGAAATGATTATAGTTAGGCTGACTAATAAAGACACATATGTACTTTAAACTTGGGGAGTTTTCATTTTTTGTGGAGTTACTCTGAAGAAATATTTTTCCTTTGTGTATTTGATGTGTTTACATTCACCTGGTTCAAGACAGAATCATCTTTTTGATTTTGAACAAAGACCTGGAAATAAAAAGTTGGACAGTTGGCATGGTGCAGGGCTGCCTGGGAATTCTCCCATCTTGCCTCTCCAGAGGAAAGCACTGGATAACCTCACCAAGGGGTGATGGTGGCCTCACCAAGTTAGAGTAGAGCTCCAACGAAGGAGCAGGTCCAAGAAGTACAAGGATCATGAGATCCTGAACTGTCTGGACAGAGTGGCTCTGAGAGGTTAGATCTTCTGCCATCAAAGACTTCTTTGCCTGGACCTGACCTTTTGTTGATGATCCAGAACTAAATGGGGCTCTGAAAACTGGGGGAGCCAAGAGTCACAAGGAAACCATCAACTGCAACTGGGGTTTCTCGATTTAAAAAAATAAAATAAAAGCATACCCTTAAAAATAGTTACTCGACTGTTATTGGTTGAATCTTGTCCTCTTAAAATTCATATGTTGAAGTCTTAACCCCTAGTGCATCAGAATGTTGACCTTATTTGGAAAATACGGCCTTTGCAGTTGTAATTAGTTAAATGAGGTCATTAGGTTGGACCTGTAATCTAATATGACTGGTGTCCTTATAAAAAGGGGAAATGTGGACACAGACCTGCAAACAGGGAGGGCACACCATGTGAAACTGTAGACAGAGATTGGGACAAAGTGTCTGCAAGCTAAGGAACATCAAAGATTGTCCAAATCACCAGAAGTTAGAAGCCTAGAACCCATTCTCCCTCCCAGGCTCAGTGGCAACTAACTCTGCTGACACTTGATGTAGGACTCTTAGCTACCAGAATTCTGAGACAACAAATTTCTCTTGTTTAACCCACCCAATGTGTGGTACTTTGTTACAGCAGCCCCAGGAAACAAGTATACCAATAAAGTTTATTTGTACATTTTCTCATCAAAACAAAAAAAATGGAATGCCACTTTACCACTGTTTATTTACCTTTAGGTTGAGTAAGAAAGCAATGGTTTGAGAGATTACTTCTAAACAAACCGAAAACCATTATACAAACTAGGTGAAACCAGAAATATTTTTATTCATTCGTGTTAAGAAATATTTTTCAAAAATCATAATTGACAACCACTCACGTGTATACAGTAGGGTTTCCCCCCTCTAGTACTCATCATTTATGAAATGAAATATTAGTTGAAGCCCTCAGAAGATTGCCAATAAAACTGCTAAAAGACTCTTTTGATCTCTGGGAAGCACTGAGGACAGATACGACTTCATTCCTTCTGGAAAATGCTTTGTTCTCTTGACTCCACTTACAGAGGCAATAGGAAAGCACATAATACATCAGGTTTTCCTTCTTTGTAGAACAAAGTTAATCCAGGTCCTTATCGTATGAAACTGCACAGGCATATAATCGTTTAGAAGACATAAGTAATTCTCCATAATACATTTGGAAATACTTTGATCTTTCTGTATCCTTTTCCATAGCAGAAGAGTCCTGCAAACCTATTTTACTTATTTAGAGGTTGGTTAAATAAAGTTAGGGTCATAAGAGTAGAGCTTTAAAATTGTGTTTTAAATATAAGCTACCAAAAGAATAAAGATAATTTCACTAGGTCCTGAAAAATTCTAAATTGCATACTAGTCTCCCCCCTCCCATTCCAATGCCAACACCATGGACTTAATTTTCTTGTATTTACTTGCCTGTTTTATTAACTCTGTTAATGCACTTAAAAAATTCTTTAAAGCCCCATCCTCCCTTGAAAATGTTAGTATTCATGTGAAGTGTTCTTCCTTGTAGCATTCCTGCTATACTTGTTCTAATGGCTCTAATAGTCCTTCCAGCCCGCTGTGGATTAGGCTGATTACGGGATTGGCGGGAAAGGATGCTGGAGAGGAGGGTAAATCTTACAAGGTCCCTCATTTAGTCCCTGATAAAGATCTGAGATTCCTTTCACAGGGGGTGGGGAGCTGCTGAAGGATTTGAAACAAGGGAATGACAGGATCAGATGTGCATCTTGGAACAACCACTCTGGAAGCGGCTTGGGGAATGGGTTGGTGGCCTGGGGGTGGGGTATGAGACTGGAATCAGGGAGAAACGGTCCTGAGGCCATTGAAGCAGTCAGAAATGGTGGCACTGTGGGTGGGGAGGATGTGTAGGCAGTGCAGGGACCCAAGATTTTGTCAACTGTCTACCACTACCCATTAGTCACTTCACAGCTAAAAATGCAGGTAATATTAATGACTTGACCCATCCTTTGTAGGAAAATAAAATTTAGTGGTTGGTGCTGTTTAATAAGCACTCAAAGAAAATCAAGAGTCATCATTTGACCCTAGATGTTTCCACCCCCAACTATGTTAGTCTCAGTCTAAGGAATTCAGGCAATTCCAGGCCAGGAACCCGGAGTGGGGTGAGCTCTTGCAGATTCACAGAACTCCCTGGGCTAGTCCAAGGGGTCAGCTACTTTATGATATTTCTTTGCTGTATCTGTCTTCTGAACAATGGAGGTGGGGGGCATCCCCCTTCCGTTAGGCTCAGGGCACCGACAGAAAGCCAGAGATGAACTCAGCCTAGATTCCCAGTGTGTCAAGGTGGGGTGGTCAGGCATTTGCTTAGCAGCTAATGGTCCCCTGAGTTGTGATCACTTGCCCCATCTACGGTAGTTGAGGGAAGTGGTTAGTTATCTTTGAGAACTGGGTGCACTGCTGTGGCATTAGAGGGACCCCTGCCATTTTCCAAGGGGAGACCCCAATCTTGGCCAAAGGTCTGGGAGAGAACCAGACAGTTTGGTTTGTAGTTTGCTGTAGTGATGACTTCTTCAAGTCCAGGATCAGGTAAAGCCTTACTTCCAGGTGTGATCAAATCTATTTCACTCAGGAGGCCAATAGGTGGCAGAACAATCATTCCTACGTGCTGTAGTGAAAATGTATAGAGAAATCACCCTTAACAGAGCTCCATCGCTCACCTTTCATAATTAGAGTCTTGAACAATTCAAAAACTAGGCAGTTTTAGAATTTTAACACGTTTTACAGGATTATATATTAATGCTGTATGTTGTGTAAAAATATTTCAAGTTAATGAAAATTTTAAGCCCTAGAACAATTTGCCAGACTATTTATAGACACAGTTTACTTAAATCTTATCTTCTTGTGACTAGAAATTTTTTTCTCATTCTATGGGATATTTCCACTTTTTTGGTGTATAGAAACAAAGGTGAAAACAATTCTAATTTTAGGCCATTTAAAACTACTATTCTTTGTTGATTAGAAAGCAGAATATACAGAGAGGGTTTAACTTTGTGATTTCAAAAAGTCAAGCACCTAATAACAGATTCACAGATGCCCTAGAATCTTGGAATTGGAGACATGGAAAGATCTGTCTTTTGAAAAATTAAAATTTTGCCCTTGTAATGGAAGTTAAGATACTGGCTTAATCCAAAATGAAAATAAATAAGGAGACACAAGCTTTAAATGATACATTAAACAAGATGGACTTAATTGATATTTATAGGACATTCCATCCAAAAACAAGAAAATAAACATTTTTCTCAAGTGCTCATGGAAAATTCTCCAGGATAGATCATATCTTGGGTCACAAATCAAGCCTTGGTAAATTTAAGAAAATTGAAATTGTATCAAGTATCTTTTCCGACCACAACGCTATGAGACTAGATATCAATTACAGGAAAAGAGCTGTAAAAAATACAAACACATGGAGGCTAAACAATACACTACTTAATAGCAAAGTGATCACTGAAGAAATCAAAGAGGAAATAAAAAAACACCTAGAAACAAATGACAATGGAGACACGACGACCCAAAACCTATGGGATGCAGCAAAAGCAGTTCTAAGGGGGAAGTTTATAGCAATACAATCCTACCTTAAGAAACAGGAAACATCTCGAGTAAACAACCTGTCCCTGCACCTAAAGCAATTAGAGAAAGAAGAACAAAAAACACCCAAAGTTAGCAGAAGGAAAGAAATCATAAAGATCAGATCAGAAATAAATGAAAAAGAAATGAAGGAAACGATAGCAAAGATCAATAAAACTAAAAGCTGGTTCTTTGAGAAGATAAACAAAATTGATAAACCATTAGCCAGACTCATCAAGAAAAAAAAGGGAGAAGACTCAAATCAATAGAATTAGAAATGAAAAAGGAGAAGTAACAACTGACACTGCAGAAATACAAAAGATCATGAGAGATTACTATAAGCAACAATATGTCAATAAAATGGACAACCTGGAAGAAATGGACAAATTCCTAGAAATGCACAACCTGCCAAGACTGAATCAGGAAGAAATAGAAAATATGAATAGACCAATCACAAGCACTGAAATAGAAACTGTGATTAAAAATCTTCCAACAAAAAAAAGCCCAGGACCAGATGGCTTCACAGGCGAATTCTATCAAACATTTAGAGAAGAGCTAACACCTATCCTTCTCAAACTCTTCCAAAATATAGCAGAGGCAGGAACACTCCCAAACTCATTCTATGAGGCCACCATCACCTTGATACAAAAACCAAGCAAGGATGTCACAAAGAAAGAAAACTACAGGCCAATATCACTGATGAACATAGATGCAAAAATCCTCAACAAAATACTAGCAAACAGAATCCAACAGCACATTAAAAGGATCATACACCATGATCAAGTGGGGTTTATACCAAGAATGCAAGGATTCTTCAATATACGCAAATCAATCAACGTGATACACCATATTAACAAATTGAAGGAGAAAAACCATATGATCCTCTCAATAGATGCAGAGAAAGCTTTCGACAAAATTCAACACCCATTTATAATAAAAACCCTGCAGAAAGTAGGCATAGAGGGAACTTTCCTCAACACAATAAAGGACATATATGACAAACCCACAGCCAACATCGTCCTCAATGGTGAAAAACTGAAACCATTTCCACTAAGATCAGGAACAAGACAAGGCTGCCCACTCTCGCCACTCTTATTCAACATAGTTTTGGAAGTTTTAGCCACAGCAATCAGAGAAGAAAAGGAAATAAAAGGAATCCAAATTGGAAAAGAAGTAAAGCTGTCACTGTTTGCAGATGACATGATACTATACATAGAGAATCCTAAAGATGCTACCAGAAAACTAATAGAGCTAATCAATGAATTTGGTAAAGTAGCAGGATACAAAATTAATGCACAGAAATCTCTGGCATTCCTAAACACTAATGATGAAAAATCTGAAAGTGAAATCAAGAAAACACTCCCATTTACCATTGCAACAAAAAGAATAAAATATCTAGGAATAAACCTACCTAAGGAGACAAAAGACCTGTATGCAGAAAATTATAAGACACTGATGAAAGAAATTAAAGATGATACAAATAGATGGAGAGATATACCACGCTCCTGGATTGGAAGAATCAATATTGTGAAAATGACTCTACTACCCAAAGCAATCTACAGATTCAATGCAATCCCTATCAAACTACCACTGGCATTTTTCACAGAACTAGAACAAAAAATTTCAAAATTTGTTTGGAAAAACGGAAGACCCCGAATAGCCAAAGCAATCTTGAGAACGAAAAATGGAGCTGGAGGAATCAGGCTCCCTGACTTCAGACTATACTACAAAGCTACAGTAATCAAGACAGTGTGGTACTGGCACAAAAACAGAAAGATAGATCAATGGAACAGGATAGAAAGCCCAGAGATAAACCCATGCACATATGGTCACCTTATCTTTGATTAAGGAGGCAGGAATGTACAGTGGAGAAAGGACAGCCTCTTCAATAAGTGGTGCTGGGAAAACTGGACAAGGACATGTAAAAGTATGAGATTAGATCACTGTGTAACACCATACACAAAAATAAGCTCAAAATGGATTAAAGACCTAAATGTAAGGCCAGACACTATGAAACTCTTAGAAGAAAACATAGGCAGAACCCTCTATGACATAAATCACAGCAAGATCCTTTTGGACCCACCTCCTAGAGAAATGGAAATAAAAACAAAAATAAACAAATGGGACCTAATGAAACTTCAAAGCTTTTGCACAGCAAAAGAAACCATAAACAAGACCAAAAGACAACCCTCAGAATGGGAGAAAATATTTGCAAATGAAGCAACTGACAAAGGCTTAATCTCCAAAATTTATAAGCAGCTCATGCAGCTCAATAACAAAAAAACAAACAACCCAATCCAAAAATGGGCAGAAGACCTAAATAGACATTTCTCCAAAGAAGATATACAGACTGTCAACAAACACATGAAAGAATGCTCAACATCATTAATCATTAGAGAAATGCAAATCAAAACTACAATAGATATCATCTCACACCAGTCAGAATGGCCATCATCAAGAAATCTAAAAACAATAAATGCTGGAGAGGGTGTGGAGAAAAGGGAACACTCTTGCACTGCTGGTGGGAATGTGAATTGGTACAGCCACTATGGAGAAGAGTATGGAGGTTCCTTAAAAATCTACAAATAGAACTACCATATGACCCAGCAATCCTACTACTGGGCATATACCCTGAGAAAACCATAATTCAAAAATAGTCATGTACCAAAATGTTCATGGCAGCTCTATTCACAATAGCCCGGAGATGGAAACAACCTAAGTGTCCATCGTTGGATGAATGGATAAAGAAGATGTGGCACATATATACAGTGGAATATTACTCAGCCATAAAAAGAAACGAAATTGAGCTATTTGTAATGAGGTGGACAGACCCAGAGTCTGTCATACAGAGTGAAGTAAGTCAGAAAGAGAAAGACAAATACTGTATGCTAACACATATATATGGAATTTAAGAAAAAAAAATGTCATGAAGATCCTAGGGGTAAAACAGGAATAAAGACACAGACCTACTTGAGAAGGGACTTGAGGATATTGGGAGGGGTAAAGGTAAGCTGTGACAAAGCGAGAGAGAGGCATGGACATATATACACTACCAAATGTAAAATAGATAGCTAGTGGGAAGCAGCTGCATAGCACAGGGAGATCAGCTCGGTGCTTTGTGACCACCTAGAGGGGTGGGATAGGGAGGGTGGGAGGGAGGGCAACGCAAAGGATATGGGAACAGATGTATATGTATAACTGATTCACTTTGTTATAAAGCAGAAACTAAAAAAAAGACACTGGCTTAGAATCCTCTCCAATATTATTCTAACTACATGCATTTTGCTGAAGGTATTTTTTCTTTTTCTTTTTTTTTTTTTTGCTTTGCTTTGTTTTCCTGCATTAGAAATTAAGAGCTGGGGACTTCCAGTGGTTAAGACTTCACCTTCCAATGTAGGGGGTGTGGGTTCAAACCCTGGTTGGGGAGCTAAGATCCCACACATCTGGTGGCCTAAAAACCAGAACATTAAACAGAAGCAATATTGTAACAAACTCAATAAAGACTAAAAATGGTCCAATCAAAAAAATCTTTAAAAAATAAAATAAAAATAAAAACTAAGAGCTAATTTAGGAACACCCAAATTGGAAGATTTTAGAAACAGTCACAGATGTCCTAGTGGCTGTCACAAATCGGGAATTATCAGGTCTCTAATATAAAATGCTCTCTGGGGTTTTGTCTGTCTTGGGCACATGCTTATGGGGTTTCCTCGGAATCTCAGCTTTGCTTTTATTCCCTTGTGATCAGGTCAGGACCTGGATGAGAATGGGGTGAGTGAGGCATGGCCTTGGTCACATCATTTAAAGAGACACAAAAAACCTTAATCATCAAGATAAACAATTACCTTAATGCAGTGTTTTTAAAAATCAAAATACAGAAAATTCCCACTGATTAAGATATCAAAAATCTAAATAACAATAGGATCAGTAACAGTGCTATGCCGAGCCCTGTTCGAATCTGAGGCAAGAGGAAAAACCAAGGACACAGAGCCTGTCTTTATTTAAAATTTTGGTGTTTTGTTCATCATGAGTTTTGGCATTGATTTTGACTTTTTAAAATATTGCATTAAAATATTACTCATCATCATTCCTATATTTTCTGGCTTCTTCCCTAAACTCTGAGCCCCAGGCTGGTGCCTCGCTCTCCTCACCCTAGTCTGAGGTGGCTTGTCCTTAGGTTTGCACACTCCTGTCAAACATGTAGAAGCCCTTCTCAAAGAGAGGTTCATGGCCCCTCTAAGGCTGTTTGTCATCCAAAGGAAAAACAGCCCTGAAATGCAGAGAGAGGGTAAGGATGTCGGCAAATTGTTGATGTTTCCCAGGATGACCTCAATTCTGAAGAAATATACATTTTATTTTTAAACCATTTCTTTTGTTTCTTCTCTCTCTTTTTTTCTTCCCAGCTTTGCTTATGGCCCACGCACACCCTTAGTCTGTGCTCTGGGTAGCCGAGCTATTTCTGAAGATACTCAGATATTTCTGAAAGAGGTTCATTTTCAGAAGTCTTCAGAACCTATGTCACTGCTTCTATAACCAGATCGCTTATGGAAGAAATTGCTATGACCTGGGACTTTGAATTTTAACACATCTGGGTATCTAAATAATAGTCACATTGGATCCAAACCTCCTTACAGGTCACTTGCAATTACTGCCGAGTGGTACTGGGGACAATCTGACTTGCTAGTGGCCCCTTTTGCCACAAGGAACAGCCTTGCTTCTAGAAGTTTCATCCTCTCTATTTTCTACTCCCAATACCTGGATGAACAGTCTTCTCACAGCACATAAAGCCCCTCAATCGAGTCACTCTCCTCCTTCCCCTTCCCTTTAGAGCTGATGTTCAGTCTGTTCTCAGATGGCTATGAACCAGCTCATCAATATTCTACAGAATTTGCTTTCAAGTTTGCCACAGGAAACATTTTCCTGTGGATGGAGATGAGCATCTTTGAAAGAGCAAAGTGAAACTATTTATTCAATTCTACTCCTTTTCCACCAATCAAAAGTACTTGACTTCAAGTCTTGTTGTGGTTACCAAAGGGGAGAATGGGGGAGGGATAAATTAGGAGTTTGGGATTAAGAGATACACATTATTATATATAAAATAAATAATCAAAGGACCTATTGTATAGCACAGGGAACTCTACTCAATATTTTGTAATAACCTATAAGGGAAAAGAATCTGAAATCAGTTATATATATATATGTAACTGAATCACTTTACTGTACACCTGAAACTGACACAACATTGTAAATCAACTGTACTCCAGTAACATTTTTTTAAAAAGAAAAAATATATTAAAGTGAGAACCGGGAAGGAAAAGGTTAGGCATGATTACAGATTGGAAAAGTACAAGTTCGAGGTCCAGTGTCCTTAGAAAAGACAGAATAAAGAGACAAATAAACATCAGTTAGAAAAAGCACAAACCCTTTGGGAAAATTCTGTGAATGGACAATTTAAGTCCCACTTGTGTCGGTGGCATCTACATGTGTTTTTTTATGAACCACAAAACAATAAATGTTTAGGATGTGCTTTTAAAAATAACAGACAGATTTTAGAAAGATTTAAGTTAAAAACTTCAAAGAAAAAAGAGATTAGAATCAGAGTTTTGTTCATAAAATTTTTAATTTTACATTAAAACACTCTAAAGAAAAAGATTTTCTGCTTAGAAAAACAGGATTTGGTTATTCAAACTTTGTCTTAGCTATAATAACTCTTTCTCTGAAAATTCTAGACACAGAAGATGTCATTCTTAATATGTCAATTCCCAATTAGTTTGTTATTTTTGAAAGAAATAACAGAATGTTTTTACTTTTATGCTTATTTTACAGTTTATATTTTTTGGTTGTTCTTTTCCCCTATCATTAAGCTATTCTGGACAATCAGAGTGAAACAAAATTACATATTTAATCATTTAGTTGAGTTAGTTTTCATGTTTATGTTTAAACTCATGTTGGGAAAAAGTTGGATGACTTCTTAAGGATATAAATGTATATCCTGTCTTTTCCTGAATACACAAGAAAACTGGGTTAAGCCATTTTTTCTTGAAAATTATTCTTGGCAACTCTTTGGGAAAATCTGTTAGCTTGTCAAGATAAATTTTACAAGCAGTACCCCAGGTTATGGAAACCATTGCAAAATATCTGAGAGATAAAGGACCTTTGCAGAACTGGGGTTACAAATGTGTTTATATATTTTATATATATTTTGGTACTGTGAGTGTTCAAAATACTTGGATGTTGTAGAAGCTAGAGACAGCTTTTATTATTTTATTTTATTTTTTAAGTAAGAGATACTGTAGTGAAAGAGGATTTAAAGTTTTAAGGGGGTACCTGGCGAGAATGAATCCTCTCAAATTCTTTGAGAAGCAATGCTCCGTTCTTCCCAGAATATTTTTTTGTGGACAACTGTCTAGCGTGTCGTTTTTGTTCCCAAATGTTTACTGAGTGTTATAAAGGAGGACAGGACCTCACACCAACCCAGTGAGTTGGGCCTTGATTTTGAATTTGCCTATCACGTTGGCCTAAGGCCTTTCATCTTTTGCTTTATCTGAATATGTGTACGACCGTGTATGCTCTTTTTCAAATTTCTGTACATTGTCAAGTGCCCACATCTGAGTATTCCTCTGACACACAGATGCCTGCTTTCCTTCTACCCTTGACATAGGGTACAGTTTCCAGGCTACCAGAAAGAGAGGCCATGAAAGAAACTCTGGCCCACCCACTGTGCTGGTCGGTGGGGGGGGTTTTTGTGAGATTGTAATGAATAGAGAGGTGGGACATCTGAAATTGAACCCCTAGGCTGTGGAGTCAAATAAGCCGGAGTTCAAACCCCATAACCCACTCACTGGCTGTGTGACTACAGACAAGTCATCACCCATTCTGAGCTCTTTCCTCCTTTATCACAGTAAGCTGCTGTGAGCGCTAAATAAAATAACGTGTGCAAACTGCTGAATGTGGTGTCAATACGCAGGGGATGCCCAATAAAGGCCGTTGGTTTTGTACCGTTATTATTCTTAATAAATTTCAGGGTTTCGAATAGGGGAAGGCGGTACCTAGGATGGGAGGAGAAAGCAAGGTGAAAAGTGTTTGGGGGGAAGAGGGTTGGAGGGATGGGAGATGATGAAACTTAGCAAGAGCCACAAAAGGGAAGATGTACACCTTCCAAGAGTAAGTTCAGTTCAAGTTCTCATTAGACCACAGGCCTATACCAAGATAACCCAGTTGACAGGAACAGGTCATGAAAAGATGCTGTGTTTCACCAAGCTCTACGATGCCCAGGGGAACCAAGATGGAAAGTTGGATTCTCGAGAACCCTCTCCCTCTAAAAAGGCACAATGGAGAAGATCCTCACTGTTTGGTCCTGAGCATCCCAGCTGTCCTAGCCCCAGGTTAGTTTATTCCCAAGCCTCCCTCCACTGGCGTCATCTGTGTCTTCACAGCTGCGTCAGGCCCAGGTATTGACCTTGGACAAAAGCTTCCTTCTCTTCACTTGGCTTTCCCCTCTCCTGTCCTTAGTTAAGCTGGTGTTCTCTGCATCCCATCTGGGTCCTGATCTCCACCTACCATGGTTGTCTGTTTGTCCTATTTGGGTCTGCTCCAAGAGCCAGGGGGCTTCAGGAGAATGCTGGAAGTTTCTCTGGCTCGCTTTTTTGTCATACGTGGGCCTCTCACTGCTGTGGCCTCTCCCGTTGCGGAGCACAGGCTCCAGACACGCAGGCTCAGTGGCCATGGCTCACAGGCCCAGCCAGTCCGCGGCATGTGGGATCCTCCTGGACCGGGGCACGAACCCGTGTCCCCTGCATCGGCAGGCGGACTCTCAACCACTGCGCCACCAGGGAAGCCCCTGGCTCGCCTTTTATCACCCACTTTTGTCGTTTCAGCATTTGTAACTCTTCCCTTTCTATCTTTCAAAGTTGAAGATGATTAATGGAATTCAGGTTGTTTTTCACCCTTACTGATTTATACTGATTTCTCAAACGCCCCCTACTCCATAAGTTAGCAAGACTCAATATTTATTTAACAGAGAATTTATTTTGAGTATTGAAAAATATTTTTGAAAAAAATAGAATTTATTCGCATATAGAAGAATATTTTGAATTAAGTAGAATTAATTTTGACTAGGGCTGAGGTTAAGGTTCTGAAAGAATGTCCTTGGCCATCACCAAAGAAAGAAAGTGATCCAATATTCTTTTTATTTTATTTATTCATCTTTTGTTTTTCCTTTTGAAAAATTGTGATAAAATACACATAACATAATATTACCATTTTAACCATTTGTAACTATACATAAATACATTTACAATGCTGTGTAACCATCACCACTATCTATACTCAAAATATTTTTATCATACCCAACAAACACTCTGTATCCATTAAACAGTAACTAGTAACCTCTGTTTATTCATCATTTTTTTTTTTTTTTTTTTTTTTTTTTTCTGTACGCGGGCCTCTCACTGTTGTGGCCTCTCCCGTTGCGGAGCACAGGCTCCGGACGCACAGGCTCAGCGGCCATGGCTCACGGGCCCAGCCGCTCCGCGGCATATGGGATCTTCCCAGACTGGGGCACGAACCCGTATCCCCTGCATCGGCAGGCGGACTCTCAACCACTGCGCCACCAGGGAGGCCCTATTCATCATTTTAACCATTAAAAACTGAACTCAGCTAGCTAACCATATGCATTAGTTTGCCACATAATTAATTATCACAAACTGAGTGATATAATGAAATTTATGATCTCACAGTTTCTGTAGGTAAGAAATCCAGGCCTGGTGTAAGGGGGTTATCTCCTCGGGGTTTCACAGGCTGAAGTAAAGATGTTGGATGCTCAGTGATCTTCATCCAGAAGGCTCAGGGCCTTCTTCCAAGTGGAACTCATATCCTTATAGTTGTAGGACTGAAGTCCTCATTTCCTTGCTACATGTTGGCTTAGGACTGCTTTCAACTGTTTCTTACCATGAGGTCTTATCAGGGGTTCACAGCATGGTGGTTGCTTCCTCTTCCAGTCCAGCAGGAGCATACCTCTGACTTCTTCCTCAGGGACCAGCCAGAGAAACTCGCTTTCAAAAGCCTCCCCTGATGAGGCCAGGCCCACCCCAGACAATTTCCCTTTGTTACATAAAGGAACATGATCCTGGGGACTGATATCATATTTCTGCCCCCATTCAGAGGAAGAGATTATACAAGGTGTGTGTACCCCAAGTGAGAGCATTTTGGGACCACCTTAGAATTCTGCTACCATGCTCTAACAGGGCCAAGAGCCCTCAGCCCAAATGTTCTACAATTGTTCTTTCTCTGCTTAATTTCTACCAAGGTATTTCTGATGTTCTGCTTTTTAAGGTTGAGCAGGTTGGATACTGGGAAGGGACTGTAAGTCCCCACTTCTAATTCATGTGAACTTGATCAAGTCCTTTCACTTTCTGGATCATTTAATCTATGTCTGTACATTGGGGCCCTCAGTAAAGAGCCATGAATCTGTGATGTGATGGACAGTCATGTATTCCTTCAACAAACACCCACTAAGCATTTCCCATGTGCCTGAAGGCTGTGACTGCTGCCAGTTCTAGATGTCTCTTGAGGAGATCCCTTTAGTCATTTATCAAAAAAAAAAAATCATTGAATGAATGCCTACAGAATGTCAGACATTGTTTCAGGCACTGAAGATGCATCAGAGATCTAAGCTAAAAGTCCTGCCTTTGTGGAGCTGACATTATTATCAGGGGAAACAGAAAGGAAGCATCATACATATATAAGGTGTATAATGCACCAGACTATGATAAATGCTATAGGACGAAAAGCGTTCTGGGTAAGGCAGTGCAGGAATGCTGGGGGATGAGGTGGGAGGAAGGTGTAATTTTCAAGGGTGGTCCTTAGTAATACAAAAAGTCTCAGGAATACCAGCCAGGTGATACTCTGAAGTCATCTCTTGAAAATAATCATTAACAGACAGAGACCTTTCTAACACACCTACTACAGGGGTTGATGTGTGGCCGGCTGTTGAAAGAGAAATTCACCTCCATGCCTCCGCCCAAAAAGAGTGAACAATTTCATTCTCTCATGCACAGCCACAGGCAACAATGGAATAAAAGAATGAAGCCAATAGACAATGAAATGCTCAGATCCTAGATATGGGGAAAGCCAGCCCTCTGTGAACTTTCAAAAGGATTTGGAGGATATCTGGGGAACTCCCCCTTCCACTGGAGCCTCTCCAGCTTTTGAAATGTCCCTGGAATAGGTGTACAGCCAAGCAAATAGGAGAGCTAGAGGGACTTGAAGATGACCTTCTTCAAACCTTTTATAAACTAGTTTAGAAAGCTGTGATTCTAGGAAGTAAAGTGACTTCCCAAGTTCACCCAGACAGTGGCAAAGCTGGAACCAGGCTCAGCCCTCCTGACTCCTCATGCAGTGCTCTTCCCATGATAGCTTCCCAACACAGCCCTCGGACTCTCCCCTCCCCGCTCCTGTGCAGTCCCAGCAATGCCCTGCAGGTACCTCCTCCAGGCCTGGATCAGATTCCTCATGACTCTCTGTAGGTGCCTGAGGAGAGAGAATGTGCCTTATTTGATGCTGGATTCCTTTGCTAGGGCTGCTCTAGTGAAGTACCACAAACTGAGTAGCTTTCAACAACAGAATTGATGGTCTGAAGGCTAAAAGTCCAAGATCAAGGTGTGAGCAGTTTTGGTTCCTTCTGAGGCTGTGAGGGAGCATCTCTTCCATGGCTCTCCCCTGGTTTCTGGTGATGTGCTGCCAGTTTTTTGGCATTCCTTGGCCCAGATCTCTGCTGTCATCTTCACACAATGTTCTTCCTACGTGCATATCTGCATCCAGATTTTCTCTTTTTATAAAGACACCAGTCATATTGGATTAGGGGTCACCCTAAGACCTTGTCTTAACTAATTACATCTGCAATGGCCCTATTTTCAAATAAGGTCACATTGTGAGGTCCTGGGGGTTAGGACTTTAACAAATGAATTTTAGGTGGACAGAATTCAACCCATAACAGTTGCTAGAGCCCCAGCGTACAGCATAGAAGAGGCACTTAATAAAAACTTATAGATAAATAACAGAGTATACCTTGTATTCCCTGGTTTCCACGTTGCCATGATCTGTCCCCTTGGTGATTGACTTTTCCCATCTCTTAGCACCTCTCAGGCTACTGTCTGTCCATCAGCTATGGGATCGAGTCTAGGGATATGCACAGATGAGAGAGGACTAGACTGCCTGTCCTAATTCCTTGGAGGCAGTCCCCAAAGGAGACAATGATTGCTGGACATTCTGACCATAGGAGGAAAAGCCTGAACTCAGTGAATATTTTAGAGGTGGCCTCTGAGATGACACAGGGTAAGGCCAGTACTTACCTCTTTTTCCATCTTTTCCACAAATTCCAGACTCCACTGGTCAATCATTGAGTATCTTGGCTCTATTCTTCCATGCACATTGTTCTAGTTAAGTTTCACCATAAATATTTCAGAGCAGCAGAAACAGATCCTAGGATGCATATTTCAAGGCTCAGCACTAATCCTGCTTCCTCCATGAAGGCTTCCAGGATTTTTTCACCCAGGAAGGACATCTTTCTCCTCTGAATCCCTGTAGCATATACCATCTCCATAATGCACAAGTGTCTTGTCCCAGAATTCACTGCATCATAACTGTTAGCCAAAAGATTGAATAGAGGAATAGATGATTGGGGTGGTCCAGAGATGTTTTTTTTGTGTTAGTAGAGTGAGTTTTCAAGTTCAGGGATGCTGAGGAATTCAACTTTATCTCAGTAACTCTTTCTACTCAGACAGCAGAAATTGCATTTAGGAGAGAAAGATGATGCACACCACATTATCAAGATAAGACATTTACTTCAGTTTATACTAAGGTGTGAATGACTGATATAGCATCCTTGTCTAAGATTGGTTTTAATAAAAGAAAAGGGAGCATGACAATACAGAGGTTGCTTGAAGGGAGGAGAGAAGGAGTAATAGGGAAAGGTGAAACAAAGCATGAGGAAGGGCATAGAAGGAGACAGAAGCCACTGAATATCAATTTTACTTATGCTATAATTTTTTTTGTAGCCATGTCTGGAGGAGAAAGAAGAAATGAATGCTTCTTGGTCCCTTGATTCCCAAGACAATTATTCTATTCTCCTGCCTATCAGGCTGCTATGGCTTTCCTCTTCAATAGGAAGCTTTTCTTTACAAAAAAAAATGCAAATGCCTACACATTTAGGAATATGCTGAAAGCTAATCAACTTTATCCTTGAACTTGATCTTATGCTACAATTGAGAGGATACTTACATATATCCACCTAACAAGACAAAGTCACAACCTAAACATTAGTATTTTGGTGAAATAACCATGAAAAAAGTAAGTCAGTTATTGAAACCTCTCCAGAAGGCTATGAGTTTAGTAAATTCTGTGGTATTTAAGAATCAGGAGAGACCCTCAGGACGACTCTCTGATATATGGAGGTCACTTATCTTGTGTAATTTAAAACATGTCCCATCAGGCCAGTAAATGTGCTAGTGAGAGCTGAAGCTCCCTTGAGTATCTGTGGGAGAGGGAGGTTCATTATATCTGAACCACTGATAGTTAGATAGGTCCTGTTGAAAGATGTGTCTCAGATTATGTCTAAGTATTTGATCTAAAACATACCACCAGAAAGTTTAAAGGGAGAGCTCAGCCATAGACAAGCCAAAGATCTGTCTTGTATCTGTAAGGCAGAATTAAGCACAGTTATTGGAGCATGTACATGTTCATCGTATTAAAAAAAAAAAAATCGGCCATGGCGACCGCCAGGAAGAAATGCCAGACACTGTGCTGGCTTGGCTGTACCCTGACTTATGTTCATTCATGGGCACGGAGCCGAGACGGGGCTGTTCTCAGCCCAGGCCAGACTTAATGCTTCATTACCTTGCCCACCTCAACACAGGATGTAATGTTGAACATTGAGCAGTAATAGCTGGCAATAGCAATCAACATAAATTACTGTATGTTTAAATGCTTGGATGTTTTTCCAGTGTATGTTCACAGTCTGTATTCTGAAAATAATGTGGTAGGGTACTTAACAAACCATGGATCTATGCTCTTAAGTGAATTAAATCTGGTAAATATCTTCTTATTGTGAAGGTCAATTTCTGCACAGCATGCAAAATACAAGTAAAACAAATCTGTGATTTTCCTTATTGAGTTTATGTCTTTTCCAGGAACTGAGGTTTGAAACTAAAAGAAGAGTAAAAGGTCAATTGTATATGCATTTGTTTAGTATTTGTTTTATGTTTAGTGTTCCCTGTATTAGGTGATAAGTAAGATCATCTTACATAGGCTTTTATATTTTGAATCATAATTATTCTAAAATCATGTAAATTGGAAGATGTCACTAAGAAGATTTATATTTTAAAACCACTTTATTGAAGTGTGATTGACATACTAAAACTGTACATATTTAATGTATACAACTTGACAAGTTTGGTGATAAGTATACACCCGTGAAAATATCACCACGTTCTATGCCATAAACATATCCATCACCTCCAAAAGTTTTCTACCATCCTCTTTATTTATCATCATTATTATTTTTCTAATAAGAACACTTAACATAAGATCTACCCACTTAGCAAGTTACTGAGTATACAAAACAGTGTTAACAATGGGCTCTATGCTATACAGCAGATCTCAAGGACTTATTCATCTTGGATCTTTGAAACTGCCTACACTTTGACTAATATAGTTTGATACTTTCAAATTTCAAAAGTGAATCTGTCCATATTCCAAACGCTTCTCTAGCAGGAAGGAAGGAAAAAACCTGAATGTCGTGTGGAAGGACTAAAAAGTTTTGAGCACAGAATTTAAACTCAAAAGGTAATAAACATTGACTGATCAGCGCAGAGTTCTTCTGCCACTTGTTACATGACATCTTCCTTTTTCTGTCTGCTCACAACATCTTTAGAAAGTGTTGACAAACTTTGACAAAAATCACACACTATGAAATGTTGTCTATACTTTAACCCACCTTCTTGACACCAAGTAAAAATGTGCCAAATGAGATTTTTTCACTGGATTTCAATGAAATTTGATTTGAAGTTACCAAAGTTAAGTGACCACACTGGATGGAAACCTGTGTTTCATAGACTCTACTATGCCAAAGAAACTGGTTCCATGTGCAAATCTGTCTATTTGGTCTTTAAATGAATGCTTCCAATGGTTGAGAATGATTTTAAGATAATTAGGAAGCTGTTAAAGTATATCTATATATTATCTATATCTATAGCTATAGCTATAGGTATATCTATATCTATATATGTATTTTTTTTGCAGACGCGGGCCTCTCACTGTTGTGGTCTCTCCCGTTGTGGAGCACAGGCTCTGGACGCGCAGGCTCAGTAGCCATGGCTCACGGGCCCAGCCACTCCGCGGCATGTGGGATCTTCCCAGACCGGGACACGAACCCGTGTCCCCTGCATCGGCAGGTGGACTCTCAACCACTGCGCCACCAGGGAAGCCCAATCTATATATTCTTACTCTTTGTTAGTTACTCTGCGATTTTGCAAGAAAATACTGGCTAAAATATTTTGAAAAATATTTTAAATTGATGTATCTTTAATTATTATGATGAATGAAGTCTTTACATGTATTTAGTTATACGTGAAAAGTTGACACAATTTTGAATGTTAGAACTTAAGGAACCTTAAAGACAATCTTGGCCACTTTTTTCAATGCAAAAAAATTGAGCTGGAAGCCAAAGTCATCTGTTGTCTGGCTAGAGTCATAGCACCGGTGCTCTCCAGCCAGAGTTCCACATCTGGTGCTCTTTCTCCTCTGCCAAGGCACCATCTTCTCTGATTTTAGTATGAGATAAGATAATTAATATACACCATAGTATTCCAGAAAATCTAGGATCCTAGGATCTTCCTAGGACACTGTTATCCAATGTCTGTTCTCAGTTCTTAGTGACCAATACTTCTGGTTGGCGATGGAGAGGAGAAGGGACATCATATTCATAAAGCAGTTCAACACTAGAACTTTGACAGTATCCCTAATTGATGATATATTTGTGTTCATATATGAAAAACCTTAACTTACTTAACATAAATTTTTATTTGTTTTTTGGTGGTACGCGGGCCTCTCACTGTTGTGGCCTCTCCCTTTGCGGAACACAGGCTCCGGACGTGCAGGCTCAGCGGCCATGGCTCACGGGCCCAGCAGCTCCGCGGCATGCGGGATCGTCCCGGACCAGGGCACGAACCTGTGTCCCCTGCATCGGCAGGCGGACTTTCAACCACAGCACCACCAGGGAAGCCTTAACATAAAATTTAAAAATAAATTTGACTCTTGAACAACACGGGGGTTAGAGGTAGGGACCACCCTCCCATGCAGTCAAAAATCCACATATAACTTTTGACACCCCCCCAAAATTAACCACTAATAGTCTACTGTTGACTGGAAGCCTTACTGATAACATAAATAGTCAATTAGCATATTTTATATATTATAGACATATTATAAATATCTCCCAAATATTGGTCGAATTTCGGACCAAGAGGAGGAACTGATAAATGGAATACTGCTTGCCTTATCAGTCATCAGCAATTGCAGTCACCACTGGACAGTGAGCTGGTGAGCCTTGAGGGAACTCAGGAAGGAAAAGAATACTGGCTATCTAGCAGCCATCAGATTGCAGCCACTCTCTAGGTGAGCCCGGAGGAAACTCAGGATGTGAAACACAGGATACTGGCCCCAGATAGCTGAGGTGCATATCAAAGGAATGATTTCAGTGAGCCGCCCAGAGCCTTGCATCTTCCCATATAAAGAAAAGCAGTGGGATTGCTGGGTCATATGGTAGTTCTATTTTTAGTTTTTTAAGGAACCTCCATACTGTTCTCCATAGTGGCTGTACCAATTCACATTCCCACCAGCAGTGCAAGAGTGTTCCCTTTTCTCCACACCCTCTCCAGCATTTATTGTTTCTAGATTTTTTGATGATGGCCATTCTGACTGGTGTGAGATGATATCTCATTGTAGTTTTGATTTGCATTTCTCTAATGATTAATGAGGTGGATAGACCTAGAGTCTGTCATACAGAGTGAAGTAAGTCAGAAAGAGAAAGACAAATACCGTATGCTAACACATATATATGGAATTAAAAAAAAATGTCATGAAGAACCTAGGGGTAAAACGGGAATAAAGACACAGACTTACTTGAGAATGGACTTGAGGATATGGGGAGGGGGAAGGGTAAGCTGTGACAAAGCGAAAGAGAGGCATGGACATATATACAGTACCAAACATAAGGTAGATAGATAGTGAGAAGCAGCCGCATAGCACAGGGAGATCAGCTCGGTGCTTTGTGACCGCCTGGAGGGGTGGGATAGGGAGGGTGGGAGGGAGGGAGACGCAAGAGGGAAGGGATGTGGGAACAGATGTATATGTATGACTGATTCACTTTGTTATAAAGCAGAAACTAATAAAAAAAAAGAAAAAAAAAAGAAAAGCAGTAAGTTCCTTAACTTGAGATATCTGGTTTTCTTTTACTAACAGTAATCTTTTATTCCTATTACCTGCCCTTTGTTCCAAAACTCCTGTATATCCTGGTTCTGCCCATCACCTCCTTGGAGCAGTTTTCTCAGGGTTATTTTAGATGCTGTCTCCCAGGCTTGAAGTCCTAAAAATTCCCGCTCAATAAAATGTAACTCTCAAAAAAAATAAATTGAATTCTTACAACAAAGTAAGCTAGAGAAAAGAAAATGTTATTAAGAAAATCATAAGGAAGAGAAACTACATTTATAGTACTGTACTGTATTTATCGATACCATAGGTTTACATTGTTTACAAGATGAATTGTCCGTCTGTCAGTACCTACATCAATATTGTCTTATATGTACAAAACATTGTAGATGTCATATGTATTACTAACACTAGACATAAAAAATGAAAAAGAAATTCATATTTATTTACAGATATAATGATTCATGCATTGATAATAAAGATGTAGCAGTATGATTGCTTTATTGTAGCTTAGTGTAATTCATACAATTGTTTCATGGTACTTTCACCTATACCTTAAGGAATGAATCGTTATAAAATTTTTATGGCATACACTATTGCAGTCATATTCACAATATAGTATTGGAAACATTGTTACATTTTTAAAAATCCACTTACCTCTGATGATTTTAAAAATCCACAGTTTCTCCAATTACAAAAGACACATACTGTGCAGTAATGTAATTCTTTGAAAGCAAAATTATAACACAGTAAGAAAACTAACACATTGTTAATTTCATATTAAACATCACTCACCTTATGCCTACGTAAGGATAGACTAGCATCTAAATATATTTTATGCATTCATGACATACCTTACATTTTCTTCATTTTTTCAATATCTCTAGGCTATACAGTTTATCTGTGAGTTTTTTCAACTTATTGCAAGCCTCCAAAATTTTTTCCAGTATATTTATTGAAAAAAATCCACGCATAAGTGGATAAGTTTGAATCCATGTTGTTCAAAGATCAACTATATAACACAATTCTATATAACACATGTTTTAATATTTCATTTCTTAAACTACTCAAGAATAGAAATGGCTGAGATCACTCAACCCTGCAAGGTCCTCTTAATATTTATGACTCAAAGAACCCACATTCTCCCTATTTCCTTTAGAATTGTTGGAGAAAATATCTGTTTCTTGCAGCCAAAAAGTGTGATGGGATCCTGGTTCCATCTCAACCATTCAAATTCTGCAAATTCTCCAAGAAAATTTTTCTTGATTTCCTGAGATAGGAGTCCCCATGATGTTTGCAACTCCCAGGACACAACTTTATATGTTTTAGTTTTCTGTTTTTGTGTCTTATTCCACTTGATAAATGGCAAGCCCCTTGATGGCGGAGCCAAAATCACTCATCTTTGCATTCTTTGCCAGAGAAGTGACCTGGTGGTGGTAAAATGCCTGCCTTATTCGAAGAATGATGAGGTAACTAGTCTAATACCATGTGTTATGGACTGAATGTTTGTGTCCTCCCCAAATGCATATCTTGAAATCCTAACCCCCACTGTGATGGTTTTAGGAGAGTAAGGTCTTTCGGAGGTAATTAAGTCATGAGGGTGGAGCCGTCATGGACAGGATTAGTGCTCTTATAAGAAGAGAAATCAGAGAGCTCACTCTTTTTGCCTTTCGCCATGTAAGGATACAATGAGAAGATAGCCATCTGCAAACCAGTGTCACCAGACACTGAATCTGCTAGCACCTTGCTCTTGGACTTCCCAGCCTCCAGAACTGTGAGAAATAAGTGTTTGTTTGTCTAGGCCACCCAGTATATGGTAATTTGTTGTACAGCCTTAACTAAGAATGATAGACTTATGGAGAAGAGTAGGGAGAGGCTAGGGAATGGAGGCTGGGGTTTGGTTTTGTATGGCTAAGAGGTCTGGGTTTTATTCCATAGATAATGGGGATCATTAAGAAATGCTGGCTATGGGCTTCCCTGGTGGCTCAGTGATTGAGAGTCCGCCTGCCGATGCAGGGGACATGGGTTCGTTCCCTGGTCTGGGAGGATCCCACATGCCATGGAGCAGCTGGGTATGTGAGCCATGCCCGCTGAGCCTGCACATCCGGAGCCTGTGCTCCGCAATGGGAGAGGCCACACCAATGAGAGGCCCGCATAGCACAAAAAAAAAAAAAAAGAAAAAAAAAGAAATGCTGGCTAAAGAGGAAAGTCATGAGTAGAATATGACCCTGGAGACTTAATCTGATCAATTCATGTTTGGAAGACTGGAGGGAGGCCTTTGTAACATTTAGGAAAACGGGAAATATTGGTTTGACCTTGTTAGCAGTAGAAAGGGGGTAAAAACTGGAGTTATGATGAGAGCAGTATTGATTTGCAATTGGCTTAGAATTGACTGGATCACAGAACTACGTTAAAAGTGACCTTATAGGTCACCCTGCCCAGCCATGTGCTGCCCCTGAATCTACCTGGAATCAAGGTGACAGGTGGGGCACCAGGATCTGTTGCCCTAAGGGCAGTCTCACCACCTCTCAATGCATCTGTCATCATCTTTGGACAATATAAATCCTTTGCCTTGGAGTAAGCCAAAATCTTCCTCATTTCACATCCCTGCGTTCCGTTTCTGCCCTCTGGGATGGTGCTAAATAAATCCACATGGTAGCTCTTTAAATATTTGAAGATAACGATCCTGTTCCTTCACGGTAAACCTTCTCTTTGCTAGCTCCTAGTCCAGCCTTTCACACTGCCACACAGCTACAAGTTTCCTTGCCATCATGGTGGTTTTCCCTTGAATGACCTCCAGTTTGTCTGTGTTTTACATGAAGTGTAACACCAGGACTTATTTTAGCAAATATCCTTGGAAAGTACCTAAGCTACAAGCTCAAGAGAAATCAGACAAAAAGAAGCAAGTCACACAGCCATATGAATAGAGGGACTGAAGGCAGTTAGCCTAAGGACAGTGTGAAAGGAGGCTTCTAAAATGGCTCTCACTGATCCCCACATCCTGGTATCTGTGCCCTTAGGTAATCACCTCCCTGTGAATGTGTACTGGACTTGATGACTTGCTTCTAATGAATAGACTGGGACAAAAGTGATGGGAGGTCACTTCTGAGATTAGGTTGGAGCAGATTGACTTGCTCTTTCGCTCTTTGGTTCTTCTTATTTGCTCACCCTAAAGAAGCAAGCTATCACACTGAGAGCTGCCCTTTGCAGAGGCCAATGTGGCAAAGAGCCGAGGATGGTCTTTATCCAACAGCCTGAAAGAAACTGAAGCCCTCAGTCAAAGAGCCCAAGAGGAATCGAATCCTGCCAATAGTCATGCAAGTGAACTTGGAAGTTGATCTTTTACCAGTTGAGTCTGGACCTGCAGGATGTGGGAGAAAAATAACTGTTGCTTTAAGTTTCTAAGTTTTGGGGTGATTTGTTATGTATCAGTGCATACATACTAATACAGATGTACTAATACAAACCTCTCTTACTATCATTAGCCCAGAATAACAGAGATGGAGATGAGGGCAGATTTCCCAGCTCGGTATGGTGGTTTTTGAAGCAGAATGGAAGGGTAGCACTGTTGATAGTAAAGCATTTCAGATAGCCACAGAAATACCACAAAGCTAAGAAGTAATAAGAAGAACATTGTTGCAAGGAAGGAGGAAAGTATAGTCTTGGTTGTTAATGAGCTTACATGAAACTCCCCAGAAACCTACAGACTAAAGGGTATGCATTGGAAGAAGTGATTTGGGTTTTAGTGATTTCTCCATTTCAATTGATTTAGGCTGTGTTTGTATTGTTTTTACTGGCCCCTTTATGTCTCTAGACTGGGGAAGTCTATGACTATTGCCCTTACATTTTTATCCCAACCTCCACCAGGAGAAATGGAACAGAAATGAGTTAAGCAAAGGAAGAGCAAACCTCAAAATGCTAGTTAAGTTGGATCATAATTAAAACTGAAAAGCTTTTAGAAATAATAAACCAAAATTACATTTATTTTTATTCATTTATTTATTGTATGACTATTTGTTAAACATTTGCTATATACACTGGTATCCTAGAGCCTAAGGATCATATTATCTTCAGAGGAACAAATACAAAAACCACCACAGTTAAGGTCATAATGAGATAGAATATATACAGATATAATGTATTGTTTTAGCTATGCCACTCTGTTAGTACATAATAAACTTAAATTTTCATAAGAGCCAAAAATATTTTTAGGTGTGTCTTTGATATATCACCTCTCTCTTTAGTCTTACTTCTATTATACTGTAGAACACGTTTTTTTCCTACCTTGATAGATTTTACCAATCATTTATGATTATTGAGGTCTTTCCTGGGAAACAGTAGTAATAATAAATACAGTGATAAAATAATACTTATAACATTAACAAACTTTTTTGTACATTTATTATTTGTCAAGCACTGTGCTAAGGGTTTTCCATATATTAGAGATTCTAATTTATGAACCCCTTGCTCTGATATGTACCATTTTTTCTAACTCAAGGCAAAGGAATTTTAGATTAGAGAGCTTTTATTTTGTTCAAAGTCACATGGTTATTCAGTTATTTGAACCTACCAGCCAGGCAGTGTGTTGCCTTAGCCTCATTTCCTTGTACTCATGCCTCCAGAATTCTGATAAGCCTTATGCAGTTCCTACAGATTATGAAGAAAATGTTGAAAACAATTTTCAGTTGTAAGCATGATGAATTAATGGGTTTTGGAATAGTATCCCATCAATCAAACAGAACAATAAAGGAGGTAACTATTTGCAGTAATTGAACTCTACAGGTAATGAAAGACTGTGCTCTTTGAAAGAAAGAAGTGTACAAACTGATCCCATATTCGCTCCAGCCTTCTGCCTGAGAACACTTTCCAAACTATGACATAGGAAAGTGGAGCCAAACACTGGGCAGAGGTAATAGAGATTGGAGTCTGGGGCTGTTGAAGCAACTGAATTTGCTGATCAGAGCACTAAAGAGAAGGAAACTGCACAGAGAACAAGTTCCAGATATCAGTATAGGGGTTACTTTGAGTCTTTGGTTGAGTACTAAGCTGTATACGGGCAAGCCAAGCTTCCATGTGGCCTGGCAGAGTATAGTTATTGGGAGACTATGACATAAATGAGATTCCAGAGGACACATACTACTGAGAGGTGTTGGAGTTTTAATGAACCAAGGTTGAAGTTCTAACAAACATTGTAGAAAACCCTAAACATTCAATTTAGACCCCCAAACAATCACACCTTAGAAAGTTGAGTTATTCTAGTCACAGAGAGCTACTATAGAATACTCTTGACAAAACCTAAAAGTATCACCAGAATCAAGTTGATCAGTCAGTAAATTAAAGGCCTGCAAGCAAACAACTCAGTATTCTCTAAAGGAAGGCTAAAAAACAAACAAATAAAAACAGATCTTAACAATCTTGGACTTACAATGCACACAACACAATAAAAATTTACTAGGTATGCAAATGCAAAAATATAAGTAAATAAGTAATCAGGAGAAATAATCAGAAGAGACATATCTAAAGATGGAACACATATTGGAATTAGCAGTCATGGACTTTAAAACTGTTATTCTAAATGTGTTCATTATATGGACATAATGAATGAACAAATAAGTACTATCAGCAGAGAAATGAAAATAGCCAAAAAGAACAAAATTAAATTTCTATAACTAAAAAATAAAATATCAGAAAAAACTTTCCCTGGATAGGCTTAACAATAGATAGGAGAATGCAGCAGAAAAAAAGAGTGAATTCACACAGAAGTCCGTGGAAACTACCCAACTGCGAAAATTTTTTTTTAACTGTGAAAAAATGAAGGGAGCATCAGTGACCTGTTGTAAAACATCAAGTGGTATAATATTCTGTAATTGGAATTCCAGAAAATGAGGAGAGAGATTGGGGCAGGAAGGGAAGAAAGAAAAAAAGGGAAGGAAGGGAGGGAGGGAGGAAGCATGGGAGGAAGGAAGGAAGAAAGAAAGAAAAAAGAAAAAATGACATAGGAAAGAAAGAAAGAAAAAATAAGTAAAAAAGGAAAAAAACAAAGGTGGAAAGAAAGAATGAGAGATCGAATTCTTTCCATATTTGATGAAAAATGGCAACCTGTAGATTAACAAAGCTCAGTAAATTCAAACAGAAAAAAATACAAAGAAAAATCACTCTTAGAAACATCATAGTCAAGTTGCTAAAACAAAAAACAAAGAGAAAATTTAAAGCAACCAGAGGAAAGAAGACAAATTAGATACATAGAAGGACTGATAGGAATTACTTTAGACCTCTTATCAAAAATAATACAAACTTGAAGACAATAGAATAATATCTTTACACTGTCAGAACAACAACAAAAAATTCAACCTAGGATTCTATGTCCATCAGAATATCCTTTGAAAGTGCAAACCTGGTAAAGACATTTTTCAGGTAACCAAAAACTGAGAATGTATCACCAGTAGAACAACACTATAAATAATGTTAAAGGAAATTATTTAGACTGAAGAAAAATGTTACCAGATGGCAACCCAGATATTCAGGAAGGAATGAAGAATGCCATAACTGGTAAATATGTGAGAAAATGTAAAAGACTTTCTTTTCTGAGTTCTTAATTTTCTCTTTAAGCAAAAATAATAAAAAATATATCATGGGATTTGTAACATAAATAGAAAAAATGCATGACAACAGTAACACAGAGGATGAGATAAGGTAAATGGAATTATACTTTTGTGAGTTTCTCATGTTATATGTAAGATTTTAAAATATTAATTCAAGATAGACTGTCTTGTGTTAAGGATGTATATAGTAATCCCTAGAGTAACTACTGAAAAAAATTAAAATGTGTTCTAAAGATCCAATGGAGATGATAAGATGGAATATTAAAATCCAAAGCGAGGTGTGAAAGAAAGAAGAAAAGGAACAATGAACTTCTGGGACAAAAGAAAACAAATAGCAAGATGGTAGACTTGAACCCAACCACTCAATCATTATATTAAATATAAATGGATTATACATGCTAATTAAATGGCAAAGATGATAAGATTCCTCTATTAAAAACCACGAAACTCAACTGTATGTTATTTGCAAGAGATGTGCTTTAAACATAAAGACATAGATAGGTTAAAACAAACAGGGTTGACAAGCTAAAACATACAAATATTAGTCACAAGAAAACAGAAGTGGCTGTATTAATATCAACCAAATAGTTTTAACATAACATAACCAGAGGTATAGAGAATATTTTACAATGATGAAATTGTCAAGAAGACATAATAATCCTAAATGTATATATGCTTAATGACAAAACATCAAAATGCATGAAGCAAACTTTTAGAAATAAAAGGAGAAATAAAGCCACATTTATAGTTGGAGATCTTAGCACCACTCTCTCAGAAACTTATGAAACTACACGAAAATCAGTAAGTTTGCAAAAGACTTGAACCACACTATTAACCAAATTTACACAATTTACATTTACAGAATGACCAACCAACAACCACAGAAACATATTCTTTTATAGGAACAAGATAGACCAAATTCTGGGTCATAAGCTAAGTCTCAATATATTTCGAAGAATTGAAATTATATGGAGTATGCTCTCTGATAACATTAGAATTAAATTAGATATCATTAACCTAAAAAGATATCTGAAAAATCTCCACATATTTGGAAATTAAACTACACACTAATAAATTACTCATGGGTCAAATTTGGGAATTTGAAACCTATTTTGAACTAAATGATATTGAAAACACAACACATCAAAATGTATGGATACAGCTAAAGTAGTGCTTAGGGGGAAATTTATGGCTTTAAATACTTGTATTAGGAAAGAAAAAACAGGCTTAAAATTAATGATATAAGCCTCTATCATAAGAAACTAGAAAAAGAAGAGCAAATTGAAATCAAATGAAGTAGGAGAAAGAAATAATAAAGATAAGAATAGACATAAATAAAATACAAAATTTATAAAAATAGAGAGAATAAATATAATTTATATTTCTTTGAAAATATTAATAAAATTGATAAACCCTTAAACAGAAATATCAAGAAAACAAAGAAATGAAATTACTATATACAGAATAAAAGAGGAAACAACACTATAGATTTTTTGGACATTAGAAAGAAAAATAAGGAAATACTAGGAACAATTTTTATACCAATAAATTAAGCAAATTAGGGGAAAATTTAAAAATTCTTAAAAAAATACAAATTATCAAAATGTACCCCAGAGGAAATAGAAATTCAGAGAATGAAGGACAAAATTCAATTTTTCATCTCAGTAGGTGAAGCAAAAACATTTGGTAAGTAAGAATAAAACAAAATTTTCTCAGACTGATAAAGGGCATCTACAAAAATCTATAACCCACATAATACTTATTGGTAAAGAATAAATGCTTTTCCTGTTAAGACTAAAAAGAGGAAATTATGTTCACTCTTACCATTTCAAATCAACTTTGTCCTGAATCAACTTTCTAGCTTAAGACGTAGAGCTAGAAAAGAAAATGTTAGGCTGTAGTCACAGATAATGTGGTTGTGTAGTAAAAGATCCTACATAAACTATAATCTAACTACTAGAACCAAAAATGAATTTAGCAAGGTTGTGGGTTACAAGGTCAACACTGAAAAAATCCATTGTAGGGTTTCCCTGGTGGCGCAGTGGTTGAGAGTCCGCCTGCCGATGCAGGGGACACGGGTTCGTGCCCCTGTCTGGGAAGATCCCACATGCCGTGGAGCGGCTGGGCCCGTGAGCCATGACCGCTGAGCCTGCACATCCAGAGCCTGTGCTCCACAACGAGAGAGGCCACAACAGTGAGATGTCTGCGTACCGCAAAAAAAAAAAAAAAAAAAAGAAAAAAAAGAAAAAATCCATTGTATTTCTATATAGTAACAACAATAAGTGGAAAATAAAATTTAACCTATACCGTTTACAGTGACATAAAGATCCATGGAAGATCCCTATACTGAATACTCTAAATGTTGCTGAGGGAAGTTAAAGAAGACTTAAGTGAAATAAATAGATTGATGTATGACTCGACTTGTTACAATGTCTTTTCTCCCCAAAGTGATCTACAGATTCAATGCAATCCTAATTAAAAATGTCACCAGTCCTTTTGATAGAACTTTCAAGGGGATTTTAAAATTCACATGGCAATGAAAAGGATATAGAATACTCAACAATCTAGAAAAACAACATGTATATATTCTTCAACACATTTTCTCTGTTTTTAAAATACTTATAGATATATATTACCATATATCTCTATGAGTGGTAAATAATCCATGAGAGGGGTCATCTTAGAGGAGCGTATTAGTTTGCTAGGGCTGCCCTAACTAAGTTCCATATACTGGGAGGCTTAAACAACACAAATGAATTGTCTCACCGTTCTGGGGGTCAGAAGTTCTTACTCTAGTATGACCTCATCTTAACTAATTACATCTGCCATGACTGTATTTCCAAGAAGGTCTGAGGTCTGGGGATTAGAACGTCAACATATGAATTTGCGGGGGGGACACAATTCAACTCATAACAGGGAGGCATCTGACAACAATCAATGTGGGTCTTATGTGTCTGTCATGATATTTTGAAAGATTTGAAGCAAATATGATAGAATGATACAAATTGATACAGTTGAATGTCAGATATAATATTTTGTAGTCTTGTCTGAACGATGGAATAATTTCACACTTTCAAAAGGTCTTTAAAATATTAAGAGGCTCCCTACTTGGTTTTGGCACTGTGTAGCAAGTTGGAGAATGTTGATGTCAAGGACAAAAACTCCTCTTCAAGGAAGATTCATTGAAGAAACAGGGCTAGGAAGTGTGAGTGAGAAGCCTAATGTCTGTGTTCACATATGAGCCACTCTCAGGTGGAAAAGAGGACAAGATTTGAGCTGAATTCCTCCAAGTGCTTGAAGCGGTACCAAGGGAGGGGAGCCTTCATGATGGTAGATTTCAGCTCATCATAAGAAAACACTTGCTGACTTATCCAAGCTTTCCAAAATAGCCTCAACTCTTCATAGATGAAAGATGTCGTTATGAGTTGGTGAGTTCCATACACTAGGGATGACAAATAAAGGCAAAGGGATCCCTTGGTGAGGATGTTATATGTGAACTTAAATATTGCCCTACCAACCCTGAAGTTCCTCTCCAATCTGAGATGCTGTGCATCTGTCGCAGACTCCTGATTCCCTATCCTGTAAACGTATGGCAGAAAAAATGAAAAGGCAGTTGTTCTGACTTCTCTGTGTTTGAAGAACCCATGCTGCCCCCTGTTTAAGTCCTCACAACCATCTACATAACAACTGATTCTTCAATCATATTAGAATTATCATTTGGTGGAATTGAACTTGTCTGCCTTTTTGAAAATGGAGACTTGTATCCTTTATCAGTCTCAGGTTCCCCCTCCCCCATTTCTTATAGTTCCTTAGAGATTGGTAATGATAAGTGGTCATGCCTGCCAAAGGTCCCAGTCCTGAAATTGGAATCATAAGGATTACGAACTCAAGAAGTGCCATAACATAGTGGTGAACTGACGTTCAGAGTCTGCAGTATAGAAATCTTGGCTCAGCTATTTAGCTAAGTGCTATGAGCTTCCTGTAGTGTCAGGTCCTGCATCTGTAAACCTATCTTTCTAATTTAGAGAGTGGTTGTGAGGATAAAATGAGAATGCATACGTCACACAGGAAGTACCCAATAAATGTCTACTATCCCCATTACTAGCTCAGGCATTAGTTTTAACACTGAACAAAATCTTTTCAGGCCAAAGTGGATTCTCAACAGAAGAGCTGGATGCCAAATAGGAACTGAAGTAGTTTCAATTTCCTTCCATTGTCTGCAACATACATTGACCTCTTTCTCAGTGCAGTACAACAATAAATTCCACCCCTTCCTTTTTGTCCTTGGGAATTTTTAAAAGACTTAGTCTCCTGGACTTCAGGATTTCCAATAATCTTATTACAAGCTGGTGCTACTGATCATGAGTCCCTCTTTCCTTCCACTGTCCATGTCTTGGAGTAGCTCCAGCTCACTGGATGACCACTTGGACTGTTTTTCTCATCCTTGTAGACACTGCTCTTCATTTTTCCTAATCAAGGATATTCCCAGTTTCTCATCAGAACTTCACTTCTAAAAGATTATTTTCCTTCTTGAAATAATATCTTTTCCTTTATATATATATATATATATATATATATATATATATATATATATATATATATATATATATATATATAAAATACCTAGTATAGTCTTTGGAACATGGTAGATGCCAAATGAAACTTCTGTTTCCCTTAATTCTTTTGCAGCCATTACAGCCTCTAAAATAGCATTTTCTTTGAGATTTCCTTTCTTCTTATTCCAACCATCTGCTTGGATTCAGGGTAACAGTTCTCTGTGTCTCTCTGAGAGGTGAAATTAACTTTCAGAGTACATAAGAAGGCATTGGAGATGGCTCTCGTTTTCATAGCCTGGGGCCTGGGAATAGGTAATTGTTTTCACAGAAATAAGTGAGAGTGCAATAGGCTATGTTGGGATGGGAGGGAAAGGAGGCTTGGTTTTTAATGTGTGAGATTTAATGTGTTTGTGGGATATGCTGGTGTATCAAGATCTGTTCAGCAGATAATTTATGGGAAGGCTGATACTGGCCTCCACATTTGGGAGTGACTCATGGACGAAACAGGGATGATGTGAGTCCTGGTCATGGGGAAATCACAAGAGTGTAGGAAAGATGGGAATCAGCTGACAACAGACTCTGAAACACCATCTACATCCTGATGGGGGAGGAGTTGGAGCCCCTGAAGACAGAAGAGAAGCCATCAGAGATAAGAGCAGCATTAGATGAGCCATGCGAGAGAAGAAAGGAGAACATTTAAACAATTTAAACCATTTTGAAACAGGTGGTGCCGAGAAGTTAAAGAAGATGAGAATTGAGGATAATTGTTGGTTTTGGCCCCTCAGCACGATAACAACAATAAAAACACACAACATCCAGCACTACTGATCACTCAGGATGAGACCACTATGGCATTCTGGACTGTTACTTAATCATTGTAAGAACTCGTCATATTATTGTAATAAATGTCAATAAAACATTGGCATTTATTATAACTATATTTTAAGATGAGGAAAAGAAATTAAGTAGATAGGCTAAACAGATTCAACATCATTAGTCTTTGGAAGAATTGGGGTTCCAACTCTTGGTATATGATTCTAAAGCAGGAGTTCCTTAACATTTAATTTCTACAGAAAATGTATCTCTAGTCTAGAGCTGAAGAACAAATTGTAAAGGTCAAGGCACCTTTGGGTGAAGAGGAAGTGATGGCAGGGGGTGTCAACTACACTTTTAAGAATTTGGTAAGGATAAGAAGGGGAGAGAGAGAATAAAAATATGGCTGAGAAGAGTTTATAGTTTTACTTTTTTTTCTGAGACTGGGGAATACAGGATATAGGTGAAGAGCTGGCATCAACAGACAATAAAAGGGAATCAGGGTTTTGTAACTTTGTGCAGAAAGTTATGGTAAAATGGGTCTGGGTGTTACCAAGGTGGGTACAGCAACAGGCTAAAAATGTAAATATAAACCTCAAAGTCACTATCAGGGAGGTTAGTGAAGGAAAGGTGTCTTGGAGCACAGTGAAGGATGGAGAGTAGGGTGGGGAAGGGAGAGAAGATGAGATGCATTTCAAAAGGGAAGAGTATGTTGAAAGCATGAGCAGAGAGGGACTGAGAGGTGACTCCAGTTAAGAGAGGCTGAAGGGAAGTGTGCACAGCGGACCCCAACTCCTAATGGGAGAAAGGACTAGTAACACCTGTTCAACATCCTTTGTTGGGTAAAGTTTCTACAGAAAACCATATTATCAGGTATGAGATCCTAGACTTGCCATTCCATAATGTAATCTATGCAGGGAGGAGGGACCTGGAACGTGTATCTTTGCAATATATTTATTGGACATTTAGCCAACTATAAGGTGCCTGCAGTCGAGATTAACTCGGTGGCGTGTTATGGAATTGCATAGGTCAAACCAATTTCAATTTCAAATATTAACATAACTAGAAGTTCCTTGTGTCTTAATTAGAGGTCATCAACTCTCTTGTAAAGTGCTCCCTGTCAAGATTGCCTGTGGGTAATTTGGGGAGTTCAGTGAAGCTTAGAATGAAGGATTTGATAGTCAGTGTTTTTTTGTTTGTTTGTTTGTTTGTTTGTATTTTTAGTCGTATTGTTTTATTCTTCAGCAAATAATGGGTAGCCCAGACTCCAGTTAGAGCAGTATTCAAATAATTTTAGATTTGCATATTTGAATGGACCGTCTTTGGGAAGGAGAGGCCAGGCCATGCAGTTCTCCAATTATTCAGAGCAATTAGAGGAGATGATCAGACACTTCTGAGGTCTCATTAGCAGGCGTGTTGCCTGTGTCGACATCTCTGAAGATCACAGCGGAGACCGGCTTGGCTGCGCACATTTCCTTTCGGGAGGGTTCTACAGACAGTAACTCACTTGGAGTTAAACAAAGGTAGCTATTTTCACTGCCTATTTCTACTTTCACCCTGAAAAGTCATTCATTACTACTGTTTCTCTAGAACATGCATTGTGAATACCAATGTCTTTTTTCTACTTACAAGCTCTCTAATTTTTGTTTTAGATCTAGACCCATCATCATCTTCGTACTTAATACTGAGTACCAATAGTAATTTCCCAGCAATAAAACCTGGTGCTTAGAAAACTAATTTTGGGAGATGAGGTGTCCAGCATTCTAAATTTCGGTGCATTCGATTATAATCGCCTTTTTCACTACTGATTAGTGCCCTAAAAAAGAGCAGAGTTCTGGGAGTACAAGTCCTCCAGTTGGCAGAAGCATGGTCTCAGTAGTTTGTTTATTATTGCACTTGGTATCACAGTTTTCAAATTAGGGATTTCCCCTGTAATGACACTCAAGCTTCCCATTCTGGCATAACCTCTAAGCCACCCTCTAATCACTGAGAGAAGTCAGAGTGCTGGTTTCCCTTTCCTTGGCTATTGCTTTACCAAGCAGAGCGCTGCCTCTCTCTCCTGTAACCCCAGACTTAAGGCCATGCCTGCATTCAAAAATCCAGATTTTAAATTAGAGTGAAATAATTGTTCTCAACCTTTTCTAGATTCTGTTTTTATTTCCATAGTGAACATAGGTAGAGTGGAAAGAGAATGGGGCTTGGATTAGGAGAAATAGCATTTACTAATTCACTAATGTTGGGCCAGTGATGTGTCACCTCTCTATCCTTAATCTTTTCATCTACAAAATGTCAATAATAATACTTAATACTTGCCCTTTCTACCACATTCAGTTGCCCTAAAATCTGAATGAGATGATGTTTGTAAAATAGTCTTGGAAGTAATGAACCTATCACATGCTTTCTCATGTGTACAGAGAATTCTTGATCCGTTTCCAAAATTGTACAGCAAGTGGAAGTGGGGAGGCACCACTGTTTAGTGGTTCAGAACGTGGGTTCTGGGGCCAGCGTGCCTGGGTTTGAATCCTCGCTTCATCACTTACTAGTTGTGTGACCTTGGGATGGCATTTAAGGCCTCTGCTCCTCAGTTTCCTCCTCGGTAGCACTGAAATAATAATATGATCTCTATCCTGAGGTTTTATGTGGATTTAAAGAATAAGAGATACAGAGCCATGCCTACCATGTTAATGCAATATGAATATCAGCTGAACTTTAAAAAAATTATCTTTTTTGAGAGGCTTAAGAAAATTAAGATTGGGGGTCTGGGGTTGATGTTGACTTCTCAAAGGTTTTCCAGGTAGCAACCTTTTAAACCATGTCTTGGTTATGCCATGTTTCTTGTGCTCACAGTTTTATTTTAAGCCAGAGGCTTGGGCCTGACTCTTTGATGTATTAAACCCAGCTCAGTCTGTCACATTACACTTTCAACTGTGTAAGGCAGTTTGGCACAAGTCTTGAGCAAACTGGGAAGAGTCTCTCCAAGTGTCCATTCAGCATAAGTTTGGGAGTTAGGAAGACAAGGAATGACAAAGATTCCTAAGCATACAAGCCTCCTTAGAAAGGTCCCAATGCTTCCATGAAGCTGGGCTTATTCCAGTTATGTATGTATATACTCATACATAAACCAGTTGTATAAATGTACTCAAAGAGTTCAAGCAAATAATGCCTAAGAAGTGTCTGCCCAGGATTATAGACACCAAATTAGTCATCTGTGCATTTTAGATAAATGGCAAATAATGTTTTTGTATAGCTGTATCTCAAATATAGCGTGGGACATACTTATACTAAAATATTATTCATTGTTTACCTGAAATTCATCATTTAACTGAGCAACTTATATTTTTATTTGCTAAATCCAGCAACCCTTGATAATAGGATTAACCTCAGCAACTCTGAGGATCAGAGAATGCTCAACATTCTTAACAAATGTTTAATCAACCTTTGAAGTTAATGGAAAACAATTTGGTGGTTACTTAATAATTGTTAAGGCTCAGCCATCCTTGATTTTTGTATATTAAGATAATTAAGCATTCAGTCAAACATTTCCCCACGTGCATTGGTCTTAGATCCTATCTAGTCTTTCAGTCCTTTAAGAATGCTTATGGTTTCATTTCTACAATTTGTTGTGGATGTTTAGTAAATTAAAAAAAAATTAGCCTATGTTAAACATTGAAGAGACAAACATACAATTCAATCCTTTTCTCTCTTTCTGTTACTGAAAGCACAGTTTGTTTAATTACTGAAAAATCTCCCTTTGCTAATCAATAGCTTCTACCCTCCTGGTTCCTTCCAGAATGGCACAATCCAGCCTGTCCTATCACTAGGTCTCCTATAAAAAATGACACCAGATATGTTGTAACCAGGAATGGAATCACACAGTGAATGGGAGGTGGTGGTCACAGCTTGGGGCTACTCTGAGTGCACAAATCATCACATATTGGCTTTTCATTAGGGAAAAGCTTTGCATCAAAAGACCGATGCCCAAGTGAGACAACCCAGCAGGTTCTCTATGCCTCCTTATGACAACTAAAAATCTCACGGAAGATGATCAGGGGCTGCAGCAGCAAGCGGAGAGGTCACATTTTGTGCTGATAGGCAGGTGTCTGCCCCCAAGGGAAAGAGAATGAGTGTGTAAGATCCTGGTCTTTTCCATGACTCCAGTCTATGACCAGGGCCTTGGTAAAGGAGAATAAATGAGGTCAAGGGCAATGTGGCTGCTGTGCATTGTCTAGTCCTCTGTCCTTGTGATGAGTTCTTTCTTGCCCACTGACATTAACTCACCATCATCTTTTCTCACCGATGTGTTCTCTCTTGTTCTGTCTTCCTCCATGCAAGACATCGAATAAGGAAACAGTGTCTGCTGTGATAACCACTCTTTAGAGGGTGACCTTCCAGGAGTTCCTAGGAATCAAGTCTCTGTCATAGAATACAATTGCTAACAGTAGACGAGCAGCTTCCATAATATCACCTCAACTAAACTGGCTTTCAATATACCAACTACAGCTTTAAATTTTCATGGAAATTCCCTCATGCACTGATTCCCACTGCCAGAGAAACTCTTATGTTTTCATTCATTTGTTCTTTGAGAAGAGAAGAAGGCAATTTGATAACACACACACACATACACACAAATCTAATTTTAGGTAAATGTTGTCTTTTAGAAGAAGTTCTAGGGGGTTCTTAAATATAATAAAACATAAAAATGATCAACCTTTAAAGACATTGCCTTTTTTCGTGGTTGGTTTTTTTGGTTACCTGCTTTGAGTTACTCCACTGCCCTGCCATCATTTTCTTCCAGAAAAAAGGACTTCCAAAACCCGTATCTGCAACCTGGTCCCAGGGACGGTCCAGTTTTGTGGATTTGAGTGAGAACACAGTATTTGGAGCCTACAGGAAAAATGTGTAACCAAAGTCCTATAAATTCATCACCTTTTGATACTTACAACATATGACAATGAGAGGAAGCCCAGTGATTAGAGAGCCAGTTCTTTTCAATTTACTTTGCATGGGCTTTTAGAAAAACTCTCTGTTTCACATGGAGTACCGCTCTCAAATATTTTCACCCAGTGAGGCAAGACCAGCCTACCACAGATGTTTTAGAAATCCTTTATTTTTGAACATAACTCAGTGATTTTGTACAGGATAAAGAGGTAAGAAATTCACTGTCAAAGGTTGTATAATTTTCTTTGTTGGCATCAATTGTCAGAGTAGTGACAAATGCAAGCATCCACATCACAGAAATACCAGGGGTGTGAGAAAGACTTAGAGGAAGCTCAGAGATCAATCAGGCTGCACACTGCATCTCAGAGGAGGAACTGAGGAATGTCACCAACAGCTAATGTGACACAGTAGGCTAGAGAGGGCCAGGGGAGCTGGAATCAGACCTGGCATTCTGCTTTCCCAGGTCTGTGCTGTTCTAACTTTGCAGAAATGTGTGTTCTCTATTTCCACTGAGTTGTATATCTGAATGAACTCTATCTCATTTGCAAATAATGCCAAGATAAATGTTTAGTTCATATAAAAATATCAGGAAGTAGACATTAAAAATGTGTGTTGCAGAGGAGACTCTTTCAAGAGCATATTTATTAGACAATATTACAAGAAAATGAGGAATTAACGACTGAATTTCACAACAATCAAACTATTTCATATGATGCAATTATATTTTCAATTTAATATCTTTGGAACTCAACGATAGTTTAAGCCACAGATTATAATCATAAGTAAATATTCCTTCTGATGTTGCCTTCAATGTGTTTACATAGATATATTTGTCACATTGTGCTAAATCTTGTGATTTTACTAAAGAATAAATCTTCCAAAAAGTTAAATATTCATATCCCTACATATAAAATGAGAGTGTACAACTTACTATTTAATAATAATAAAACCAAAACAATCAAATAAATAAACACTGAAAGCATGGGAATCCCAAACTTGACTTTCTTGTTGCTCTAGTCTGTTAGGAAATCTGTTGTTTATAAACTGTAGTCTATTAAACCACTCTGAAGTTCAGTGTTAACCTTTCAGAGTTCAGCTGCTGTCTCTCCCATTGAAGTTACTGCTGGCAGTTACATAATAATTTCAATGCCATCCTTCAGCAGCAAGAACAACCACACACACACACAGCACAAAAAACCTCAAAAGAACAAAAACACAAGCTAATTCACAAAGTACTTAGAAATTGTCAGCAAGAAACAGAAATTGGGTGGCATTGGAAATGAGTGGGTGGGTGGGTGCTGAAATCCATGCTACGTGTAAAGAAATTTGAAGTTAGAAGCAAGTGTTGGGGAAGTCTGTGGGGATAAACACAAAAAATAAAACTAGAACTATCATATGATTCAAAAATCCCACTTCTGGGTGTTAATTCAAAAGAGTGGAAATCAGGATATCAAAGCGATATCTGCATTCTCATGATTATTGCAGCACTACTCACAATAGCCAGGATGTGGAAACAACCTAGATGTCCATTGACAAACAAATGGAGAAAGAAGATGTGTTATATACATACAATGGAATATTATATAGCCTTAAAAAGGAAGGAAATCTAGCCATATGCAATAACTTGGATGAACCTTGAGACATTCTAAATGAAATAAGCCATTCACAGAAGGACTGGTATTGCATGATTCTGTTTATATGATGGTATCTAAAATAGTCAAACTCATAGAAGCAGAGAGTAGAATGGTAGTTGCCAGGGGCTGTGGGACAGGGAAATGGAAGTTGTTGTTAAATGTGGGTCTAAAGTTTCAGTTATGCTAGACGAATAGGCTCTAGAGAGCTGCTGTACAACACAGTGTCTGTTGTCAACCGTACTGTACCATGCACTTAAAAGTTTGTTAAGAGGGTAGATCTCATGATAAGTGTTCTTACCATAATAAATTTAAAAAAAGAAAGAAAGAAAGAAAGAGAGGTATGGAGTGCCCATCATACATCATGCACTGGTTATACATAAGCCACTGGAGAAAGAACAGCAATATCTCCCTGTGATGGATGCCACTTACAATAAAGAAGGTGAACTCCAGAAAGGTTAAGTACTTTGCCCCAAATCACAAAACTAGAAGTGTTCGACTTCATCATGATGTCATGGTTAGGTCATGATGAGGTCATCTTTGGAAGGGAAGCGTGGAGGGATAGTTAATCATTTGCATCTTCTACCAAAACTATGAAAGCCAGAAGCCACAGGTTGGCGGTTCCCCAGTCACAGGTTGCATTCCACCCCCATTGGAAAAGAAGGCTTTTAGATCAGTCTACACTGGGTGAAGTAACTGCAGAAATAGGGTGCAACTTGTGCGCCAAGGAAGCACCTGCAGAAGGACCAGGAGGCACCCAGGAAGTGATAATACTGTTCCTGTCCACGCAGAAGATCAGCTTTCCCTTACCTGGATATAGATCAGATTTTGTAAATGTAGCTTTTCCAGCAATCCAGACATCTGAAATAGGACGGGTCTTCCTTCAATTCTAAAGTAATTAGCAGTCACTCTCTGGAGTTCTGAGGTCAGCTAATGTGTTGCTATGATCTGTCCCCTAGATTTATCTGCAGGAATCAGAAGCAGAGCCCTGATTAGAAAAGACCTCCATTGACATCGTGGGATGCCCTCCCATTCCTTGTCTAAACAGGTCTAATTCTCAGTTTCCACACATAACATAAGGCTTATCTTTTCCAACGTTCAAAGGGAAGATCATAATTGCCTCTTCAAAAAAAATGTTTTGATTTTGAAACTTGATAAACCTTCCAAATAATGATTGGCTTATATTTACCTAATTCTTATTCATCGGTGAGTGTCTAAAAGAAATCATTATTAAACCTAGCTCACTGATTGCTTTCACTAAGTGTTAAATAATAAATAATGCATTTCTACTTCAACTAATCTACTTAGACATCTCACAGGCCAAACGCTTTGGTGGAAATGTTCTAAGCTACAGAATCAATCTGCAGCCTCACTCTGCCTCATGACATCTTGAGTTCCCTAAAAAAGAGCTTTTAATTCCAGTTACAAAGTAAATGGATAATTTAGATGACCATGTTCTGCCATCGTGCTGAAACTAATAAGTAAGATGAGGTGCTGTCATGACAGTTTGCAACTTTACTCAAGGCAGAATTTGGAATGAATATGCCCTCCCCCCAAAATGAGAATTTTGTTACTGAGTCCAAGCTCAGACTGCTTGCCACACAAAAGGCCAATAAATCGAGAGACTAGTTGTTGAGGCAAGGAATAGTGACTTTATTTGGAAAGCCAGCAGACTGACAAGATGGTGGACTAGTGTCCCAAAGAACCACCTTACCTGAGTTAGAATTCAAGTTTCTTTTATACTAAAAGGGGAGGGGCGTGGTTGGTTGTTGCAGACTTCTTGGTGTCAGAATCCTTTGTTCTTGCATTTGTCCACCTAGCTCAAGTCATAATATTCCTGTAAACCTCCAACAAGACAAATGCTATTCTCTGTTCTGTAACTTTTTATCTCTATATGAGAGGAAAAAGTGTTATACCTTTAAAAGTCAGAGTCTTGAGAATGGGCTATCCTGTATATTTTAGGCTGTAGGCAACATTCTTAACTTGTAGCAAAAGCAAGAGAATACAAAGGTTAAAGTAAAAGAAACAGATCCAATATGGAGTCAGATTTGTTCTTCCCTATTACAATTTGCTTCTTAATCTTATATGCTTGTATATTTTTCACTTTAACGTGAGGCTCTTCAAGTATCCAAGACTGTTTTTTCATAGTGCTGTGTATTGTCCCATTACTGTGGGGTTTACTAAATGATTCAAATTCTACCATTTTCCTAGCATTGCTAAAAAAAAATTAACAAAAACTCTGAGGACTCAAGATACCAAAAACGCTTTTCATAATGTTAGCTGTTATTTTTGCGTATTCCCTTCTGATTCTTCTCTAGATACATAAATATTTTATGTGGTTGAAATCATACTGTATATACCATTTTCTAACCCTTTTTATAGTAATCATATTGAAAATGTTTCCCTGTGGCAAGAGGTTTTATAATTATTAATTTTAATTATAATGCCATAACCTATTTAAATAATGAAGCATGATTTAACTCTCCCATTAATTTTGGAAATTCAGTTTGCTTCTGTATTTTTTTTTTTTTTTTTTTTTTTTTTTTTTTTTTTGGTACGTGGGCCTCTCACTGCTGTGACCTCTCCTGTTGCGGAGCACAGGCTCCGGACGCGCAGGCTCAGTGGCCGTGGCTCACGGGCCCAGCCGCTCCGTGGCACATGGGATCCTCCCAGGCCGGGGGACGAACCTGTGTGCCCTGCATCGGCAGGCGGACTCTCAACCACTGAGCCACCAGGGAAGCCCTGCTTCTGTATTTTATTAAATAATTAATGCTGAATAATCCTGTGCATAGAGGTTCCCCTGCCCCCTCTTTTTTTGGGAGTCAAGAATCTAAAGATATATAGTCCAAGTGCCACATGTGAGCATGCAAGTTCACCAGAGTGTCCTCAGGTTAAAACACTAATGCTTTGTAAAATGTACGGTAATACAATAAACAGAAAGTTACTTCATTTTAATGTATATTTTAATTACTAATGAGTTTGAACTTTTTCCCATGTCTGTGATCATCAACTGAATTTCATCTTGTACTTCTGCATATCATTTGGTTATGTATCTATTGGGATCACTGCTTTATCTTTTTTGGGAGATTTCTTTCATATTTGGCAGGATTTGTAAGCACATCTACAAGCATAGTAGAAGATAAAATGCAATGAATTGAAAGCAAGGGTAATTAGAGTACATTTCACATGCTTGTAATCTCAAGGAGTTACAAATATATATATTTTGAAGTAGGAGATAGAAAGTTCCCTGGAGGCAGCACCTCCCTTCCTTTGTTCCTTTGCACAGTCTTCTTAGTGAAGAGTCCTCCATAAATTGTTTTGAAATTGACTTAGGTACCTTGTACCTTGTTATCTCTGCTCTCTCTGAGCACCCTTTCTATCCAAGTATTGCACTCTTTGTCATCCTCGAGAACTTTAAACATCACCTTTTCTAGGCTGAGTTTGCAGTTCCTCATCTTCTGCTGCCTCCCCTTCTGCATACACCTCTCCCCTCTGGCTCACAACGTCTTGTAGTTACTTGTTTACACCTTAGTCTCCTCAGTGGACTGTGAGCTCCTGTGAGAGGACAACAGGAGCTGTACATTTTCCTCTCTGCATCCGTAGTGTATAAAATGGTGCCAGGAAGAGATTGGGTGCTCAATAACTGCTTGCAGGTACACAACCAATGTTTGTAGTGCCTAGTGAATGCTTAAGAGATTAAATTTCATATCAATATCACTTTTGTAATCCTATCATCTTTTTTTTAAAACATCTTTATTGGAGTATAATTGCTTTACAATGTTTTGTTAATTTCTGCTGTATAACAAAGTGAATCAGCTATACATATACATATATCACCATATCTCCTCCCTCTTGCATCTCCCTCCCACCCTCCCTATCCCACCTCTCTAGGTGGACACAAAACACCAAGCTGATCTCCCTGTGCTATGCAGCTGCTTCCCACTAGCTATCTATTTTTCATTTGGTAGTATATATATGTCCATGCCACTCTCTCACTTCATCCCAGCTTAACCTTCCCCCTCCCCGTGTCCTCAAGTCCATTCTCTATGTCTGCATCTTTATTCCTGTCCTGCCCCTAGGTTCTTCAGAACCAGCTTTTTGGGTTTTTTTTTTTTGGATTCTAAATATATGTGTTAGCATACTGTATTTGTTTTTCTCTTTCTGACTTACTTCACTCTGTATGACAGACTCTAGGTCCATCCACCTCACTACAAATAATTCAGTTTCTTTTTTTATGGCTGAGTAATATTCCATTGTATATATGTGCCACATCTTCTTTATCCATTCATCTGTCAGTGGACGCTTAGGTTGCTTCTATGTCCTGGCTATTGTAAATAGAGCTGCAATGAACATATTGGTACATGACTCTTTTTGAATTATGGTTTTCTCAGGGTATTCCCATCATCTTCTTTTAGGGGCTAAATCAACTCTTAGTTATAAAGGTCCTGGAGCCATATCTGAACTTCCTCAAAGTTTTAGCTGTCTCCAGTGGATGTGAGCACTCCCCGCTTACCCCCTGTATGGGATGAGCCCAGGAATCCATGCCAAGCTCTCAGGCTGTGGTCCAGGCTCCGTTTGGTTTGTTTGATGTTGAACCCCCTCTAGACATGATGAAGTGACTGATGGCCCTGAAATAGAAACTATTTTGATGTCAACAAAGTGGATTCTGCTCTACTTTTCCTCTCTGTTATTTCATCACACATACTTTTTACAGAGTCTTGCTCACCCCTACACACCATGGTTAGTTCCATAAAATAATGTCACTGTTCTGTGAAACACTTAAAAATATTTGTGTACATTGTATGCAACTGCCATCTTTGAGAAGGAAAGATACACATGTTCATGCCCCTGTGGGAGAACAAACTTAGAAACTCAAACATACTCATTTTTTGTCCCAAATAAACACAATTGTTAGATCCAATTAGACACTGGAGAAGACAGAGACCAGTGTGTTGGTGCAAAGAGTGAGATGAATTCATGAGATTCTTGAAGGTTAAGGTTTTCCATTCTGTTGTTTAGAGAAAACTATATGGCATGCTTGAAAGAAGTTATGATAACCTTGTTTATATTTTTCTTTATATCATGATTATTAATAAGAAAATTGTTCTTGGACATGACTTTTTAGCAGGCATGTAAAGTGCCTCAGTTGAGCATTTACTTCAATGATGATGGAGATTTGAGGTGCAAATCATGTCTATAATTTATTTTCAAAATTATGTGACAATAGCACTTAGAAACATTCATACTGGGGAACTGCTTATAATCATGACCTAATGATGTTACTGTGACTTTGATAGTGAAGTAAACAACAAAATCAATATTGTCCCAGCCAGGAAATCTGCAGAAGTAAACCATTTGATCTTTGTACTTGAGTGCCTTGCCCTGTGACAGGTTCAGCAAATAGTGATGTCAAGTCTTGCCCCAGCTTACCTCCCACAAGCATACAAGCATTTAAGAATGAAAGATGCAAGACAAACACAGTGAATGCTCCCCATATCTTTTAATATCATAAAGGTAGTGGCCCTACCACTAGGAATTTCCAGTTGGCTTCTTACACAAACAACATCTCACTGAGTAAGGGAGAGGGGTTACTTGAATGTGAGTATGTTGATTTTGCTCCCAATGCAGTATTCTTGAGCTACAGATTCTTACTAATATACAGTAAATACACTTCATTAAATGGGTGACTTTCACAGCAGGAGAGTTTCATTTGGAAAACCACAAGTGGATTGAATGTACTAACATAACAGTGAGAAAAGTTGTCTGTACATTTTGTAACTGCATACCAAGAGGCCATCACTGACAGATAAGAATGCTACTGCTTGTGGTGACAGTGGGTAGCCACACTGTGGAATTAAAAAAAAAAATCTGTCTGCAAAATAAGCACTTCTCTTTTAAAAAGGGAACTTAGATTTAGACTCATTTATGAGAATCAAACAGTTGTATCAACTTCAGCTTAGAAGAAATTCACCTTTTGTTTTTCTTAATTTTTCCTGTTACCCAGATAGGGTAAATAAATTCTGGATCATCAGCTAAGATTTCCAAATACTCCTTCTGAACCAGGGTTTCTAAACTGCAGCACTGTTGACATTTTTTTTTTCTTTTTTTTGGGGGGGTACGCGGGCCTCTCACTGTTGTGGCCTCTCCCGTTGTGGAGCACAGGCTCCGGACGCGCAGGCTCAGTGGCCATGGCTCACGGGCCTAGCTGCTCCGCGGCATGTGGGATCCACCCGGACCGCGGCACGAACCTGTGTCCCCTGCATCGGCAGGCAGACTCTCAACCACTGCGCCACCAGGGAAGCCCACTGTTGACATTTTGATCCCAATCATTCCTTGCTACGGGGTGTCCGGTGCGCTGTAAGATGTTGAGCAGCATCCCTGGCTTCTATCAACCAGATGCAGTGGTCCTCCCTTCCCCTCGTTATGGCAATCGAAAATGTATGCAGACATTGCCCACTGTGCCCCGCACTGGCAACCACTGTTCCCCTGCTGGGGAACCACTACTCTAAGCCAAACCAAACCAAACCAAACCAAAACTGGACAAGAAATCCAGGAAGCTGACTTTAGTTTTGCCTTTGTTGCTTCTTCACAAATCAAGTCCTTCTGCCTTCATTGTCCCCTTTCCACAGCTGTGAAATGGGCTCAATGCCATTCGCTTCATTCACCCCATAGAAATATGGCAGTCACTGACACAGTGCCTGGCACATTGGAAGTACTCAAGAGAGATTTGAAGAATGAATGAAGGGTGAATGAATGTACCTGAACAACGAGCATTATCTCCAAGGAAGAGGGCATCATCTTTTTACAGGTCCCCCTGCAACTACAGAGGCTCCCACCTTTTGTTTATATCTAAGTTCCCACAGCGTGGCTGGAAGGTGGGAGACTTGCCCAAGCACTGCATGTCTGCTTTTTTTAGGTACTAGATCAGACTTGCACAACTGACAGTTCTAACCCCTCACAGAGTAATCCCAGTTGGTTTTGTTTTTGTTGGCTAATCATTTTTTTTTGTTTTTGATTGTCAAAATGTCAAATTAGACTCATACCATGGGGAAGCTCATACAAAAACAGAACTTCTTGGTTCTACCATACTCTTCCTTAAGAAGTTTACATCCCTTTCTCCTGATGCTAGTAGGATTCATCCTGTTCCTTTACTTTAAAGTTTCCTCCTATTTCTCCCTGCCCTCCACCCCAACAAAGGCTTAATGTACATATAGACACATGTGTACATTTAAAACAAAAAGCCCACTTTAGATTCTTTTGCTTGTTGTAAGTGAGTGAGTTAAACCACAAAATAAATCACTGTAGAAAAGAAAAGAAGAAATACTAATAGCTTTATATATATATCTTCTGTAGAAGAAAAAAGACCAATCATTAACAGGGAGTAATAAAATTAACCCACAGGGTTTAACAAGTAGCCCAGAAATTTACTGACATTGTTATCTGGACACTTATAGAAAATATCTTTGAATTATAGAAACTCCTGCTTTACTTCTCCAAACTCTTCCTGAAAGGCTTTCTAAACACATTTATTTTTAAGATGACACTATGGGAAAGCTATTGTAGCCTGGCTTAATTAATGTATTCAAGAAATGATGTAAATATGGAGTTGAGAAAACTTAAGTTCCTCATAAGTTTTGCCGGCTTTCCAAACAGGTTTGTTTTTCAGGTTACCTTTATTTTGTGATTTTGTGAAATCTGGCATGCAGCTAGAATATTAAAAACAACAATTAGTATAAATAAATAAATATTATCTTCTCTGCTGATTATTTTGATAATTGATAGACTAACTTGTCACAAAGTTCAATTATATTATCCTCACATAGCTAAGAATATAGAACAATATTCCTGAAGTAGAAAGGAAATATCGTTGACAACAAAAACAGTGATATGAGAGGCACTGAAAAGTTGGAATTTATAATAACAATAACAAGCAGAACTTCTACTTTCAAAATGCCATTTTGCACATTGAATATTGACTAAATTAAGTAAGCAAATAAAGGAAAGTTCATGGATGCCACATAGAGATGTGTCAAGACATTAAAATTATAGGCCTAGTAGTAATCTGATATCCTATTAGGGAAGCCCCCTTCCGATCTCCTTGGGTACTCTCTGGTCCCATCCAATCCACTCTCTATTTGACAGCCCGTGACTTTTTCAAAGTACAGATGTGGTTCCATTTATGAGTGTGATGACCAGAGCCCTATCTGCCTCCCGGGGCATATACCATGTCTACCTTTTCTCAACATTGGATCTCCCCCATCTTGCATCGTGCTCAAGGCAGAATAAGTACTTAAGAGCCACGGATGGAATTCATGAATACATAGTCATTACCCCCATCCCTTCTCTCCTCTCTCATTCCTACCCAGGTGAGTCCGTTGGACAGTCATGACTTTTGTTTTGTCACTGGGAACTGAAATGTCCCCCAGCTGGTGTCCTTGTCCTGGCTCTAGCTCTGCCTCCTCAGGATGGATTGAATTTCACCCTTTTCTACGTCATGGCCCCCTACACACTTGAAGCAGTTGTCTTCTCTGAGTCCTCTTTGGCCAATTTGTTTCATTTTCATTCATCACACATTTCTTCATTTGCATTTCTGCCAGAATATTATTAGCTGTCCTATCAGCTTGTTCAAAGTTCTGTCTCTCTTATGGGAGAATGGTGAAAATCAGACCTGGACAGATTTATGGGTGAGTTTCCTCATCTATTACTAAATAGTTAAACCCTTGGTGCTGGGGGGTGAAGGGGGCTGCTAGTCATTGTATCAGATGTCAGCCGAAGAGGCATAATAATGGCAGACTGATACAAAGGGAAAGTTTTACAATATTGTCTGTGACAGGCATAGCCTGTCAAAATTGATGAGAACATACCATCATTTATAAATTGCACTCCATTTGTATTTCTACTTCCAAAGCTAGATTTTTTAAGAATGAGTTTGCTGTTCTGCCTTTTTCCTTAGAGATGGGTAGAAAACTCCAGCGATTTTAATTAAGGGATAAAGCATATGCATTTCTGCAAAGGTTTGGATTGATCTAAACCTCTCAGCTCTATAGATACCTTGGGAGAACTAGGGAATAAGAGAGAATCAGACTGGAAGCATGATCTGGTCTGTGCCACACAGTCTCTTGGCCAGGTCATCTGTGTGGACACAGCATGAGATCTTTGGACATTTGAGCAAACCTGACTAAAGCCATTTCAGCACAATGATGTGATGTTGATTTAGATTTCTCCTGGAAGTAGATACTTCAAGCCCAGGCTGTCAAAGAGTCTGAAGATATTTTAATACATCTCTTTATAGGTCCACTGATGAAAGTGCTACCTAAGTACAGCATAGGAATCATAATTGCTATTTACTGTTGTTACTGAAAGTGTGGTTCTTCATCTTGATAGTGAGACCTAATGTTAGATGGGTATCGACAAACCATCGTCTGATTTAATCATCTTTCTGGCCATTTTTATTTATAAATGAATCTTCTGTCAATATCAAATTCTCATTAGCATTATTAGAATTCTACACGCTCCTTGTTGGGATCATGTAAAATTGATGGGATCAAATTTCTATTAAATGCAGTGCATTTATACTGAGCATTCTGGAAGCCTTGGATCATAATATCTTGTAAATAAACATTACATTCAGTGATATCACCTTTCATTTTAAAAGGGTCTTTAGAAAGCTTTTAAAATGGCGCAGGGATGGAGCACTCATTATTAAGATTGGAGGGAATGGAGCAATCATTTTATGCACATGGAATTTCTGGGTAATAAGTGCAAATTAACATTACAGAGAAATTGATTTGAACAAAGTATATCGAAATTGAGATAGGCTTCTCAGATTAAGAGCAAAAGTTTTTTCGTGTATTTATTTGCCCAGAGGTTTTCCAATCATTATAAAAACTAGAGTTTTCCACGTTGGCCCTCAGTTATAATGGGGCATAGAGCTGGATACAGAACACCGTTCAAATGATGAAACATTTTTTTCAAAGATCCAGGAACAGCTGCTGCTTATTGAGTTACCAACACCACTTCCTGAAGAATGTGATTTTGTTTCAAAGATAGCCAAGTCCTGACCAGGCTGTGTCAGCTTAGTTTGAGCTATGATAACGTGGCATGTTGTTGTCATATTATTATTAGGTACATTTCATCAAGTGATTCCAGATCCTTCTCCCTTTTACTTGGGGAGGGGAGGCTTTATTGATTTCGGAGACTATAAATTGAAATGGCACTTTTATGATTGAAAGATATATACCAGTTAGAGGATTTGTATGATGTTTTAGGAAAATTAGAAAATTTCATAAACTCTAAAGAAAGAAAGATTCATGGGGTAGAATCTGGATTGCAAAATGCATGGAAGCTTACTGGAATCTGTGAACTTGTTAGGGTTACAAGAAAGATGCTGACTTGCTTGCCAAGTCTCCCTCCTGTGGGATTAAGTTTAAGGCCGACTTTCAAAGTATTTCTTGTGCTGCAAGATTTTGGAATGTCTCTTCAGTGAGACAGCTAAAATACCGTTGGTACTTTTAGCTCATTCAACTTGTCTCCACCCTACATTTTCAAACTATTTTTCTGCTAAACAATGTAAATATAGAGAGAACTTTTGTACTTAACTTAAGATGGAACATCTTCACCGTAATCCTCTTTTAGGTAAAAATAAACATTTTGTCATCAAAAAGATTCTTGACCTGCAATGAAATTACCTTTCAAATTAAATGAAACTGTGAACTGTGAAACTTAAAGAAGAATGAAAAATATCCATACAAGTTCATACAAGAAGACCATTATTGTCAGTAAATATTTTTATTGTCTTCAAAGGCTAGAAAAATATATGGAATAATTAAATCCAAGTAATTCCAAAATGTATTTTGACCTGAAAAATCCCACTCTTAAGGACTTATTCTGAAGGAATCAATCAGGACATACAAAAACATATTCTTAAAATGATATTCCTTGCAGAATTTTTTATAACAGAAAAAGGTCTTTTCATTCAGTAAAATGCTAATAGATATTCACAATTCTTTTGGAGGACTACAGTTATATTGTAAAGATGTCCACTATTGACTTAAAACAGAGGTATTCCACAATGCTACATGATCATTTCTCAGGAAAGTATTCTTTTTTGTGTGTGTGTGGTACACGGGCCTCTCACTGTTGTGGCCTCTCCCATTGCAGAGCACAGGTTCCAGACGTGCAGGCTCAGCGGCCATGGCTCACAGGCCCAGCCACTCTGCGGCATGTGGGATCTTCCCGGACCGGGGCACGAACCCGTGTCCCCTGCATTGGTGGTGGACTCTCAACCACTGCGCCACCAGGGAAGTCCAGAAAGTATTCTTATTAATCGTTTTTCTATTTGTATGCTATCAATTAAAAAGGGGGATTTAGAGCAACTTCTTGTATGAAGGCTAGACTTAACTAACAAAACCTGTAACAATTAAACAACCATTAGATGAAGTTCAGTCTTCCAAGGAACTTATCAATTTTGGATTTTGACTGTTGGAAAATGACTTTGTTAGTGTACTAAGCAGTCATAGTTTACTTTTGGCATATCTATTAATCAAAGTAAGTATTTCATAGGACATTTCTAGAGTCATGTTACTTTGAGGTCTTTGGTTCCTTAGTCAAGGAGGATGTGAAAGCTACAAGTGGAGGATGGTTCCTGGAGCATAGCGGTTCATAGATGCATGCTGAGTAAATGAATGGATAACTGCATTTGTGCCAGGGTAACCCTGAGGCGATTTGGCAAGTTTTCAATCTTTCATTCATTTAGAAACCTTAACAGAACACCTGCTATGTTGAAGTGCTGGGGATACGGGTGTCAGAAAACACTGCTCAGAAGGAGTATGTGATCTAGTGTGGGTCTGATCTGATCAGATCATCCTAATATACGTTTAGGAAGAAAAAAATGTAGAAAGCTTTGTGCAGGGAATTATGGGAACCCTGAGAAAGGTACGGTCACCAACTTGTCCTGGTTTGCCCAAGACCTTTTTGTTTTTAGCACTGAAAGTATGGAAACCTCTTCAGCCTCAGACAAATGGAGGTGGTTGGTCATCTTAGAAAAGGCATCTAACCCAGCTAAGGCTTTCTGGAGGAGGTGGTCCTGGACTTCTGGGCTGAATCTTCAAGTCAGGAAGGGACAAGCACGGCAAGGGTGTGTTGTATGTAAAGGGTCAGGGTGAGGATCGCGGGCGGATTCCAGGCAGAGGAGAGACTGCGGGAGTAGAGAAGCAGTACAGTGTATGTAAGGAAGTGTTAGTTGGTGGGGATGGAGCTGGGGAAAGGCCTCAGCTGTGATCTGGCCTCAGTTGACCAAGGCCTGATCACAGAGGGTGGAGGGGCTTAGGTAAGTGCATAGCTTGCTAGGGCTGCTGGAACATAGCACCACACAATGGGTGGCTTAAACAACAGAAATTTATTGTCTTGTGGTTCTGGGGACCAGAAGTCCTAGATCAAGGTATCAGCAGGGTTGATTCCTTCTGAGGCTCTAAGGGGGAATCTGTTCCATCCCTCTCCCCTAGTCTGAAGGTTGCTGGCAGTCTTTGAGTCCTTGGCTTGTAGAAGCATCATCACACAGATCCCTGCTTTCATCTTCACATGGTGTTCTCTCTGTGTGTGTGTGTGTGTGTGTGTGTGTGTGTTTTCAAATTTCCCCTTTTTATAATGATACCAGTCATAATGGATTTAGGCCCCCCTAATGACCTTATCTTATTTCAACTAATTATATCTGCAATGACCCTATTTCCAAAGAAGGTTACCTTTTAAGCTACTGGAGGTTAGGATGTCAACATATGAGTTTCTGGAGGCTGTAACTCAACTTGTTACAGTGAAGATGGATGAAAAAGTTTAAGCGGGCACCCTAAGAGGCCTGGTGGCCTTCAGCCTAGGAAATCTGCTCTCATCATTGGTTCATGGTGGCAGAGACCCCAGTAGGGCAGAGGTAGATCTCACTTCAGTTCCTAATAAGGGAAGAGAGCCAAGCACTGGGAAGAGGGCCCGAGGTCACCCAGTCCTCTGGCTGTGGATCTGAGAAGGGGCTGACCACGTGGACAGTGAGAGGAGCAAGGGGCGAGGGTCACCTATTCTCATCAGCAAACACTGGGTCTGCTGAGATCTCTCCTCAGTTTGGAATAAACTGGATAAAACACAACCTACAATAATTACTCTAGGTCCAGAGGAAAGACGTGCCATTCTGAGGAACGTATTCCGAGGAAGCCTTCTAAACGCTGCTTACCAAGGTAACCAGAAGAAAACAATTTAGCAATTGGGATGCAAAAATATATGGTCTCTCCGAAACAGCAGCTAAAAGCTGTGATGAGATGACAGTGACCTAAATAGATACCTAGATGGAATAGGAAGTATTGAAAAGAAAGAAAACATCAAGTAGGATCAAAAGCTTAATTACCTACTGTTCACTGCAGAATTGACACTACCAAGAATAGCAGTTAGAGTTCTCCTAGAACACAGAAGTTAAGGACACAAGGATGAGAAGGATGGAAGAGAAACTGAAAGGCAAAGGGCCAAAAAACAGAGATTTCACATGCAATTATGGGTATTTATGAAAAAAGGCCAGGCTAATTAGAAAAGAAGATAGTTGAAGAAAATATTCTTGACCTAAAAAGATACCTAACTGTAAATACATTTAGGCTTTGTTTTCATATATTATGATTGTACATTTAATTTTCATGAAGTTGTGATCATATTATACATGTGTGTTATTTCAATCTTTTCCTCTTAACATTATATATGAGCATTTCCCGTGTCATTAGATAAATTACACAAGGGATTTTTGATGGTCACATTCTATTTCATCATATGACTGTACTGTCCTATGATAATTTAAGTATTCCATCATTTTATTTTGAGATTTTGCTTTCTACAAATAATGCTGCACTGTATATGTTTGCTTACTTTTTTTTTTTCTTATGGCACACATTATTTCTGAAAGATCATTTCCTAGAAGTTGAATTACTGGGTCAAAGGACATGTAAACCAGAGATTCCCAGACTAAGATTTCCACAGACCAAGACATTAAAAAAATAGATAAAGGACCAAAATAGAGTTGTCTACATTTTTTTTTTGTCAAGTGAGTACATTAAGTAAAAAAGCTTATGGTATAGCATGATTATTCATAACAGAGAATATATTTTACACTGAAAATTTGAGAGGATATAATCTCACAATAAAGGATTAGCTTTAAGCCGAATAATTTAGTTCCATGCCAAACTCAGTTTGTTGTCTTTATTATTTTTAATTTTACTCTGTACTGGTGACAATTTGGTCATGAACGGATGGCGACCCATCGGTGGGTGCTTTGTGGAACCATTCTGTGTCTGCAATGTGGTGATGTATTATTTTCTACTTTAAATATATAACTTTCTTTAACTTTTCTCTTTTGAGTTACACATTCTGTAGATGGGTGGATTCAAGCTGAATAGGTCAGTTTGAGTTACCATTCATAGTTTTGAAGTCATAAATCACTCTGTTGGTTATTCCGAAGGCAGATTGAACCTTTCTGCTTTGCAGAAAGGATCCCCGTCTTTTAAGTGAAGTATGGGGGAAGGTTAGTTGTTAAAGGCACAGGCTCTGTATCAGAGAACCCTGGAATCAAATCCTGCTTCTACCACTTTTCTGTGGTGTGGCAAGCCTGAGGGCCATGTCCTGGGCAAGCCTGAGTTTCCTTATTTCAAAAATTGGGGCTGATATTACCACCTACTTTATTAGGTGGTTGTATTTTTCTGGCATATTCTAAATGCTTTAATAAACTTTACCTAGTCTTTCTGCAAATTTCTACTTGTTTTCAAATGCTCTAAATCAAGGGGTGGCAAACATTTTCCCTATAAGGTTAGATGATAAATATTTCAGGTTCTGTGGGTCCTGTGGTCTCTGTCGCAAGTATTCAACTTGACCCTTATCACATGACAGCAACCACAGTCAATAGGAAACCAATGAGTGTAGCTGTATTCCAATACAGCTTTATTTATAAAGCCTGAAATTTGAATTTCATATAATTCTTTTAAGCCAAGTTTTATTTTATTTTTAACACCTTTATTAGAGTATAATTGACTTACAATGGTGTGTCAGTTTCTGCTGTATCACAAAGTGAATCAGCTATACGTATTCATATATCCCCATATCTCCTCCCTCTTGCGTCTCCCTCCCACCCTCCCTATCCCACCCCTCTAAGTGGTCACAAAGCACCGAGCTGATCTCCCTGTGCTATGCGGTTGCTTCCCACTAGCTATCTATTTTACATTTGGTAGTGTGTATATGTCCATGCCACTCTCTCACTTTGTCCCAGCTTACCTTTCCCCCTCGCAGCCAAATTTTAGAAAAGCACGGAGAGCTGTATTTTTTGTTCAGGTGACTATTATTGAGGGAAAATCAGGTAATGGAAAAAAGTTTAAAAGAAAAAACGGTGAGCCATGCCCCACCCCCCACTGCGTCCAGGAGCACAGTGGGGCATCCACCCATCACCTTTCCGGGTGGCACAGCTCCAGTGACATTTATACATTTTCTTCACCCTCCTAACACTATTGAAGTAGAAACCACCACTGAGACTGTATAGACACCCGCAGCCCCCAAGAGCTGCCACCCCAGATGGCACAGCAGGTGACGGGGGGAAGGGAACGGGCCCAGGACAAGACGAGGCTCCTGGCACTCCCCCCTCCCCAGGTGTCCCCTCCCCACTGGGGGGGGGGTTGTCCCTGCACCCCCCAAACGCCAATCCCGCCGCTATCCTGCTTCAACTGGCAGCCCCCGGACACTGGCGCAGCGGAGGTGACAGTGCAGTTGTACCTCCTCCAGGTGTGCACGAGGCTCCCGAAGAGCAGACGTCTTCAGGCTGAAGGGGGTGTTGCTACGATACACGGAACACAGAACCAAGGCTGCGTGGAACGCGTCGGCGGAGGGCAGAGTGACTCTGGGGGGCGGCGGGCGCAGGCGCAGGAGCTGAACTCGGCGCCTGTCCTGTCACCGTGAGAGCCAAGCTCACGGCCTGAGGTCTTCCCAACGGCCCCGCACGCGAGGCAAGAGGACACCCTCGATGACATGCCAGTGGCCTGGACGAAGCCACACTCGAGCCCGGTGACCCTGCAGGATGCGCCACTGGTGCTTCCTGGGCAAGAAGCTTCTCGCGTCCACGCGGGAGCGAACTCCTCGACGGCTCCAACCTCGGCCGAACCAGACGAGGCGACGCTGCATGAGGAGCCGCTTATCCTTTCTGGCCAACGTTTGCTGCTTTTCAAACAGGAGCTGAAGTCATATGTGCTGAAATCGAGCCGTGCGTCTTTTACGGGTGTCCGAATTGTGGTGAACTTTCCTCGTACAACGTACCTGCGTGGTACAAAGCACGGAAACCAAGACGTAACGCCGTAAAATGCAAGATGCAGGCAGGGCGGGAGCACCCCGGCCCCGACGCTGGTTACAGGTGGGTCCTGGGATGGGAAGGCTGGTGAGGACAGACCCCAGGGCTCACAGGAGAAAGCCGAGGAGGGGGTGGCCCGAGGCCAGCAGGGTGACCCCAGCGGACGAACGGGCCCAGACAGACCCGTCCCCACTTGGCCAGTGTGACCCGTCCTCACCGGCTGCAACAGTGAGACTGAGCCGGAGGTCTGGGCCGCTGGGCCCCGGGCACCGTCCCTGGGCTCTCGGGTCACGGCAGGCGGCCGGGCCAGGAGCTGTGACCACACGGGACAGGGGAGGGTGGGCTCCAAACCTGCTTGATCAACGCCGGTTCTACCTTTCTCTCCAGGAACGAGGTAAAAGATGCGGACGACAGTGAGACTGCCTGCTGTGGCCAGTCCTGAGTCTGGATGTGTGCGTGCAGGAGGCGGGCAGAGAAGACAGGGAGGGAGGGCGGCGTCCAGGGCAGAGGCAGCGGCGGGGACGGGCTGGGCCCCAGGCCGCGGCTTCTTCCGAGAGCAGGCCAAGCGCGGCCCTTTCCCGGGAACGTGAGGCCAGCGCTCCGCTATGCACCCACCCCGCCGACAGTGCCTGAAATTCGCTGGGCCCCAGGGCCTCTGGCTGGCGCCTCCAGTCCGCCCCCTTGCCAGCCCTCTGGGCTCACTGGGCGCACTCCTGTCCTGGCGGCTCTGCCCTGCCACCCCCGGGGTGGGACACACAGGCCCGGCAGCCTGCCCTTGCTGTTCTCCTGGCCGCGCTGCTGGGGACTCGCCTATCCTTCTCGTCCATGCTCCCCGTTGAGGCCAGATCCTCACCAACGTCAGGACAAATGGAAAATGACCCTCCTGGTCGCAAGCCTTCGTGTGTGGACCATTCTCCTCCTGGGCCCCACAGACCTTCACGCGACGGGGGTGGTGGACGCGCAGAGCCCTTGCACCTTCACAGCCCCGGGCGCCTCCTCTGCCCCCAGCTCCCCTCGACGGCAGCAGACGCCCGCATAGTCTCCAGTGGGTCAAGGAGTTACAAGCAGATCCGTCCCAGTAAGTTCCTGAAGGGCCCTGGTGGTGCATGATGAGTGGATAGCATGTAGGGCAAGAAACCCGTCCACAGGGCGGGCCACCCTGGAGAGAGGCAGTGTCACAGAGTGTGACAAGATGCTCATCACAGTGCAAAGAGCCCAAATGACAACACAGACCCACAAACCTGGAGAAAACCAAACGAAGGGGGCCATCCCGGCCATGGGAACAAGGAAATGGTGCTTGAGAGGGCCTGGGCCCCCCTCCCTGATCTGACCCCGAGGGCCTGCCGCAGTCGGACCCTCTCGATGTGCTGCTTAGAGGCAAAAACGTAGGATGACGGAGACAGAAGGTAAGAACGTCCACTGCACACACACCTAGTCCCTTCTGCCCCGGGCCCTTAGCAAAGGTGAAGGTGAGCTGGTAAAAGTCCTTGAACTTCAGTGTGTCCTTAAGCTCCAGCTCCGGTCTCGGCAGAAGAGCTTTCAGCTTCTCTGCGCTGTTGCACCCCTGCTTTGAAGTTTACAAGTGGGAACCCCCGGTGTGCTATTTTGCGTCTGGATTTCTGCACCAACATTGTGTGTGTGACTGTGGCGCTCTGGCTGGCTCATTTCCATTGTCACGCAGCACTCCACCGTATTCATATTTTATAACTTCTATGCGCTACTGATGGTAAATATTTTGGCTGTTTCTAGTTTTCTGGTCACAAAGAATGTTGTTAAAAGGTTTCTGTACGTGTATCCTGGCACACAAGTGAATGTGTCAAGGCAGACACCCACCCATGATTTCATAAGTCTTGTTAAACGGTTCTCCAAGCTGACTGCCCACCAGCACTGTTCTGGAGCCGTCCTGGAAGAATGAGTTGTGAGTTCCTATTTCGTTGTATTCTGATTTGCACCCCGCCATGAATGAGGCTGAGTGCCTGCTTGTATTTTCACTGGCCACTTGGAAAACATCTTTGGTGAAGGGCTTGGTCAAGTCTCTTGCCCATTCGCAATTAAATTATCTTTTTCTTGTTGTTCTGTGGGAATTCTCTACACATCAGGGACACAGGACTTTGTCAGTTGTGTATCTCATGGCCCCCACCCCTCATGTGGAAGCCTCTTCGCCTCTCGATGTTGTTTCTTGGTCAGAAGTTCTTATTTTAGCGTACTACACTCTATCAGTCTTCTCTAGAGTGATTTTTTTTTAACATCTTTATTGGAGTATAATTGGTCTACAATGGTGTGTTAGTTTCTGCTTTATAACAAAGTGAATCAGCTATACATATACGTATATCCCCATATTTCCTCCCTCTTGCGTCTCCCTCTCACCCTCCCTATCCCACCCCTCTAGGTGGTCACAAAGCACCGAGCTGATCTCCCTGTGCTATGTGGCGGCTTCCCACTAGCTATCTATTTTACATTTGGTAGTGTGTATATGTCCATGCCACTCTCTCACTTTGTCCCAGCTTAACCTTCCCCCTCCCCGTGTCCTCAAGTCCATTCTCTACGTCTGTGTCTTTATTACTGTCCTGCCCTTAGGTTCTTCAGAACCAATGTTTTTTTTTAGATTCCATATATATATATGTTAGCATACGGTATTTGTTTTTCTCTTTCTGACTTACCTCACTCTGTATCACAGACTCTAGGTCCATCCACCTCACTACAAATAACTCAGTTTTGTTTCTTTTTATGGCTGAGTAATATTCCATTGTATATACGTGCCATATCTTCTTTATCCATTCATCTGTTGAGGGACACGTAGGTTGCTTCCAAGTCCTGGCTATTATAAATAGAGCTTCAATTAGCATTGTGGTACATGTCTCTTTTTGAATGATGGTTTTCTCAGGGTATATGCCTAGTAGTGGGATTGCTGGGTCATATGGTAGTTCTATTTGTAGTTTTTAAAGGAAACTCCATACTGTTCTCCATAGTGGCTGTATCAGTTTACATTCCCACCAACAGTCAGAAGGGTCCCCTTTTCTCCACACCCTCTCCAGCATTTATTGTTTGTAGATTTTTTGATGATGGCCCTTCTGACCAGTGTGAGGTGATACCTCATTGAAGTTTTGATTGGCATTTCTCTAACAGTTAGTGATGTTAAGCATCCTTTCATGTGTCTGTTGGCAATCTGTATATCTTCTTTGGGGCAATGTCTATTTAGGTCTTCTGCCCATTTTTGGATTAGGTTGTTTGTTTTTTTGATATTGAGCTGCATGAGCTGCTTGTAAATTTTGGAGATTAATCCTTTGTCAGTTGCTTCGTTTGCAAATATTTCCTGCCATTCTGAGGGTTGTCTTTTTGTCTTGTTTATGGTTTCCCTTGCTGGGCAAAAGCTTTGAAGTTTCATTAGGTCCCATTTGTTTATTTTTGTTTTTATTTCCATTTCTCTAGGAGGTGGGTCAAAAAGGATCTTGCTGTGATTTGTGTTGTAGAGCGTTCTGCCTATGTTTTCCTCTAAGAGTTTTATAATGTCTGGACTTCCATTTAGGTCTTTAATCCATTTTGAGTTTATTTTTGTGTATGGTGTTAGGGAGTGTTCTAATCTCATTCTTTTACATGTAGCTGTCCAGTTTTCCCAGCACCACTTATTGAAGGGGCTGTGTTTTCTCCATTGTATATTCTTGCCTCCTTTATCAAAAATAAGGTGACCATATGTGCGTGGGTTTATCTCTGGGCTTTCTATCCTGTTCCATTGATGTATATTTCTGTTTTTGTGCCAGTACCATACCTCTACAGTGATTTTTGATGACGTTTTACAACCTGCCCTATGGCATGGCCATAAGGATATTCTCCTCCATTATTTTCTGAAGGTTTCTGCCTTCAGCCTTTCACACCGAGATCTACAACCCATTTGAACTGACTTTCATGTACGGTGTGAGGTAGAGATCAGGATGCATTTTTTTTCCATACGACTAGCCAATTCTCTCAGGACCATTTACTGAAAAGCTGTCCCTTCTCCACTTCTCTAAAGGGCCACCTTCCCCATAAATCAAGTGTTCCTGTAAACATGGATTTGTTTCTGGGCTCTCCATTCTGCTCCACTGGCCTATTCATCTATTCTGGCCCCCAATTCCATGTACTCCTAATTACTGTAGCTTGAAAAGTCCCATGTTATGCACTGAGATAATATCCACCCCTCACTTTTCTGTTACTGTGATAAATTACATTGATCAACTTTGTAATGTTAAAAAAAATCTTGCATTTCTGGACTACAACAAACTCTGTCATGACAACTTATTGTGGTTTTTTGGTTGATTTGTTTTGGGGTCTCAATTTATTTTGCTGAAAATTTGTTTAGGATATTTGTACCTTATGTTCATCATATGCATCTTGTGATTCTTATGACTGAGAGCAGCCTGTAATTTTCCATTCTCAAAATGTCCTTTCTAGGTCTTATTATCTAGGTTGTGCTGGCCTCAAAACATATTGGGGAGTGCTTCCTCCTGTACTATTCTCTGGAAGAGGTGGTGTGAAATTGGTGTTATTCTCTTTATTAAAACTTGGTAGGATGTGCCAGTGAACCAATCCTGGCCAAGAGTTTTCTCTCTGAAAAGATGTTAAATTATGGGTTCAGATTCTTTAAGAGTTATGGAACTATTTCTTCATATGCCCATTTCAGTAAGTTGTCATTTTTAAAGAACTTGTCTATTTCATTTAGGTTTTCAAATTTACTAACATAAAGTTGTTCATAACACTTTCATCCTTTAATCTGTAGGGTCTATAGTGATGCCCCCCTTTCATTCTATATTGGTTATTTGTTATTCATTACTTTATAAGTCTTCAAATAACAAGCTTTTGGCTTTACAAATCCTTTCTACTTACAACTTTTAAAAACTTTCATTAAATTACTGCCTGTTTAAAAAAATTAATTCCTTCTCTCTACACTCTTTGAGTTTAACTTCTTGCTCTTTTCTCTACTTTGAGAGAAATCAATGGATGCTTTCCTTACTGATTTTCAACTTTTCTTTATAAAATATGCATTTAAGAAGCTGAATCCTGCAAGTTTTCATAAGTAGTGTTTTATCATTCAAAATACTTTCTAATTTCCATTGTACCTTCTTTCTCAACCCAAGGGTTATTCAGAGGTATAATATCCACACATATTTCAACCTATCTATCTTTTTGTTATATTCCTCACTTGATTGTATTGTGCTCAGAAAACATGCTCTCTTTCATTTCAGCTCTTTAAAATTTGTTGCAACTTACTTTATGGCCCAGTTTATGGTCAATATTTATAAACGTTCTATGTCTTTTTGAAAAGAATATGTATTCTTCAGCATCAAGGGCAGTGTTCTATTTCCTTTTCCAAATCTTCTATTTCCTTATTGATTTTTCATCCACTTATTCTACCAGTTGGTAAGATGTATGTGAGAATTCCCCACTTTGCTTGTAGATTTGTATCTTTCTCTTTAGAGTGTTAACTTCTGCTTTAAATAAACTATTACCCTCCTGGTGAAATAAAACTTTTATCATTAAGAAATGTCCTTCAGGGGCTTCCCTGGTGGTGCAGTGGTTGAGAGTCCGCCTGCCAATGCAGGGGACATGGGTTCGTGCCCCTGTCTGGGAAGGTCCCACATGCCACGGAGCGGCTAGGCCCATGAGCCATGGCCACTGAGCCTGCATGTCTGGAGCCTGTGCTCCGCAATGGGAGAGGCCACAACAGTGAGAGGCCTGCGTACCACAAAAAAAAAAAAAAAAAATGAAATGTGCTTCAGATTCCCCCTCCCTTCCTCTTCCCCTCCCTTTGTCTCCTTCCTCTTTTTCCCTCCTTCCTTCCCTCCCTTCCCCTCTCCCTCTTTCCTTCCTTCCCTCCCTCCCCTTCCTTCCTTTCATCCCTCCCTCCTCCCTTCCCTCCTCCCTTCTTCCCTTTCTCTCCTCCCTCTTTCCCTCCCTCCTCCCTTCCTTCCCTCCCTTCCTTCCCCCCTCCCTTCCTTCCTTCCCTCTTTCCTCTGCTCTTTAATTCATTAACACATAACCTTCCCCTCCTTGTTGTCCCCTCCATGTATATACTGGTTGGTTCCTCTTTGTCAGAATGTCTCTAGTTGAGACATCTCATGAGGTCTTCTGGAAATGTGATGCCAGTTGCTAAATATCATACTGCTCTGCCTGCCTTGGGCTGGAGTTGGGGGAACTGAGAACTCACGGGATGTGCATCCTCAGGTGAATATGACAGGGAACACAGAATTCCAGGGCCTTAAGAAGGTGGAAGCAGACCCACCCTCTCCAACTCATCCAGCAAGTAAGAAACATCATAAGGTATGAATGAAGTTTTATCCCAACCCCAGGCTCTGTCATGCCATCTACAAATTCCTTTTTGTTAAATTCACATTGAGTTGCAGCCCTGAATTTCCATGCTATAACCAAAACAGTGATACTGGCAGGATCTAGGCTTAAATCATCACAACACTGTTGAATTCCATCAATTCCAATTTTATTCTCATCTTGTGGGTCTGTTATACAGCTGCTCCAGCTTCTTGTCCACATAGATTCTCATGGAGTCCTTGTGGAACAAGTCTGGATTCTGGAAGAAGCCATCCGTCGCATGTCCAGTTTTCACTCACTTTGCACTAAGCAGTGGATGGCAGTTCTCTCACCAGCCTGAGTAAATGCCATGAACTGGCGGACCTTGTCCTTCTGAGATGATTTAAGCTTATGCATTCTCCCTGCGCTCCTCAGCTTGTCGCCAGCCCCGGCGTCCCGGCCCGACCGTGTCATCCTTGTCCCCGTCCTCAGCCCCACCAGGACACCCGCCCAGGGAGGCAGTGACAGGTCGGGCCAGCGGGACTCCAATTCCCAGCGTGCACTGCGCTGCCCGGGGCCGTGGGCTGAATTTCATATAATTTTTGTATGCTATGAAATCATCTTCTTCTGTGTTTTTTTTTTTTCCCCAACCATTGAAACATATAAAAACTATTCTTAGTTCAGGGGCCATACAAAAACAGTTGGCTTTGGAAGTCACAGTTTGCCAACCCCTGCGATAAATCATAAGGATATGTTAGAAAAATTGTAGCCAGTAGTTCTTTTGTGAATAACACATTTTCTTGTAAAATAAGATTAAAGATTAAAAATAGATATTTTGAAAGGAAGGTTTTAAAAGAACATTGCCCAGATGCACAGCAAGAAGAATTGTGGGATTGTTAGAGGCCTAAAAATTCCGAGTCCCACCCCTCCTAATCCATGGAACAGCAGGCGATGTGAGCGCTTCCAGGTCACACTACAAGCTCGAGGACTGTTTCTGACTCCTGGCCTGGTGTTCTTTCCATGGCACCGAATATCATGATTTTATAATGCATACTTCATAGTTAGCTAGACACTGAGATTTTTATTCTTCAGTGAAAAGCTTCTTTAAAACTTTGTTCCCCTGAGAAGAAAAGATAAACAATAATTTCACGTGGTAGTTTTCCAAATTTCTGTACCACATCTGCATATCCAAACACAGCTGTATGAGGGCAGAAATTGGCTTCAGGCAAAGAAGCCCTTTTACCCTGGTTTTCAAAGGCAATGCATGGTATACAATGAAGTGTACTGCGTGGTCCCCTCCCCAGCTACAGAACAAACAATAAAACTGAAGCTAAAAAAAAAAAAAATCCAGTTGTTAACAGTGTTCCCCATTGGCTCCCCATTTGAATGGTAGGAAAGGAGAGAGAGATAGAAAGAGAGATTTCACATTTCAAACAAAAAATATATATTTACTATTGGTTAGTGAATCCCCTCACCTCACAATACAAAATTTTAACTGATTGACATTTTGGGCAGCCTTCTAAGACCTATGAGGCTTTGACTAAATTTTGTTTATATTATACACTTGTTCCAGAAGCGTCAGAATTATCCTTGTACTAAAACACTAAAATAGCATTATAGATGATTTAAAATTTTTCTTCTCTGTATTTTCTAGTTTTTATGTAATGTGTATACTTATATGTATGTAACTCTGTAACCATGTCTAAAAGAGTAAGAAAATGAAGAACGGTGTATATTGTATGCAAGCATTTAAAAAATTCTTCTTAATTCCTTAAAAAAAAAAGATTCTTAGACATTATGGAACTTGATAGAACTGTGCTGTTCAGCATAGTACACACTTTTACAGTGAAGTGTGGGTGGTCCGAATTGAGATGTGTTGTGAGTATACACATACACTGGATTTCAAAGTCTTGGGAGAAAAACTAAAGAATATAAATATCTCATTCATATTTCTATACTGTTTACATGTTGAAATAACATGTTGCCTATATTGGGCCAAATAAAAATAAGATATTAATAAATTTCACCAGTTTCTTTTTACTTTTTTTTTTTTTTTTTTTCTGATACGTGAGCCTCTCGCTGTTATGGCCTCTCCCATTGCGGAGCACAAGCTCCGGATGCTCAGGCTCAGTGGCCATGGCTCACAGGCCCAGTCTCTCCGTGGCATGTGGGATCTTCCCAGACCAGGGCACGAACCCGTGTCCCCCGCATCGGCAGGTGGACCCTCAACCACTGCGCCACCAGGGAGGCCCTCTTTTTACTTTTTAAACCTACCTGCTAGAAAATTTTCAATTGTACTTGAGGTTTACATTCTATCAATATTTCTACCAGACAGCACAATAATTGCTGTTAAGTTGTTATAGAATATATCTGGGATGATTCTTAAAAACCACTCACAATAATTAACTCTGGAGCAGGGAATCGGGTGACTTGAGGAGGTGTAGAACAACTATCAATGCATGCTATTTCTTGCTGCTAGTGTGTGTATGTGCGTGTATGTGTGAAAGTGGGTATGTGTGTATTTGACAATTTTTCTTAAGGACAGTTAGATCCGATTGGCTCAGGGCTTTACTCTCCCATATATTAAAGAAAGTAAGTTTCATTTACAGAGTAGAATAATTTTTTTGTGGGGAAAATTAAAACGCATTCCCAAAATATCCTGTATTAAGAGGAAGACAGCTAATAGAGTTTAAAACTCTGGCTTAGGACCCATCTTCCACAAAGGATGTAACTTAATGATCCTGTGGTCATTTAAAACAACAAATTTTTTTTCCACTGATATAATAATACAATTGTTTGCTTTTAATATAAATTCATTTCTTTTCCTTCTTAAAAAATCAATTGCCAGGCAACAATCTTTAAAATTAAACACTTTACTACCATTTAATTTTCTTTTATGAGGAATTATTCTATGAATTATAGCCAAAGATCAAATTCTGCAAATTTCACAATTATCAGTTTTATTACTAATCTGGTTTATCACAGTCTTAAAAAACAATTAATTTCTAGAAAGCTACTCTCAAGACTAATTTGTGTTCAGTTAACAGCTTATTTTTCTAACACTATGAAATGTGATAAATTACATAAAACTCATTCATTAAGACACTAATTACAGCAACATCACCTTTTAGAATTAGCTTAAACCATATGTGTGATATTGTGATGTATAGTAAGAAATATATATTTTGTCTTCATCCCTTTTCTTGGTACAGAGCTCCTAAAACCTTTGGAATTTCCTATGTGATTAAAACAATAAGGGTGAAAGGAACATCTTTCGTTGTTCATAAAAAACAACTTTCAACCACACTTGAGTGTATGTTGATGAAGTGACTTTTGGGAAGCCATTGGGTAACCTCCTGATGGGGGCTGGATGCCAGGGGACCCAACCTTGTAATTAGAGGATTGGAACTTGCAGCCCAATCTCCTCTTCACACCCAAACTCTGGGGAGGGGAGAGGAGCTGGAAACTGAGTTCAATCACCAATGGCCATTGAGTTAGCCAATCAGGCCTATGGAAAGAAACTTCCATAAAAATCCTGAACTACAGAATTCAGAGAGTTTCCAGCTTGGTGAACACCCATGTGCCAGGAGAGTGGTGCTCCCCAAACTCCACTGGAACAAAAACTCTTCTGTTTAGGATCCTTCTGGACTTCATCCTATGTACCTCTTCATCTGGGTGTTTATTCTTATCCTTTAATATCCTTTGTAATAAACCAGTAATCTAGTAAGGAAACTGGTTTCCTGAGTTTTGTGAGCCTTTCTAGCAAATTGATTTAGCCTGAGAAGGGGATTGTGGGAACTTCTGATTTGCAGTCAGTAGGGCAGAAGGACAGGTGACCACCTGGGCTTGAGATTAGCATCTGAAGTGTGCAGGGAGGGTGGAGTCAGTCTAGTAGCACTGAGTCCTTAGCCTGTGGAACCTGATCCTATCTCTAGGTAGATAGCATCAGGACTGAGTTGAATTGTAGGACACCCAGCTCGTGTCCCAGCTTGATGTGTATAAAACCCATACATATGGTGTCAAAAGTGAAGTGAGGTGTGGTCACAGTATGAGTAAGGGAGACACAGGAGGAGTGAGTTTTTCCTCTACAACATGAAACTGCTTTCTCTTTTTTAACTTTTTATTTTATATTGGAGTATAGTTGATTAACAATGTCATGTTAGTTTCAGGTGTACAGCAAAGTGATTCAGTTATACATATACATATTTCCACTCTCTTTTAGATTCTCCCATATAGGCCATTGCAGAGTATTGAGCAGAGTAGGTCCTTGTTGGTTATCTATTTTAAATACAGCAGTGTGTACATGTCAATCCCAAACTCCCTAACTATTCCCCCCTCCCACTCTTCCCCCTGGTAACCAGAAGTTTGTTTTCTAAGTCTGTGGACATGAAACTGCTCTTATGAGGTCAGCTTTGTCTTCTAAAATGTCATTTTTATCTGGTTCATGCCAATACTTACTGAAGTCTCATCACTTCCCCTTTACTGTCTACTGGAAAATAATCTGTGTTCTAAAAACATGGGCCACTGTTTCCTTATATATTTTCATTTACTTAGACACATTTCTCAGGCACCTACTTTATAATTCAACAAACACTGATGTTCTCTTTTAACAAATTTGTTCTCCCATATATCAAATGTATATTCTCCCAAATATCCCAAATTTGAGATATTTTAGCTGTTTAGCAACTCTGCTTCCCAAATCCTCAGTGTAAAACTGACATCAATTTCAAAATATTATTTTAAAATATAGCCTCACTGTCTTTTTCAGCTTGGGTTGTCATAATAAAATATCATAGACCGGGTGACTTAAACAACAGAAATTTATTTCCCACAATTCTAGAGGCTGGAAGTACCAGCCAATTCGATTCTTGATGAGGTTTCTTTTCCTCAGTTGTAGACAGCTGCCTTCATTTTGTGTCCTCACATTTCGGTGGGGAGGAGGGGAGGAATCGAGTGTAAGCACTCTGGTGTCTCTCCTCATAAGGGCACTAATCCTCTCATGAGGGTCCCATCCTCATGACCTCATTTAACTCCAATTTCCTCCCAAGGCCCCATCTCCAAAAACCATCAGAGTTTCAATGTAGGAATTTGGGGAGGGACATATACATTCAGTCCATAACACCCCCCAAAACCAAAGAGCTATCTCTTTTAATGGCATTAACCATTGCTTTCTAAATACTTCCAAGAGGAAAGTATCCTTTTTTAAAAAATTATTTATTCATACATTCATTTATTTAAGAAATAATTAGCAAGTTACAATCTGGCTCCAGTCTACCTCTCTTGAAATACATTGTCTTTCCTTCTACTCATTGCATCCTTAGCTATAGTCAAAGAAGCTTATTTACTATTCTTCTAGGAGTCTAAGCATTAAACTTCCTAGTTTTTCTTCTTCATTCCTCTACCCCACTTGCCTTCTATACCAGCTGCCTTCTTGCTCATCTTTTTTTTTTTATTAGTCTCTGCTTTACAACAAAGTGAATCAGTCATACATATACATCTGTTCCCACATCCCCTCCTTCCTGCGCTTGCTCATCTTTTAAGGCTCAACTTAAATGGTACCTCTTCTATGAAGCTCTCTCCACTTCTCCAGGGAAAACTAGCCCTCCCTGCCTTCCTCTACATGTGGTTTCACTATCCCCTCTATCGCTAGACCTATTAGACTATCCACTCTTTTTGGGTAAAGGATTTTAGCATAGTGTCTTACACATGGTAGAAACTCAATGAAGGCAGATGGAATGAATGGTTACTATAATTGTTATAGATGCTGGGGACCATGGGCTCAGCCATATGGGTTCAAGTATCCATCATATAGAAAGTAAAGATTCCTTAAGTTCATAGTGACTATTAGGTAGTGCGGTCTGAGGGCTTCTGGAGTTTTCAGAGGATCCCATCCTAAGAATTTGTAGCTCTAGGTAAGCCCACGGATTTCGAGGAGGCAAGCCTGTGCTGATGTAAGGCCAGCCTATGGGCAGACATAGTGAGAGATCTCTGCTCCAGCCTGGGGGTCCTAATACCCACAGGTAAACAGCTCACCTGTGCTTTGGCTTTTGTAAATTTCTCTACCACTCTCCCCCTCTTTTTTTTTTTCCTGTTGGTCCAACACCTTCTAGAATTACATCAGTCTTATCACAAATTCGTGAGCTTTCCTGGGAATGAATTTTTACTCAGAATATAAGGATTTTTCCTCCCACTGTTGGCACATGCCTATGCATTTATGAAAGCCAAAGGGATCATTGAATTTATTTGATACTATGTTTTTCAAAGCTAGCCTAACTTGGATGCATATATTTATTATATTATGGTTAGAAAAGGAACATTCATGTTGACAGAGAAAGGAAGAGTCCATGTTTAACACTGGAAAATCAGCAAATACAGAAAGAAAATATACAAAGCTGCTATGGGCAAAGACAGATTTGTCTGATTGGAGGCAGAGAGGGAAAACGAACATTTACTAAACTGCAATACTAATGGTAATTCAGGCTTGCTTAACAATTGGAACTTGAAAAGCTTTGAAGGGTACGTTTTAGGGATAAAAAAATAGTGAACTCCCTTCTCTTGTTTAGAGGGAAAAAAATCTCATGATTCCTTAATGTTTAGCTTCCAGGATTTCCAGGCTACATCGAAATGATAGTTTTTTTATGCATTAATGTTTACATAACTGCTATTTTTGCAAACATTGAAATTATAGAGAGCAGCAATTGTTGAGGGAAAAAAAGCAGTATAAATAAATAGAAGCTAGAATTTTCCCCCTTCGGAGGTAAGCTTTTGCTATTCCTAGCACAGAATACTTGTGCTATTTGTGTGAGATTGTTCTCCAGGCCATGAAAACACTAGTTTCCCCCAAAATAAAAACTTCACAAGTAGGAGGACATACAATAGGCTAATAAAACAAAATTTTGACTCTTTGCAAGTGGTATAACGAATAATTTTTATGTTTTGGAGTTACTTTGGCTGACATTAGCTATCTCTCATTTTCAGGGAAGAAATAAAGCAAGCAGGAAGAATGAGGAAGCAGAGTAAATTTCACATCATACGTCTTTGGCTTGGCCATAGTGTATATCTCATGTTATTAGGTAGCTTGGGATTCTATATCACAGAAGATATGTTTGAAGACATCATGCTCTATCTGTGACACCTGTATGGGAGTAACGAGGGTGCTATGGGTCCTGAGGGCAGAGGGTGTGGCCTGGAGGAGGTGAGTTTCAGCAGGATGCCCACACAGCCCTTTGCCTGGATGAACCCCAGTTGGGGCCAGTTGTCTTTGGGGGTAACTGCTCATGTCTCACCTTTCACTCCACTTTATTGGATGGTAAATTTTATGGTTACCATTAACTTCGGATGAGTATCGAGGATGGTGGGGAGACACCCAGTTTAAGTCTCCATAACATCTCTCAAGTCACCTCAAAGAAAGGCAGTATTAATAATCCTTGACATGGATGACTGATGTTTTCTTGATCTTATATAAAATGCAAATAGTAGCCTTTTTTTATCAGACTTAACTATTTTTATTGCTGGCACCTAACTATTTTTATTGATCTGTAGCTTATAAGTCAAAACATTGTGCTTGCTATGCAAATACAACATCAAGAGATCTCTCAGTTGCTGCTTCCTACCCCTACCCCCAAGCTCTAACAGCCGTTGGGTTCCACCCCTAAATCTCACTTAAATATCTTTATAGAAAGCCTGCGTCTTCACTGCCTTCACTGCAAAGGGTATTACTGAGGAAGAAGGAGCCTGGTCTAGGGATGAGTCCAGTTAGAAGAAAGTGAGAGATGAAGGAGTTCAAGAGAGGTGACAAAGGAGAAGTAAAAGAATTTGAGGATGAGGAGATACGTGTTCATCCAGCTTCACAGCAGCAGCATTCACAATAGCCAAAAGGTGGAAGCAACCCAAGTGTCCATCAGCAGATGAATGGATAAATAAAATGTGGTATATATGTGTGTGTGTACATATATATATATGAAATGTATATGTATATATCACATATAATGGATTATTATTCAGTTTTAGAAGGGAATAAAGTACTGATACATGCTGGGACAAGAATGGACCTTGAGGACATTATGCTAAGTGAAAGAAGCCAGACACAAAAGGACGAATATTGTATGATTCCAATTATATGCAGTACCTAGAGTAGAAGTATTCATCCTAAGAGAAAGTAGAATATTGGTTACCAGGAAGGGTAAAGAGTTTCTGTGGGAAGATGAAAAATTCTGGAGATGGATGGTGGTGACGGCTGTACAACCTTGGGAATGTACTTAATGCTGCTGATTTGTACACTCAACATGGTTAAGATGTAAACATCATGTTCTACGTATTTTGCCAAAATTCAAGTAGTATGAGGATGGGATGGGTTAGGGCAGGGAAATAAGCATTATTCAGTGTTTCTTGTTTGGTGTATTAGTTTCCCAGGGTGACTGTAACAAATTACTACAAACTTCTGGCTTAAAACAACAGAAAGTTATTTTCTCACAGTCCTGGAGGCCAGAAGTCTGAAATCAAGGTGCCAGCAAGGTTGGTTTCTTGTGGAGACCCTGAAGAGGACTCTGTTCCTGCTTCTTCACAATAGCCAAAAGGTGGAAGCAACCAAGTGTTCATCAGCAGATGAATGGATAAACAAAATGTGGTGTGTGTGCATGCATGTGTGTGTGTGTGTGTGTGCTGCTCTTTGGCTTGTAGGTGCATGACTTCAATTCACCTCCCTCTTCACATGGCCCTGTGTCTCTGGGTCTTGAATCTCCCTCTGCCTTTCTCTTATAAAGCCACCTATCATAGGACTTGTTTCATACTAAATCCAGGATGCTCTTATCTTGATATCCCTAACTTAGTTACATCTGCAAAGTCCCTTTTTCCACATAAGGTCACATTTGCAGGTTCTGAGTGGACATATCTTTTTTTGGGGGGCAGTGCACAATGTGACCCAGTACATTTGGAAAAAGCTGGCTTCACTCAAAATTACGAAGCAAAGCAAACTTGTCAGTGAGCTGCCCGTACCCCTTCCAGTAGGCTACAGAAACTTCTTCCTGCCCCCTGGCTGTCCGTTGCACCCCATTTTATGGCCCTCCCATAAGGTCCACCCCACCTGTCCTGCCAGAGGCCTAAGCTCAGTACCTGCACAGATGAATTTTAAATTTACCTTAAATGTCTTGTTTCCATTTTACATGAGAGAGCAAGCAGGCTGATATCACAGGAGTGGGGGAAGGTTCCATTTTACCCCATCCAGCCCAAGATGTTCATGTAATGGGGTCTTTTTTAGGTAATACACTGACTCCAGAGGTGATTGCACTGGTGGAAACAGCATGTAAAACAGTGGAGCCTTTATACTGTCCCCAAGTCTTGCCGTATCAACACCATCCACCTGCCAAGCCTGTGTGTCTGCTTGTTACTCCCAGTCTATGCCTTTTCCTTGGCCAAACAAACTTCTTCCAGCTCCCTTTGATCATTTTCCCTTTCCATGCCAAAAATAAACATTGTTATCCACTGTGTCTGGAACATCCTCCCACTTTCCAAACCATATTGTTTTTCATTTCTGCATTGATTTCAAAATCTTCCTCCTTCAGGTGGGTTTAAGTGATGTCATGACATCACGACCCTTATTCTTCATTAAGATGGTGGTTTTTAAAAACACATTGTTTTGTTTTGAATGCACCCAAGAGTCAAGCCATGGTCCTTTTTCCTGCCACCCGTGCTTTGGGCCAGGCAGGCCATGTAGGCACATGAAACTAGATTACAAAGCCCAATTCTGGGTAAATAAAAGATATCTCCAGAAATTCCTGTGTCTTTTTTTAATAAGAATGGCTTTGGGTAAGCCAACCTATCTAGGAGGGAATGATTTTTAGTAAAAGTATTTGAAGGACCTGTGTAAGATCTATCCCTGGTGAGTGAAGCAAGAAAAGTATAGGGTGGATTGCCCCAGCATTTCCAGAAAGATATGAGACACATTAATATTATTTTCTCTTTTAGCTTCAAGAATCTCATATTTCACTTGAATTATTAAAAAAAAAAAGCTTGGTTCACCAGATGGTTTGATTAAGTAAGCGGCCTTCTCTACTTAAATGGTGAAAATAAATATCAAGAGAATAATCACACATGCCAAGTGTGTTCAGTGAAGCAATATGTGTAGGCAGCATTGGAAACAGTGACACAGTGATTATCTGTGCATAACTTGGTCATAATATCATCACTGTCTAGACTACTGGACAATTAACATCCAGACATACTATAGCTCAGATTGAGGAAGGTCATTAAAAAATGAAAGAGAGAATTGGCCTCTTTGGGAAAGAAAGACCCAGTTCATTTTTTTCTAGAAAGGTATACATTGGAATTTAACTTTGGATTGAGATATGCTTTGAAGTACAGCTTCCTTTCCTGAGTCTCTGCTTGGCCCCTATTTCCATAAATGTAGATAATGACAGGTATTTCTTCCAATCATCTGGTTTAATAATTTTATATATATTTAGTGCAAGACACATTTGTTTGATGTGATAATTAACTCCAGTTTGTATGTCTTCATTCTTCTCCCTCTATATTGCTTTAAAGGATAGATTTCAGCATTTAAGAAAATATCAGTGTTATAATAGAAGTCGTGATGCGTAAGACACCATGACCCCCAACATCCTCGGCACAGTCTAAACAGGGATATCTGTAAGAAAACAACAGCTTGCATCTTTCCAGGCATTGTATCCCCTTTCATCTACAGGAAATTTATATGGCATAAATTCAAAGGATGGCAGAGGCTGCTGTGTGTTCCCAAATTTCCAATTCTTTATCCTCCTGCTATAATAGCAAGACCACATTTCCCAGTCTCCTTTGCTATTGGGTGGTGTCATGTGATTGAATTCTAGCCAATGAAATGTGGGCAGAATTAACGCATAGCACTTCTAAGTCTGGCCCTTAAAACCTGCCACCTAATTCACCAAGATCTCTCTCTTCTCTTGACCACTAACTAATGCAGATAAGAGCTTCAAAGCCCTAGGGGAGGGCACATTCAGGAAAAAAGAAGCCTCAGTGCAAGTCACTACTGGAAAAAGCCCAGTGCCACTCAGAAGTCTTGCATTTATCTATGGCATAAATGAGAAATAGAGTTTGATTTTAAGTCACTAAGAATTTTGGTTTGTTATAGCAGATAGCCCACACTGAGTGATGTGTATGGCCGAGCTATTTGTGTGCTGAAATAAGGAAATTCTCAGATGTACCTAAGGCAGCTGAAGCGTATCTTTCATATGAGTTTAAGGAACTGCATCTACTGTAGTTCACTGTGAGTCATTCTTCATATGGTTACAACCCATGTAATTAACATGTTCCAGCAGAGCATCTATTGGTTTTCAATACCCAGACTTCATAGAACACACACATCTTTCAATACAACATTTATGCTTACATCCCCAAAGGACAATACGACACCCAGTCTACAAATGAGAAAAGAAGATAAGACAAAGCCAAATGGAGGGAGGGCCTACAAACTACTTGACCAATACTTCCCCAAATTGTCAAGATTATCAAAACAAGGAGAGCCTGAGAAACTGTCAAGACCAGGAGGAACCTGAAGAGACATGGTGACTCCATGTATTGGGATATCCTGGATGGTATCCTGGGACAGAAAAAGGACTTTAGGGAAACACTAGGGAAGTCTGAATAAAATATCAACTTTAATTTATAACAATGTTTCAATATTGGTTCATTAGTTGTGACAAATATACGTAGTAATGTAGGATGTTAACAATGGGGGAAACTGGGTATGGTGTAACAGAAACTCTGTTTTAGCATTTCCATTTTTCTATAAATCTAAAACTATCTCAAAATTTTAAAAATTATTAATTTTTTTTAAAAAAGTGACTACATCAGTTATCACAAGAATGACATGGGAAAAATCTCTAATTACAAGGACAATTGGGTGACGTAGGGTGGTGAAAGCACCCTTCAGGTCAAGGAGGGGGTGTGTGTGCCTTGGGCGTTGTCAGCCCTGGGAGAGGCCAGCCCTTGGCCATTGCTCTGGTGGTCAGGAAGCAGAGTTGTAAGCATTTATCATGTCAACATGACATTGATGAATAAAAGTCAACTGCAGGTAGAAGGGCTTGATGTTTGGAATGGGAACACATGGGATTGCCTTGCACAATGACGGCCCTCTGAATTCATTCAATCATAACTTCCTTGGATAGTGATTTCACTTTTCATCTGTTCTGTCACAGTTCAGCATTGGAATGATAAATTCCTTAAAGGACTGACTGTATTTGATTCATCTTTCCCACTCCCCATCTTCCATAGGCTATAGGCATGTACCCACATGAGTACATGTATGCACACACACACACACACACACACACACACGTTTCCTACACACACACAGTACCTAGCAGGCTCAGAAACCCTCATAAACTCTGGGATCATGGGCAAGAGACATCATTGTGGGGGAGATGGAGCAAGGCAGAGCTCTTCATTTGATGGCTGTCCAGGAGTTTGGGCAGGATGCTTTGTGGAAACTCTGATACAGAACCAAGAAAGCAGGGAGTGATACATTTTCTCCAGACTTAATTCTTTTCTTAAACACAAGTCAACTCTCAAACTGTTGAAAGAATTAGTGTTTTATTTTCCCCCCTGTGATGAAAACATACCACCAGAGATACAGAAAGCCAGCTTTCAAAGGCAGATGCTGAAATAACAAAGTTGCTTTTAAAATGAGTACTTAAGAAAATGGCCATTTTAAGTGGCATGGCACCAACATGGTTACGCCAGTATTTATTTTTCTGGGGAACGTGTGTGTATGTTGTGGGTTGTAAGTGGAACCCTGGCCAATCCTGGCCAAGCATAAAGGAATCATTTAGGGCCCTTCAAAATCATTAGGACTATTAGTCCTGACTTGAAATGAGTGAAATGCACAAATGCCTGCCAAGGAGGGAACAAGTTCTGCTACTTTTCAAAGTCATCAAAGCGAGCTTCTCTGGGATGAAATATTTCAGAGCAGGAAGACTTCCTGTACAACTGTCAGCGACATGTACCTAGCCTACATGCCAGGCTGTGACCTCTGCTGGCCTCACAGTCCTCTACAACAGTGCATGAGAAGCTGTCATTGGCCACCCTCCTACTGTCCAGTAAGTGTCCTCAAGACAGCAGGGAAACCTTGATTTACCTGCAGGTAGAGGATGTGAGCCTGCTAACAGCCACCCCTCCTAAAGATGTGGGCACTGGATCCCAAGTAGCTCCCCCTGCAGCAAGTATCATGACATCACTCCTCTAGTTCCCGAAGCTCTGGCCCTTTCACAGCTCAAGGAAGACTGTTTATTTTACTGGACATTAGTTTGAGGTGTCACCTGACACCTGCTTCACTAAAAACCTTCTTTCAAAACAAGCTGATTGCATATGGTTTGGAAGAGAACATTTGGATAGGTGAAGTGAGCTGAGATTTTTTTTTTTCTAACAAGTGTATACGCCCACATCACTCCAATCACATATATTATACATTTGGACAAGGCCCTTCACCTTGCAAGGTCCTAGAAGCTATAATTTTTAAATGGAGGGTTTGGCTTTGGAGAGAGGTTTTCAAACTATGGCTTATGAAATCGATTTCATGGGTTGCAACCAGCACTGAAACATGGAACAGAAGAGAATGAATGAGTTTTTGTTGATTTTTTGCAGGTGGTAAGTGTAAGTCCTGGTTTTAAGAAGCATGTTATTAAAAAACACTTATGTATTTAGGCCTATGCTTGCTATATTATGATGTAAAATCTATTCTGAATTCTGAAATGCACTGGCAGAGTTGATACTCTAATCTCTTCACTGTGGATCAAGCCTCTTTTTCAGTGTGTTGGTTACCTCCCCTTGCCCTCCATCCTTCTCCACTGAGGATCGCCTCAGTGACCCCTCTTGACTCTGGTCCCCATTGGGTTCAGCTAACAGGAAGCCCAGCAAGGCATGAAGGGAAAACAGACTGGTCAAGTCAGCCTTCGTTTCCCCAGCTTGCATTTCATGGGGTCTCAATGAGGAAAGACACCCTGCCCACCCTACCATATCCTCAGCTCATTCTAATTTGGGTCTGCCTTCCGTCTCTTCTGGAATTGGGAAAAATACAATGGAGTAGCTTTAAATTCTAGTTGCGTATAGGCTTTATGCAAAATAGTTTTATATATAAATTAAAGTTTATAAGGAGGAGGTAAGGGATTGTTGTATTCTATAAAGTACTCACTTGATGGTAAGAAGCTACTATTTTTATTTTTTTAAATGTGGGAGGTAGTTATTATGGTTCTTTGATGTAATCAGTGCAAATATATTCTAGAGATTAGCTAGAATCCTCTTTTCTTGACTGGGTATATTCCCAGATAATTGCTAAAGACAATTTACAAGAAGGATCATAGAAAACATTACCTAAATGAACACATTTCAGCTGATTATATTCAGTTAAAATGTATTGTTTAATTTGATTTTTAACCCACACGAACATTAAATTCCATTTGAAAGCTCTTATTTGCCCAACACTGTTCTAGGTGTTCAGGATATATCAGAAAACACAATAATGATTCCTGCCCTCATGGAGCTGACGTTCTAGCAGAAGGAGATGGAAATTAAACAACATTTATTAGAAATAAATACATTCTATCAAAGGTGCTTAATGCTATGAAAGAAAGCAGAGCAGGGTAAGGAGGGTCAGGATTGCTGGGGGCAAGTTGCAATATTACAAAGGAAGATTAAGTTAAGCCTCCCTGAGAGGAAATTGGAGCAAAGCCTGAAGGGGGGAGAGGTAATTGGACAAGATGTCTGAGAGATGAATATTCCGGGTAGAGGAAACATTCATACCTCAAGGAGGTTGACTGGAAGCCACAGGATTAACACAGAGGCCAAAGTGACTGGTGCTGAGTGGGTGAAGGGGGGCAGGAGGAAGAGAGGAGATTGCAGAGGAAGCGGGGAGCCTCTTGGAACTCTGGAAATTCGGCTGTTTTTTTCTGTGAAATGGAGAACGACTGAAGGGGCTGGGCAGAAGAGCGACACGAGCTGACTTCAGTGATAAACACGTTAGCTGATGTGTTAAGAACAGACCGTGGGGAGAAAAGTTGAAAACTGTGAGATCTGTTAGGATGCTAATTGGGGTCACCCCAGAGAGACACTTGGCTCAGAATACGGAGTGGTAGAGGGTGGTGAGAGGTGGTTGGGTTCTGGATATTTTTGGAAGGGAGAGCCAGGAAGAGCACAGCGAGTTGAAGAAAAGAGTCAAAGATGACTCCAAGATTTTTATGAAACTGAAAAAATGCCATTCATTAAATTTACATCCCAGGAAATTATGGCTTGTAGAATCAGCTGCAGTGCTCTTCCCAAATGACGGAGACAAATCTCATGGCAAAGATTCATTTTCCAAAGAATCTGCAGTTAACTGTGAGCCATTGGACACCTCCAACAGAGCACACTTTATAAAATCCCACCCCCACTTTTTGTCTTCCCATGTTGATTATTTCATGAACTTTTTTTGGAGGTTCTTGTTTACATCGATCTAATCATGCAGGGTGACTGTGGAAGGTTGTTGAAGGAGGCAGACTGCAAGTTTGGTGCCAGATTTCAAATCAAGTGTGTTTGGGCAAACAGCATCCTATTAAAATAAGATTTTGTAGCTTACTTCCATGGGCATGTAGCTGTTGCTCCACATGCTGGGAATTAACCACGGATATATGGATGTTTGTTCCAGCTGGTGCTAAAAAAGAGACACATTCAGTGAATTATTTTTTAAGATTTGAATACTTTATAGTGCTGATTGGGGAGCAACTATTAAAAAAAGGAAGGAAAATGAGACGGCTGCCATGTACTGTTATTAATCCCAGGGTGAGGCTTTTTAATCTAGTCCAGATAACCAAAACTCGTCATAAGACACAGAATTTATAGCAAGAAGGGATTACGTAAATCAAAGATCTCAGCCACAGGCTTTAAACAGTGAGGAAAAGGAGACCCATCGTGTTAAGTGGCTGAGCCAAGAGCATGCAGGCTAGAACCCAGGTGAATGGACGGCTGGCGGGTGGTCTTTTCATCGTGCAGTCTATTTCTCTTCTTTCTCTCCTATGGAAATGGAGATACACTGGTCTTGTCTTTCAGGAGTCAATGGAATGTCCAGAAACCCTGGATACTTGGGGCAGTGAAACCCACTAGAAGAGTCCCCATCAATTTTGCATCAATTCCTATCTCTCCTCTCCACTTCTGCCTTGTTTCCCACCCCTGGAGCCACAGACACCCCACCTCCAATCTCTGCTGGCCCTGTTTGGTGAAGAATCTGATTGAAGCAGACTCAACAGCCTCAGCCCCACCCTTGGTGATACTAAGGGGTATCAAGATTCTGTCACACAGTCCCAACCTCCCCTATCAATCCTCAGACCTGGTCCTTGGAAGCCTCAGTTTTTCCATCCTCCTTCTCACCCAGCACTTTTCTTGGTTGGCTCTAAGTAATGGAAAAATGGCAGATGACTTGCTACTTCTTGCTTCAGTAATGCTACTCCTCAGCCTGGGATTATGGACATAACAGCCATATCCAGCAGATAATCAAGGTGTCACCACCTAAGGAATAACCTCATTGGTGACAACTGCCCACTGGTCCTACACTGACAGTATGACTAATCTGGTTCTGAATACCCTGCTGAGGTCTCTTGCCCCATGCTAGATCACAGAGGTAGATCCTGGGCACACATTTCTGCTTATACCTAGAGAGTTGGCTTCTGCAGAGAAGGGTCCCCATCCCTAACCTGCCCTGGCTCATGGGTCTCCTACAGGGTCCCATGCTCTCCTCTCTCTCTCCACCACATTGTTTCAATGTTACTAAAAACTTTGTCTGAGATCAGTCCTAAGGAAACTGTAAATTCTCATAGTGAAAGCAGCACTGGACCAGAAGTTAGAAGCACACAGTGTTGGGGAAGAGGAATGATAAACTTTGCCCCATGAGCATGCCCTATAGAGTTGCTGTTAATAGCAAACGAACACTTAATGTGAGTGTAGGCTCTTTGTAAACAATGAAGCACTAAGTGGATGTGAGATGAGATTATTAAAAAGCTGTGCTGTCTTTCACTTATGGAGAATTCCATTGAAATGCCAGAATTTTTTCATTTGTTTTCTCATTCATTCAATATTCAATAAATATTTTTCAGATACTTGTAGGCAGAATTCTAAGATTACCCTGGAGATTTCTGCCTGCTTGTGTACAGTCAAGCACTAATCTAAGTCCTCTAGTGAAGGGATTTTGCAGGTGCAATGAAGATTCAAAATCAGTTGGCTTTAAGAAAGGGAAATTATTCTTGGTGGGCCTGGCCTAATCAGATGAACCTTTAAGAAAGAGAGGGCTCTTTCTGGTGAGAGAGATCCAAGAATGAGAGGGATTCAATGTGAGGGAGATTCTTCATTGTCAGCTTTGGAAATGGAGGGAATGTGGGCGGTCTCTAAATGTAAATAGCCAGAAAGGAAATGGGGACCTCAGTCCTACAAACTCAAAGAAGTGACTTCTGCCAGCAACCTGAATGAGTGTGGAAATAGACTTTCCCCCCAGGGTCTCCAGATGAGAACATAGCCACCCAGCACCTTGATCTAGCCTCATAAGGCCCAGAGCAGAGAACCCAGTCATAGACTTCTGACTTACAGAACTGTGAGCCAATAAATGGGTGTTGTTTAAAACAGCTAAGTTTGTGGAAATTTGTTACAGAGCAATAGAAAACTACTAGTACAATGCTCCTCAAGGCAAGAGCTATGACATCTAAAATGTTAGGTCTTCCCAGAGTCAACCCGGTGGCTTCTAGGTACTCAAATAATAAACATCTTGAATTAGTCAGGGGAAAGCATCACACAGTTTGATTTTTCCCCCCAAGCAGTGACAGATTTAGGCTTCTCTGGTGTCACAATTTATCACCAAGCCTTAATCAAGACAGACAGGAGGTGCTGGTGACAGGACCAGTGTTTCTGAGTATCTCCTTTGGTCATGAGCTGTGCAAAACCAAATGGAGCAACTGAGGAGACGAGGTCCCTGAACTTGGACTCTTTATGAGCTGCCCTGGTCAGCTGCTTCTGGTCAGCACCAGAACATCTGTCAGGTTTCTCATCTAACAAGCTTTCTGCTGCTCTACGCTTTCTTCCTTAAGACATTTCAGGTCTATGAAGTTCAGCAGCTAGGGGACTATATGTGTGTCTCTGAGTGTGTGTATGTGTTGTGTGTGTGTGTTTGTGTGTGTGTGTGTGTGCACATTTTCTTTAAGCAAACACATTTTCCACCTTACTTCTTAGGCTGTTGAATCGTGTTTGTCAAAATGTACACAGCAAAAGGAACTGTAGCTTGAGTTATTATTATACTGCTGCTCTATTTTCATACAAGTTTATGCATTTTTTTCTTTCTTACAAGTGCAGTACGAGAAAGCATCAGAATGGACTTTCTGTAATTCCTTCTCATCATTATAATCCTCCTGAGTTTTTCTCTTATTTCTTGCTGTTCCTCACCTGCTCTATTCACTTTATTTATTTAAATGTTCCTTGAATGGTTTTCCATTGGAGAGAAGGAAAGGAACCAGTTAAAGAGTGGTGAAGCCACGTCGTTCTTCTGAAAAGTGAAGCAAATGAAGGCAGTACATTTAGAAATGTTTCAGTCTCTTGTATTGAAACCTGGGTATTACCTACACCACTTACTCTATGCTCCAGCAAAATGAATACGTGCCTTTCCCTCAGGCATGTCTCTTAGAACATAACCTCCCTGTTCCTCAATTACTCCACCTATAAAGAGAGGCAATAATTGTGCCTACAGCATAGTAGTATCAGGATTACATATATTTGTCGTGCAGGAAAACAAAATATGCCAACCAAATTTTTGACACTTCGGTCTAAGTATTATTTTGAGTTAAAGGCAATTGAGAATCAATGATGGAAAAAGAGTTCTCTGCCCTCCCTTTATCTGTCCAAAAGTAGGGCATAAATTTCCCTTTGAGAAAGGTGCCCCCCTGCCCCAACTCTGCTAGGAAGAAAAGAGCAACTCTTATCACTGAAGACAGGGAGTCAAGACTAAGATGAGTTTGCATAAACAGACCTTACTTAAATAGCCCATATCTTCCATTGGTTTCCCTATATATTTCCTAGTTACTTCCCCCAAATTTATCATTCCTTGAAGCCCAAACCCTCTTTTCTTTGTTGAAAGGGTACCAGGTCTAACCACTTACTTGAGTTTCACTTCTATTCTGTGAACTCTCTTAAACATAAATATTAATAAAAATTGTGTGCTCTTTCTCTTGTTAATCCAACTTTTCTTAGTTTAACTCACATACCCCTAGAGAAAGATCCTAAGAAGGTGGAGAAAAATATTTTTCTTCCCAACTGATTAAAAAAATCTTACCCCAGTGTCTGGCATATGACTAGATAAATTTGGATATCACCATTACCATTTTTCTACCTTTATTTCTTCCATTTTTTTTACAAAACAATTTATTAAATACTATGGGATATATACTTTAGAGGAAATAATAGTTATATTCAAAAGGTCTTAGAAAAAATCATGTACTATCCAATTTTTAAAATTAATAATAGTTATATTCCTTCTCCTTCACCCTGTTGTTAAGCAAGTTTGAATTTATGTAAAGTAAGATGATATCTGTAAAGCTGAAATTTTCCCAAGCATATTGATATATTTTTCTTTATAACAACCTTAGTATAGATAACTGAAAATATATATACATGAAAAACTAAATCCCTTATCTCCATCCCCATATTTTTTTAAAATTGGGTACAGTTGCTATACAATAGTACATGTTATAGGTGTACAAGATAGTGATTCACAATTTTTAAAGGTTATATTCCATTTATAATTATTATAAAATATTGACTATATTCCCCATGTTGTACAATATATCACTGTAGCTTATTTTATACCTAATAGTTTGTACCTCTTACTCCCCTACCCCTACATTGCCCCCTCCCCTTTCCTCTCCCCACTGGCAACCAGTAGTTTGTTTCCTATATCTATGAGTCTGCTGCTTTTTTGTTATATTCACTAGTTTGTTGTACTTTTTAGATTCCACATATAAATTATACCATACAGTATTCATCTTTCTCTGATTTATTTCACTTAGCGTAATGCCCTCCAAGTCCATCCATGTTGCTGCAAATTATAAGCTCATTCTTTTTCATGGCTGAGTAATATTCCATTGTATATATATCACATCTTCTTTATCCATTTATCTGTTGATGGACACTTAGGCTGCTTCCATGCCTTGGCTATTGTAAACAATGCTGCTATGAACACTGGGGTGCATGCATCTTTTTGAATTAGTGTTTTGAGGTTTTTTTGGATATATTAATCCTTCCAATTAAAAAAAAAAACCCTATCATTCACATTCTGCCTTTTCCAATTATCATGTTTAGAGGAAAGCTCTTGAAAGCATCAGAAGAATTTGGCTCTATTCCAGTTTCAATGATCTTGAAAATCGAATTTAGTGAGGAGCCCCTGACTTCTCCCTTCCTTTATTCTCTGCATCCAGTTGGCATCCATGTCTTGAGTATAACTTTTTATTATTACTAATGTTCTCTCTTCTCTTTTCTTTGTTCCTGCTGCTACTGCCTTGGTCCTGTCCTGGGTCGGTTTTCATAGGTCCCCACAATCACCTCTTACTCCCTGACAGGTCTTTATCAACTTCAATCCCATATTCTCATGGCCACATAAGCCTGGTCATGTCAGCCCTAATGAGCACATTTCCTTGGATCCTCATGGCCTTTGGGGTAAAGACCAACACAGGAACTCTGTGATGGCACTCTGGCTCCATTTTAAGGCCCATGTCTTGCCTTCCCCCAGTGTTTCCCCCTCTCCAGAATAATTAGATATCCTCAAGGAATTAGAAGTAAGATGACTCTCTGAGAGTTAAGCTATAAGTCAAAACAAAAAGGATGAAGACAGAAATCTTCTAAGTCACCATAAGGAAAGGGACTGGGTCAGCAGCTGGTGAGCTTCATCTGTAAAATAATTGAATGTAGCACATTGAGAACACATCAAAAACAATGGTCAATCAGAGGACAGTTGGTCACTCAATTTAAAAAATAAAAATAAACATAGGCTTATAGAGGTAAACTAGCTCATAGCTAATGGACTTCTAAATGCTCTAGTTTTGCCATCAGCAAATATAGTTCTATTGTGATCATAACTGAATCAAGCTGTCTTAGCCCAGAGATATTAACCTGGAGTTTCATCTGCCAGTGCTCTCCGCCAGGGGTGATTCAGATCCCCTAGGGGACATTGTTTTGGGTCACATCCTCCTTTGTTCTGAGGAACTACATGACTCTTAAGAATGAGTCTTCTATTCAATGTCAAAGGTTCAAGCCAAGTGTATGAAATTCTAGGGCTGCCTTAACAATACCCCACCAAAGTGTTGAGCTCAAACAACAGACATTGATTCCCTCACAATTATGGAGGCCAGAAATCTGAAATCAAGTTTTCAACAGGGTTGGTTTCTTGTGGAGGCTCCGAGGAAGAATCTGTTCCATGTCCCTCTCTTAGCTTCTAGAGCCTGCTGGCACCCTTGGCATTCCCTGGCTTGAGGCTGTTGGTCTCTGTCTCTGCCTCTGTCTTCACATGCTCTTCCCCTTGTGTCCCTGTCTCTCAAATCTCCCCCTTTTCTCTTTGAAGGCCACATCATTGGATTTAGGGTCTATCCTAATCCAGGATGATCTCATCCTGAGATCCTAAATTACACCCACAAAGACCCTATTTCCAAACAAAATCACATTCACAGGTATGGGTGTCAGCCCATGGACTTCTCTTTTGTGGGGGGACACTATCTAGTCCACCACACAGAGTGAAATGATTGTATCCCCAGGAGGCCAGGGTAGCTTTTCCCTTCCTGTATGACTTGGTTCTCCAAAGTCATAATCTGTACCCATAGAACATGAATCATTCATGACGAACACACTCTCTAAAAGTAAAGCTTTTGAACAATTGTGTAGATGGAGAAAATGAGCCCCAATTAAGCTCTCTTTTGTGATAAACCTCTTAGAAAAGCATTAACTCTAATCTTCCGTGAAAAGTATTGTAAAATCAAGATTGGAGGGGAAGATGGTGTTTGAAATGGCCTGGGTTCCCTTTAATGGAATGAAGAGAGGCAGAATTTACTGCGATTGTGATATGCTTTTAGCTACACAAGGAGTCAGGGTCAGAGAATTAAGTGAAACCAACAAAACTGTGACCAACTGTGGTTTTGCCTTGGAGAGACTTTGTGAATTATCAACAGCCTGGGAGATGGAAACGGTCTCTTTTCATTCAGGATAACTTCAGAGTTTGTGTGAACCAGACTCTCTCTGTCTCTCTCTTTTCCTTTTTCCATCATACTTTCAATTTTATTCTTTTGCTGTTAGAGTTTTGAGGAAAGGGTAAAAGATTATGCCTTTGGCTGGCACTGGTGACAAGAATTCTCTTTGGTTAAGCTAAGAAATTAGCACATAATTAATTTTATTATAAAAGCAATGATAAAGTTCACCAGATCTTTGCACGGCTTCTCTACTCATCAATCAGGGCTTGGCTCAAAGGTCACTTCTTCAGAGAACCCATTCCTCTATCTGAAGCATCCTCCCCACCTCCCTCTGCCCATGCTGAACCACTGCCTACTAACATCGTTGCTCTCTGTCCCCTGCTTTATCTTTCTTCATGGCAATAGTGATGTTTCATTGAAGATATATTGATTTGGCGGAGGCTTGTTTCCTTTCTACATTACAAGCTCCAAGAAGGCAGGGCATTTGATCATCTTGTATGCCCAGGTCCTAGAACAGTGCCTGACACATAAGGGCCATCAATCAATATTTGTGGAGTGGATGAAGTAGTGCACGTGTGAATTCCTTTGCTGGGTGCCATTTGTACTGACTTATTTCCTCCTTGGAACAATACTTCAACACGGATGCTGAAGTGAGTCAAAGTAGTTCCCTGATGAGAAGCATAGCAGTTCAGAAGTTAGAGAGACAGTACAAGACACTTGTCCATGCAGGCTTTGGGTACCAACACCTCTCTGTCAGTTTCCATGTGGGTGCTGGGCCTTTGTTTCCTCATCTGTAAAATGGCATGATAACGGTACCTGCCTTGTAGGGTTTTTATTATGACAATTAAATGGCATTGCCTTCAGTGGGAACAGAGTCTGGCACATTATAGGCAATCAATAAATACTAGCTAGGATGGTGTCCCTTTTTCAGATGAGAAAACAAGACTTAGAGTAAGGTAGCTTGAGTAGGAAGACAGAGGTGCTAAGTGACAGAAGCAGAAGCTGAACCCAGATCTGGCTTCCTCTGGAGTCTGAGTCAGGTCTTGGCCACAGAATTAACTTGCTTGATGCATTTGAGGTGGACTTGTAAGAAATTAGGCTGCTGTCAAGGGAGTGTTATAGCAGTCTGAAGGATGGATCATTCAGTGCTACAAATGACATTGCTACCAGTGGTTCACCACAGCGGTCAATATGGGGAACCAATCTTGGCCAATGTGGGGAAATAACTCATGGCCCTGCAAGGCAAAATCTGATGGCTTTCATTTTGAGTTCTCAGAGATGGTGATACAACAGGAGCAGGCCAGCCTGTGCCAATTAACCAATAAGCAAGTTTCATCAGGCCCACATCAAAAGATGTAAGGATAGTTTAGGTCAAGCCATAGTGTTGCATGATAAAAAGCAGAAGACAACTAGATGACTGACTGCACAGCCAACCCTACTCAGGTACAGCTGCTATAGACCCAGATTCCTTCCTTACCTTTAGTACAACACGTGTGTATCTGATAAGGCCCTTTGTGCACCTCCTTCTTGCTCCTTTATCTATGCATCAGCTGAGTCCACATATAATTCAAAATATAGATAATTATTCTATCTCTTCAAACTTATCCTATCTTCCTAGCTATGTTTTGTTTCACCAAAAATTATTGTAATTTTTATCGGAGCACAAACCTGTTGCCCAGTTTTGGAACATGCTTAGACCTATGCTGGAAATAAGGCATGGTGTTTTAAATTTTTTCAGTGGACCGTGTACAATGCAATTGCGATTCAGAGCTAAGAGTTCTGAGCCTCATGATTGTACTGCATTTATAAGATAGCCAAAGCTTAAGGACATCTGGAATATTGCCATCAATATCTTGAAATCCAAGCTAAAGTGCTGGATCCTTTTCATCTGTTGACCTTCCTTTCTTTCTTATGTGTGGCTTTTAGAAATAAAATCTATTAAAGACAATTGACCAGCTACTTAGCTATGACAGAAGGAGATAAAAATAATTTGCTTACATATTTATTTACTCAGCTAATCTCCAGCAGTGCTGAAAGTACCAAACTGAAAAATATACCACCTTCTCCTCATTGGTGACACAAGTAAATAACTGCTCTAATACAAAGCAGTAATAATAATTTGAATGTGTCAGTTTTCCAAGTGCTGATTTTCTGATATTCTACAGAAACATTCATGGATTTCTAAGCTGATTTATGTTTATTTGATTTCTTTCTGTCTTTTGGGTCTCCAGAGAATATTCACATAGTTTTCTTATGAACTTTGTTCACTATAAAAAGAATCACTCATTTCTTTCTACCCTGGTTGTTGGGAATTAATATTATACTCTAAAACACAGTGAAATCCCATGTTAATAAAACATCAGTTTTACATCTTCTCTAACTTACACTTTCCCCCCATGCATATCACATGTCCTATGCTACAAGTATCTTAAATTACTATAACTTGCACTCTACTTAGAAGAATTTGTTTTTTAAAAATCCGGTAATTTACATACTACCACATTAGTATTGTATTAGTATTGTGCTGTGCCTTAGAGAATATAACAGACAAAAGTTCTTATGCAAATTCCTACTGATCCTATACCCTTGAGAGTATAGAGCTCTCTTCTAGCAAGTTCATAGTCAGGGCCTCCTGTATCAAGTGTTAAATGCTTAATATATTTAGAAAGACCTCCTGGGCTGATGCCCAAACCAATGGTGAACACTAAGCTGGGCGAATCTCTCCTGTTAGAAAGCCCTTTAGTTGCCAGGAATGAGAAAATCCATATTGACTACTGAATTCTGCTCTTCTGATGTTTTGTTATTGTTGATGGCCAAGTGCAGGAAGGTGCCATTTATTAATTTCCTTCAATCTCTTTCCCAGGATCTGTAGCATGTTCCACTTGGTCAGGAGACTGCTGACTCAGATGAATATCTTGTGGGCTAGATTGTACTACGAAGAAGGTGTCCATCTAGAATAATGTTTGACCAAATATTTGGGTACTGTGGCCTGGCCAAGTAGATACATAAAATATACCATCACAAGTGCCTGCCACCTCTCTAGTGAAAGCACTTTAGACTGGACCATTGATTGTACCGTACTTCACCTGCATGTGTGGTCAACATGAGCTATACCCATTGGGTGGACCCTGGGAGAAAGGGCTCAACCTGCACATCCCAAGGGCTGTGTGCTGGGCCTTTGCTGCTCTAGTCAGAGCAACATGTCTGACTGGACAGAGGGAAGAAATAAGAAGATGGCAGTGAATCTAACACAAAAGTTGGAAGAAAAGAGGGGAAATAGCAGTTAGAGAGATGTACGACAATGTATCCCTAACTGGAGGTGGGTGGGGAATGGGGAGAATAGGTTTTAAAGTGGAAAGAAGAAACATACTGCAACATATGAATCTCACTGACATAATCTTGAGTGAAAGAAGCCGGAAGCAAAAGCTATATGCTAACATATTCCATTCCTATCAGATAAACACAGGCAAAATCCACCTATGGTGTGAGGAGTCAGGATGGTGGGTACCCAGGGGTGATTTGGGGTGCTGGTTATGGTCTTTTCTTGAGCTGATTGCTGGATACATGAGTAGGTTCTGTTAGAAAAACACCAGGTATATTTATGATGTATACACTTATCTGTATGTATATTGTGCATGAATAAAAATATAAATTAAAATAACACAAGTAGCAAGCAAATGAGAGTGAGGGTGGGAAAAAAGGAGAGAAAAATGAAGGCAGAAGCACTGAATATATTGTCAAATCATAGGCCAGTCACACTACTTGTTTTTTTCTACTCTACAATATTTTAATACTAATTATACAAACATTACAGATCTACTATTTTTAATTAAGGAAATGAGACTTTGAAAAAGACTGACATTATCCATTTTTGACAGTCAATTAGGTAACAGGACCAGAGGATGCAGGAGGTCCTGAATTAAAAAGCTTCTGGCTTTCAGCCACCAGCAAACCAAAGGCTTGTTCTGAGACAAATGAATACATACCTCACCAAATTCCAGAAGAACTCAGCTAAATAGGTAGATTTCTTTTATGTGCAAAAATGGAATACTTCCATATGAGCAGAAGCACTATGCTAGCAAGAATAAAAAATGTACGGAGCTCTTCATCAACACTCTTCATGGTGACAATCTTTGTTTCCTCTTGGGGTTGACCGGATGACCCCAAAGCTCTTTTCTGCTCCATATGTTCTGGAATTGCTCCATTCCATTTTAATGTATGAAATATCAAACCAAATCATGACTATAATACAGTTTTATAACTTTGTTCTTTTCTTCCATTCTTAGCTTCTCCTTTAACAAGGAAAACAGAGACCTCAACGCTCATAAGCAAATCACTGTTTTGTTTGGTCTCAAGTCAAATGGTAGGCCTCCAAGGAAAACTCCCTTTTAGCATTTTCCAATTAGAAAGTGCTGCACACTGCACTAAGAAACCATGTTCTTTCCCACTTTCCATTTACTTTTATTGCCATTATTTATCTGAGAGGATCATATTTCAAGAAAGACTCTTTTCCTAACCAAAGGGAAAAAATAAATTTTTTCTTAAAAAAAAAAATCCAGCAAACGAAGATCTAGTAGGATGTCTATCATTTTCAACCCATGGTATTTTTTAAGGAGTTTTGAATAAGTGGATATTAGGACGAGTGGTCGCTTATAAAAGCAGCTTGCTGGATAAAGACTTACTTGGAAAGGCTTTTAAAAAGTGCATTATTTACCCACTGGAGCTGTCAGGTTACGAGGTTTACTCAAGGGAAGGCAGATTTTCTTTTTTTTTTAAATCTGGCCTAAGCTTTTCTTAAAACAGGCTATTGACCGGAATCAATGCAGAGAGTGGCTTAAAAAGACACAGGACAGCCTGGCCTCACTGATATCTAAATAAATTGTCAGCCCAAGGTCACACCATTTATCAGTATCAGAAGCTATTCTTGGGTTGTTTATATTGAATGTGAACTGCTGGAGGCCCAAAATATAGATACAAATATATCTTTGGGATGAGAAGCCACTCCAAGTAGCTCCCTGAATCCATCAGATTTCCCTCTAATGCTTAAAGAAACAGGAGCACATTTGAATGCTCTGCGTCATCAATTTTGATTATCAAAACTATTTGTAATTGCGATTTTTTTAATGTAACTGATTGCTCGTATAATTTAAGTACAATTGAATATGAAATATGGTCAGTCTGTTCTCTTTTCTTTCTCAGACGGGCAGACCCTAGTGTAGTCTGTGATCTGCCCTTCTGTCAGAAGTGTCCAGAAAATGTTCCAGAGAGCTCACATGCAGCTTTTGACCTTGTTCCTTTGTGGGTGTACCAGTCAGTTACTAGTGCACCATAAGGCTGGTTAGGCTGTGTAACAAACAAGCCCACAGTCTCAGTGGCTTGATACCACCAAGGTTTATTTCTCAGTCAGGCAAAATCCACCATGGCTTTGGGAAACTCCTCAAGGCAACTGTCCCCCATGCAGCAACCTGACAACCCAGAATCCTTCCATCCTGAGGCCTGACCATGTCAACACAAGGCCTCTTCCATAGCTGCTACAGTGGGTGGTTAGAGGGACACAGCCCTTGTCTTGTAATCCATTGAGCAGTACTAGTCCACATTGGTCCAGCAACTTGGAAATGTCAGGAAAGGAGAAGTGCCATGTGGCTGGAAGGACAGGAAAGCAGAATGAAGATGGATCCCTAGAAGTCTTACCACAGTGGGGAAAAGGAAACAATCTAATTATTCACCTTTAGATAGGAAGTTGTGTGTATTTGTGTGTGTGTGTGTGCATGTGTGTGATTGCGAGACAGAGAGAGAAGGAGAGAGAGAGAGAGTTTGAGAGAGATGAATTGTATAAAGAGGGCAGTGTGATGGTGGTAGGTATTCTTCTGATCTGAAAATGAATTTTAAGTGGTCTTGTGTCTGGGTAATGTGTAAAGGTTGACCATGAGGATGTATGAGTAGTGTAACTAGAACACAGAAAGTAGCAGATTTAGATGTTTATATTCTTACTGTTTTTGTTCATTGATTGAATATGAAGTTTGCAAAGATATTTAAAACTAGAACTCCTTCAATGAGAAACCAAATTTATATAAGTAGAGGAAAACAATATCCAAGAAGCCTCTCCCATATAATTCTAAAACTGGGGACAATTTTCTCAGGAAAGCTGTGGTAAAGTCCGGGGACATTTTTCACTGTCATAACTGGGAGTGGGTTGTTACTGGCATCACTGACAAGTCACAGGACAGCTCTACCAACACAGAATAATCCATCTCACAATGTCCATAGTGTTAAGGTTGAGAACCCTTAACCTTGAGTTCAAGGTTGTGAACTTAGGTGTCTCGTTGTAGGCAGACTATTTGTGGTTTAAGTTTTTCCATTTCTTAAGCAGGCAACTTATTTTCATCCCTCATATATTTAAAGATTTATAAATAAAAAATTACAGACATTGGGTCCCACAAAAGCAGGATTCCCATACACCTAAAACATAAACGTTAGGAGGTGCTGGTGATGTCATTTATTCATTAGACAAACTTGCAGGCATCCCCCAAGCACCTGCCATGCTCTAAGCACCTTAGGCACAAGCCACATGGACATGAGCAAGACACAGCAACCACACCCAGGGACTAAGTCTGAAACAAACACATCCACAGATAATGCAATCATGCTTGGTGGATATTATGGGGTAGGTTCATCCCAAGAGCCATGATCACTTCACCCAGGTATGAGTGTGTGTCTGTGTGTATAAAGTATACACACATACATGAATGAAAACCAACACACTCATCCAAATATTTCAATATATTCACACACCACAAAATAAATACCAATGTGCAGTGGAATTATGGTCTTTAATTTCTTTGTGGCTTTAGGGAGACCTTCTTTTATTCACAGCAGAGAACCCATGGGGTTTATGTGGAGGCTCTGAGCGTGGAGTGGCCCAATCAAACAATTGATACACTATCACATTACAAAGAGGCAGCATGCTGAGAACCACTTGAGATATAAAACAATACAAGCAGACTTCCCAAAACATGGAGTGTGTGCCATGTTTTTAGATTTATACAATAAACACTTCTTCAGTACCTACTGTGTGCAAAAGACAGAGGACACTATTATGAAATAGAAAGACGAAGGGTATATACAGCACTCTGTGTGACCTCAAAGAAGAGATGGCAGACATGCACTGAGAAAGAAGAATGCAGTGGGGGAGACAGTACAGGAGGGGGAGCTGGCAGGTTGAGCCCACTGAGGACTGAGTGGTGGAAATTCTGACTTGGGGCTCTACTGGTGTTTGTTTATTTGTACTGTCCACACTTTACCTTGACTATCTTGTTCAGCACTGTACTCCCAGCTTCTGGGACAGTGCTTGGCATGTAGTAAGTGCTCAGTAAACACTGGTGGGGTGAAGGAATGGATGGATCTCAGTCTGAGGAGGTGAGCAACTTTACAGGCCTGGGAGACGTGCACATAGCAGGGAGGAGAAGCAGACCCTAAGTAATGGCTACCCTTGTGGATGGAGTGAACTGTCCACCTGTTGCTTCGTGGAGGGTGGGGGTGGGGGCAAAGTAAGGAAGCAGCGATGACTTTCATGAGTCCAGAGGTCTTAAAAGACTGGAGTTCAGATAAAATGGAAGAAGATTGGGAGGTTTGAGAAGGAGCATACAGTCCCTCACAGAAGGAGTGACCTACCTGGAGTTAGGCTGTAGGTCTCAGTTCTGATGAAGCTCAGGAGAGTAAGTAAACTGTGGCTGTCTTTGGATGAGAGTCCCTGATGTCTCTCCACCCTCCCCAAACCCCCATGAATGCAGAGCAGGAATTTCAATCTGGCTTTGCAATACCCAAGTATGTGGTTCACCCTCAGGAAAAAGATATTCATGTAAAACTGCTTTAATTTGAGTGCTAAATCTGTTCTAAAAATGCTTAAGAAGTTTTTTTTATGAAACTTAGACACAGTGTTCCACTGTAATGGCCCCCAAATGAGTATAGGGACCACTGACCCTGTGAAGCAGAAACATCACTTTTTTTTTTTTTTTGCGGGTCGCGGGCCTCTCACTGCTGTGGCCTCTCCCGTTGCGGAGCGCAGGCTCAGCAGCCATGGCTCACGGGCCCAGCCGCTCCGTGGCATGTGGGATCTTCCCGGACCAGGGCACGAACCCATGTCCCCTGCATCGGCAGGCGGACTCTCAACCACTGTGCCACCAGGGAAGCTCCATCACATATTTTTTGGTTTAAGATGTATTTCACACTGCATAAGCTCACTCTTTTAAAGGATCCAATTCAGCAGTTTTTAGTATATAGTCAAAGTGGGCTACCATCACAACTATCTAATTCTAGAATATTTTTGTTCCAGAAAGCAACCCATACCAGTCAGTAGTCACACCCCATTCTCCCCTCCCCCAAGCCCCTGGAAACCTTTCATTTATTTTCTGTGTCTATAAATTTGCTTATTCTGGACATGTCACGTAAATGGTATCATACAATATGTGGTATTTTTGCCTGGCTTATTTCATTTGGCTTAATATTTCTAAGGTTTCTCCATGTCGTAGCATACATCGGTACTCCATTCCTTTTCATTGTCAAATAATAGGCCATGGCATAGATGTACACCGCTATGGACTGGTTGTTTCCCCCAAATTCATATGTTGAAGTTCTAACTCCCAGTATCTTTGAATGTCATTGTATTTAGAGAAAAGGTCTTTAAAGAGGTAAGGAAGTTAAAAGGAGATCTTTATTTGGGGCTGTAATGCCATATGACTTGTGTCCTTATAAGAGGAGGAAATTTGGACACAGACATGTACACGTACAAAGCAGAGACCACGTGGAGGCCACAGGGAGAAGACGGCTGTCTGCAAGTCAAGGAGAGAGGCCTGCGAAGAAACTAAACCTACCAACACCTTCATCTCGGACTTTTGGCCTCCAGAACTGGAAGAAAATCAATTTCTGTTTAAGCCACTCAGTTTGCGGAATTTTGCTATGGTAGCTCTAACAAACGTACGCAACTACATTTTGTTATTCCTTCATTAACTGACAGACATTTGGAAATCAGGTGATTTTATCAGGCATATTCCATCTGGCTCTGACATGCCAGGTCCATTTCACTGTGTCTTGGGGGCTCTGGAAGCCCCCTCCGTCAAGCTCCATCTGTAGGAGTTCGTGGGGTACAAGTACCAGCATGGCGGACTGGTTTCTAATCCAGGATGAAGGTTCACAGGCACACATGCTGCGTCACTGTGAGGATGGATACTGAGATTACAGGGCCCTGGATATGTCCACTTGCACAAAAGCATTTCTCTCACTGCCTTGGCAAGGTACCACCTACATTCTTGCCTGACTGTATTAACTCCAGAGGAAGGTTCTGATGGAAAGTAATGCCTGAGATGTATATGGGTTTACAGAAGGCCTCCACGAAAATGTATGTTCTCATTTGCAAGAGGACTGAGTGCTGGATGGGCTTCTGGTCTCTCCCCAGCACAGATTACAGTCAAGTTGATGACCTGGCCAGGGAAGCCCTGGCCAGTCTGGCCAAAGTGGGATAAGACAGAGAATTGATCTTGGGGAAGGTGTGACATGTGGAGACAGAGACTCAGTCTCAGGGCAACGGGATTGGGCACAGGAGGCTCTGTGTAGAGGAAGGCAGACAGGTCAGCTCAGACTGGCCAGGAGTGCAGAGCAAGAAACTTCAACACAATGTCCCGTTCTCACCCATAACTTTATAACCCACATTTGCACATTTATAACCTGCTTACTATATCAATCAACATGCAAGAATATACCTATATGTGAACGTAAGTAATAAAATGTATTATGCTCACTTTCAATCTAAAGAGAGATTGGGGGTAAAAAGGCATCCGGATTGTAAAGGAATTTTCTCCCGTTTCTTTGACTTGGTATACAATCCAAGTTCCCCAGACTTAAACATTGATGATGGCAGCTGCATACTTCCTTATATTGTTCAATTTCTCTTATTGGGAGGCTCCCCCAGGTAGCTGAGTAATGGAGAAAGTGGAAGTCTATATGTGGGGTGGTAGCTCTTTGCTTATTGGCAGGTCAGCCTAGACTTAGTATCACAAGGTAGGTAAAAGGTGCCAAGGAACAGGGAAGGTGACCGATCGCACTGTTAGCGTTTTTTTGTGTGAGGATAGAACTCACACAAGCACAGCTTCTTGTGTGCTTCTACCCAGCCATCCTTTCATGGGATCTTGGATTCTCAGGGCTGTTTGTGTAATTGCTTCTTGTAAATGAGCTCCTACTCTCTGCAGCACTTTACAGTAAACCACTTTCCTTCCCCATCTGGTATCCAGTTGTTTTAACCGGGTTTCCAGGATTTGCATCAGTCATTTACAAGAACCTTTTTAACCTTCACAAAATGAAATAATTGAAGTCTATCCTTTCAACTTCACATTTGTTTGAGAAAGGCTTTGAAATCAAGGGATGGAGAGCCCGAAAGATGGATGACATTAAAAGGAAAGGGCCCAGCTCTTCTGCCTCTGAGATGCTCAGAAACACTGCCTTTGAGGTGAGGGGTCCAGAGGCTGGAATGGGTTATCACCTCTGTTATGGGCTCATCTGCATGGAAAAACGCTTGCCATGGTGAACTAGAGAGCCTGATAAGCTGGGAAAAGAAGTGCCCTTCCTATGACCCGGGTCTAGAAATCCTCTTGGTATAAATTGGTGTCTCCCTGCCCATGCTCTGCATTACTCACACTTCTCTCCCTCGTGCTTTAGCCGTGAGTTCCCTGCCTTGATCAGAGGGAAAGGAAAATGAAAAGAAATCCAAATGTGCACACTGTGTTACTTCTCTACCACAATGTAGGTGGAATGGAATTGGGACCCCTGGATAAAATGGGTGTATTGTACCTACATTCTCTGAGCAGCCCAGAATATAAAAGACGTTAGCTGCAGATAAGAATATAGTTCAAAAGTGGTTGGTTCTTTGACTATCTGATCAACTCTTTTCTTTCTCATTTCTAGTCCTAATCACAATAGATAACATAGAAGACTCTAGAGGCTTAGGTAAAGAGAAGCTTTAACTAGAAATAAACTCTCCACCTTTCCTGAGAAAGCCTTCTCCGAGGTGCCTGTTACTTCAATCTTAATCCCATGATAACCTGCTAGTCCTTTGGGCAGTAGCTGAAATTCATTTCTGACTCAAAAAAACCACAGTTTACTTGGGTTATTCTGATTGTTTTCTGATTAATAATTTTCATATTCCCCTGAATAATTTAGTCTGAAAGTGATTCTTTTTAATTTATTAAAAGGTCTTCATGACGGTTTCAAACACTTTCCCAAGGAAAGTTTCCCATTCTCCCATCTTCTTGTCTTTCACTTTCTCACCCCTGCTTGTTGATGAGAACTCTGTCTTTTGGAGGAAAGCATGGAACATATTCATGAGAAAAAGAACAATCTATGGAATCTGAATAAATCTGGTAGGCATCCAAAATGTCCCTCTAAGTCTCGATGAGGAGACGGATGGGGTTACTTGAGTACCAGTGGGAACTGGGCCCGTAGCTGAGCAGCAATGCAGTTATGTACTCTGCCTTTTGAGAAAGAGAGAATGAAACCATACTGTCCAGGAAGACTTCCTAAACATCCTCTCTGCACACACGTCTCTCCTTGTAACAGTTGCTTCCCTACTGTTCTCTCCACCTACAGCTTCCCAACCCTCTGCTCTCCCCCCCTCCTCAATAGTTCTCCTTACTGACCAGTCCCCTCACACTGCCCCTCCTCTTATTTCTTACTAGAAAAGACTTGGTGAGCTCTGCAGCAGCCCCTCCCCACTTCTCATGGCAAAGGTCTGGTAGCTGGTCCAGACCCTACTCCCTTAGAAGGCTAGGCTAAGGATAGTGATGCAGATACTTGTAACTGCATATTCTCCGACTCAGCGGGAGTAGGACCAAGATAAAGGTCTTTGCATTCTGTGGGGGATGTAGCCCTGTGGGCTGTTCCCAGAGCTTTCAGGGAACATCTGGTCATGTGCTCCCAAAACTGAGACCTTAGTTCTGAGCTGTCCCTGGAGGTTGCCCAGTGCCTTAATGCTGGTTAACTGCATTCTCTTAGGTGAGAGAGGAGGACAGGCTTCCTAGAAAACCTTGGTTTTCAATTTGTTTCTTGGTTCTCAATGTCTTTATTTTATTTATTTTCCTGGCTTCTTTAAACCACACAAGAAACGATATCTTGGACCCAAAGAGAAACTTCGGGATGCAAAATGTGGATAGGTCTGAGTGAGAGTTTTTATTGTTGTTTTCTGTTAACATAATCAAATAATACTTCACTTGCAGTATTTCCTAATAGTGTTTCCTAAACCAGGAAGGCAGAGACTGGTTCTTGAGTTTGAAAACATGGCCATCCATGGATGGGGTCACCCTGCAGGATTTTATTCTGAAGAAAACATAGGATTCGTGGAGGAGGTGGATACTATTATTGAAGCCAAGATGGAAAAGATCCACCCAAGAGGACTGGGCCCCCTTAAGCTTTCTGCCATGGGTATTGAATTTCACTCGTATGTGCTGTTTCTCTGATTCTCAGACTGATCTGTGATGTTGGCAGTGCAGTTCTGGAGAAAGAGTATGCTGCTTTCATCAGCTCACCCAAGAGGTCTATCAACACTGTGGCACCAAAGAACTTCATTAGTTCTCAGGGTGACACACGTCATCAGAAGGTGGCATCCAAGAAAACTAGCAATAGCACGGATGGCAAAGGCTGGTTTAGAAAAACTTTCTGTTTAAGGAGCGTTTGTGATTCCACAGTATATTCATCTGGCAGTTTTATGGGATGTGATGTCTTTATTCCGCCAAGCACCAAGTGTGTTATAGCCACTCACTTATTTGAGGAAACTGCTTTCTGTGGGGATGTTTGGCGGCTTGCTGGCTGGGACACCTTCCTGTGTTAGCATGGGCACTGTTCCCCTTTAAGCAGGGAATAGATCCGACATGAATCGGAGCCTGTGCTGAAGCCCATGTCCAGTGTAAGCAGAGCAGGCATGGATTCTGACTGCTTGGCTTTCCAAGTCAACGTTTCGCTGAGAAATATTAAGTGTAACTGAATATTACAGGGCACACACTGTTCCTGCTATATTTCCAGGGCGTCTGATCAATGGGAAAAATGAGAAGTAGAAATAAACAGAAAGGACAGAGAACTGAGCAGGCAATTGGGCTCAAAGGAAAACTGAGTAAAGCAGAGGAAATCATTTTCCAAGTAAATACAGATAAACTGGGGAGAGAAAGGCCGATGCTCTGCAGAGAAGAAATGTCTGACTGTCCTGCTCTGGGTCCAGGTCAAGCCAGGGAGCGTGGAGGGGCCGTGCTGATCACTTTCCTCTGGGATCTGGTCTCTCAATAAGTCCTGCTGTCAGAGGCAATACCAGGAACAGGCGAGATGCAGAGCAGTCAAGGGAAGGAGGTCCAACCTCCTGGAGAAAACAACCCAGCAGAACGGGAGCTAATGGATGGCAGCCAGCAAGCCAGGCAGCTGTGCAGCCCTGCAGGATTTTACTTGGAGAAAACGTGGGGTTCATGGAGGCATTGGAGGCTTTCATTGAAGCAAACGTGATGAAGATCCACCCAAGAGGTTTGGGTCCCCTCGGGGACTCTGCCATTGAAACCAATGGTTTCTGCCTTGGGAGATTAACCTACATTAGATCCCGGAAGTAATGGCTCAGAATGGTATGTGAGGTAGGCTTCATCAGGATGCCCATTCTGGAGAGCAGGGTCCTCCTGGGTTGCGGGGATGCCCTGTGCACTGTAGGATGTTGAACAGCACCACTGGCCTCTACTCACGGGATGCTGGTCCCCTCCCTGCCGCTGGAGCAACCAAAAATATCTTCAGATGTTATCAGTTGTCTCCTGGGAAGCACAATCACTCCCTCGTTGAGAAACACTGTGACAGAGGAAGAAATAAGACCCAGAAAGCCAATGTGACACATCTGGGTTTGCATGAGAAATCAGTGCAAAGCCAGATCTGGAACCCACTAAGCAAAGAGCTTTGAAGGCGTCCTGGTCTTTTCTATGACTGCAGTGTCAAAAGAAGCAGGACAACCGTGGAGAGTTGGGTTCTGGGTTCAAACCTCGACTCTGAGCTTAACTTACTATCTATGTGAGCACAGCTATATTCCCCCATTTCATTGTGTCTCAGTGTCTTCATCTGTTGAACAGCTTTGATGAAAACAACACCCACCTTATAGGGTAATAGGCAAGTGAAATAAGAAAGGCCAGGCAGAGAGGGTAGGACAGTGCTGCTACGTGGTAAGTTCTCAATGATGGCTAGCCTTGGCCCTTCTCCACCATGCACTGAATACTCTGATAAACCACTGTAGTTTCCTTCACTTCTGTGGTTCCCTCTACCTGGAATACCCTGCCATCAACTTCTTCATGTGACTAACTCCTTCCTGCCCATCAAGACACGGCTTAAGTTTCATCCCCACAAAGAAGGTCATGGGTTCCCATGCTCTATCCCCAGAGCAGCCCCCAAAGCACTGGGCCTACCACATTGTATGTGTTGAAATGTCTATGTTTTGTCTGTCTTACCTAGACCTGCTATAAGTAGGTCAGGGATCCTGTATAACTCATTCATACACCCCTGTGGCACTCAGTGAGGGGCTAGGATTTAGCTTGGTAGAAATGCGGATGGTGGGTAGCCTGCTGGATAGAGAATAACTTAAAAGGAGAAATGGTCAAGGTCTCAGAGAAGATCTGTGCAAGGAGGTTGTTTAGAGAATGTCTGGGGCCCGGGTGGAGTGCCAGAGACCTCACATGACACTTTTGTACTCAGTTTACCAGGCAATGGGATGTTCTAATATGCCTTTGGTGATGGCTTGGAGGGGGGCGGATGGGCTGAGGGTGGCTTGATGGGAACTATGCCAGGAGAAGATTAAACTGGAAGTAGTTTTCAGTATAAATTGGAGTAGACAAGGTCTGGAGGCAGGAAAATATTAGTCAAGCAACTTAAATAACTGCAGGAGAGAGGTCATGATGCCTAAAACTATAAACACAACTGTAAAACGTCTTTGAGTTAATAAAAGTATTACTATTATGAGAAGGGTGGCAAATGACCCATCACTGATTGTTTCGGGGAGACGTTAGGAAGCACCCTCTGAAGTGGTATGAGTATTCAGGGGTATAAGAAGGTTGTTTTGCCAGTGAGGACTGCTGCACAGGGGAGTGGGATAGCAAAGAAAGTTCTGGAATCTTCTCTAGAGATCTTTAAAGAATAGAGATGGCCCTCCCCAGGCAGGGGTGGTTAAGTGTCTTGACTCAAGTTAGGGGATGGGGCCAGCAGGGAAGGCAGATGGGAAGGTTGGGACACATGTTCCTGCGTCTTTATCCTGGGAAATGAAATCTTTTCTCACAATTTAATTAGAAATTCCAACTAATGTCTCAGAGAAATACTGAACATAGCAACTTCTCTAAGGCTGGGGGCAGGATTTTTGAGGTCTGCGTGGAGAAGCCAGACTCAACTCTAGAACAAAGAACAATCCCAGAGACAAAGCTCTTTGAATGCTTTGGAAAGAAGAAGGTTTAAAGACCTGCTCATATAGGTCTCTGCAGCTATGAAACTTATGCACATCCTAGAGATGAGAGCACATCTCACCTCCTTCCAGACCCTACATATGAAGTCTAACTCAGGTAGTAGGTTGGCCTCTCTTAAGGCATGGCCACATCTTCATCTCTGAGTCTCATATAAATATTTCTAAAATCAAAGAATGAATGTGAAATCCCCTTACCTGGTCTGATGTGAGAAGCCTGGGTCTGAGGCTGGGATCAAAAAACTCTCTGGGTGTCACGCTGCTGCTTGAAGGAACAGTGGGGTCTCCACCCCAGACACGGACTCTGGCATTCTCATGGGTCAAGGAGATCTAGGAAGTAGCGAAAGAAAGAGCACAAAGAGCAGATCTCAACTGGAAAGTCAATGCTTACTGTGTCCTCCTCGCCAAGTGCATCTGTGGTCTGGCCAGTTAGGAGCCTGGAGTGATCTCCATGGAGTCTTGCAGGAAAGAGCAAGTGACCTGCTGGCCTGGACTAGGCCCTTTGCCCTCACCTGGGCTTTCAGAAAGGGAGCTGGTGTCCTGAACTATTGATGCCTGCCTAGGTAAACGGTTGCAGAAAATAGGAGGAACCCCCCCTTCCCTCCCATCACCATGAGCAAAAGAAGAGCAGGGAAGCAGTTCTGTTGGGGGTGGTACAAGTTTGAACAGAATACTCATGGAAGACCTGGGCCAATGCATCCCGCTTGTGGAGCCTCCTTCCCAGCTTCCCACCGTACAGACCCTCTCATTTTTACTTCTGAATTAAGACAGTTACTAATGGGCTGGAAGATACCACAAACTCAGACACTCCAAGCTAGTGTAAAAGTAGACATGATACTAATATTTGCAAATGAAATGCATTAAAATAATCCTTTAAGAGAGAAAAGAAAGAAGGAAGAGAGGAACCCATGGCTTCCTTCCCTTGCCTGATTACACGGGCGAGGGAAGGACCCCCTTCATCAGGATCCCTGACAAATAGAATGAGGGTGTGGGACAGGATCAGTGAAGGTGGTAGAGAGAAAATGATGTGACTCTAAGTGGTGGCAGGTGACAGGGAAGATGGGAAATGGCCGATCATATTTATCCTTATGTTTTCACCTGCTTGCTGCCCTCGCTAAACATCTAAATTGGACCAGAGCGGGCAGTAAAAATATAGCGCACCCTTCACAAGGATGGTGTGGCCTGCCTCTCCGTGGGCTCCGTAACTACAGACAAGCAGCCACCATGGGGCTTGTCCCTTCCAAGGGAGCCCATCTGAAGGCTCAGTGTTTGTATAATTATTTGGGCCTTTGACCTATGTGTCCAGAGAGCCTACTGTGTGTCAGGCACGCGCTGTACTGCCTGTGCTGAGATGAATAAGGTGAGTTTAAGGCATTCACAGCCTCGTCACAAGGGCAATTGAGAATATATGACTGTAGGGGGCCTCCCTGGTGGCGCAGTGGTTGAGAGTCCGCCTGCCGATGCAGGGGATACGGGTTCGTGCCCCGGTCTGGGAGGATCCCATATGCCGTGGAGCGGCTGGGCCCGTGAGCCATGGCCGCTGGGCCTGCGCGTCCGGAGCCTGTGCTCCGCAACGGGAGAGGCCACAACAGTGAGAGGCCCGCATATCGCAAAAAGAAAAAAAAAAAAAAAAAAAAAAAAAAAAAAAAAAAAAGAGAATATATGACTGTTGGCTTAAGCACCTCCATTTACTTTGAGTAACGGGAGTTAATTGAACACATTTCATGCTTCCCCACAGCTCTTACCAAAAGCCTTTAGAGGTTTCAGACCACTGTTGTTGCCAAATGCAGCCCACCAGGGACAGACACTATCTTTAAAAGAACAGTTGTGTATTCTCTCCACAGAGTTGGTTAGGAAATGATCGTCAAAGAATGGGCTTATGCAAAAAAAAAAAATCAGATGTTAATCAAAAGGAAAGACATATCAGCAAAGACAGCTACCGTTCATCATCTGTTCCTTCAACAGATATTCTTGAGTACTCATACCTAAGATGCTGGACCAGGTGCTACCCCTGAAGTAGGGGACAGGAAGATGTCTAAGAGGCATTCACACTGTCCGGGGGTTCTTGAAGAGGACAGAAGATCGAACTCGGAATAGGGTTCAGCTTGCTGAGCACCCCATACGCGAACAGTACTGATAACCAGTGCCTAATGTTTCCAAGCAATAAAGGATAAATTCACCAAGGGGAGGATAGATCTGAGGTCTTAAAGGAAAGGTGGAATTTCAAAAGCAAAAATAAAAAGGAAAGAGCATCCCAAGGTGAGAAGGGTGACTGGGGGTGAGGATGGGAAACAGAGCAGGGAGGACAGTCTGAACAGCCTTGGGAAAGTGAAGTCCAATCTGACTAACACATCTCCGTGCCCCAGGTCCCAGGTGGTCCAAGCAGCACCATCACATCTTCTTGCTGGAGGCTGTCAGAGGCTATTTACTGAATTCCCTGCAGCTTTGGTTCTTCCTCCCCACCCGAGCACAGTCTCTGCAGGGCAGCTAGAGTGACCTTATTTAAACACAAATGAGGTCACAGCACGCAACCCCCCGAAAGAGGTCCATATCGTTCTTAAAAGCCCTACTCACATCTCTCTCCCATGTGCAGATTCTGGTCCAGTCTCAGTGGTCTTCTTTCTGCTCTTTGCACTGACCAAACTCATGCCCCCCTTAAGGGATTCAGACTCAGTTTACCAGGAATGCCCTGCCCCTGCCCCTTTGAATACCTGTCTCCTTCTCATTTACATATCCGACAACTGCTTACGGCTGCCCTTATGTATCACTGATGGGGCATATTCTGCGGAAACAGATTCAGGCGGCTTCTGGTCATAGCTGGAATGCCACCTCCTTGAGAAACCTTCTCTGGCTACAGTACATGAAGCAGCTGCTTCTGCCGTTTCTGCCCTGTGTGTTTCCTTCACAGTATTTCTCACCAGCTGTAACTATTGGGTGCATCTATTTGTTTGGTTTTTTTTGGTTATCTTCCCTGGTGGAAAGTGAGCTGTGTAAGGAGAGGGATTATGTCTTAGTTTTTGTTCTCAGCATCTAGCAGAGCACCGGGCACATCAAAGACCCTCAGTAAGTATATGTTGAATGAATGAATGAATAACGAGAAGCAAGGTCTGGAGAGGTTGATTAGGACCATATTTTGGAGAGCTGTACTTTAGGGAAAACCTTGACCCTATTCACTTATGTACTGGGGTCTCTCTAGATGCCTATGGACACAGTTGGGAATAAGACAGAGAAGAGACTTAGTACCCTGGGGCTTAGGTTTCAGACCAGCATTGCCTAGTAGAACATCCTGTGATGCTGGAAGTGGTCTGTATCTGCTCTGTCCAAAAGGGTAGCTGTTAGCCACAGGTGGCTACTGAGCCCTTGAAATGTGACTGGTGGGACTGAGGAACTGAATCTTTAATTTTTATTTTGAGTTAATTTAAATCTAATTGCCACGTGCAGCTATCGGCTGCTGTACTGGACAGCATAATTCAAGAAGACCATCACAATGCTTGATGAGATGGACCTCAGTGTTTTTCATTTAAAATGTAGTATAAGTCTTAGTTTACTAAGTCTTATTACTAAGTCTTATTAGTCTTACTATGAGTATGAGTAATAGTGTTACTTTGGATTAATCCCATCGCTTTTGGGCAAATGCTAATTCTTTCAAGGTTTTTCTTCTAACACCTCCCCTGATCCCCTCTGGCCAGCCAAGCTTTCCTCTCTAAGGTGGTGTTGGATACAGCCTATAGGCTCTAGCTTATGGGCTGGCCTACATGTCCTCATGGCAGCAGCAGGGTGAGAAGGAGAAGGACCTGTATCACACCTGGATACAGGTCCTTCTCCTTTTCTCTGGATCCTCTTGACTCCTTGGAGATGTCCTTATCCTGCCTGGTTACAAGATGCCCCACTGACACTAATCACTGATGTCCACAGCTCACAAGGCCCGTAACTGGGCTCCCCAGCATGGCCAAGACACAGTGACCTTTCTTAAATTCCCCTGGATTCCACTAGCACTGCAGACCTGCCTCTCCTCAACCCCACTGCCACCGGGCCCTCTCCTGGGACCATCTGCCTTGTCTCCACACCTACAGGGTGTTACTGCCTTACCATGTGGCCTTTCCCAAGACCCCCACTGGAACATCAGTACATGACACAGGAACCAAGGTTCACTTGGTAGCCCTGTTTACCCCAGGCCTTAAACTTACATCTCCGTGCCTCTTCTGCTTACTGCCCTGCCTTTACTCACTACATGGGGTGATGGTGACATAAGTTGGTTTATACCCTGAGCAAATTCCCACTTGTAACACAGTGAGCTTGCACTAATGTGTGTTCCTGCCCAAGGCCAGGGGTTCCATGCTTTCACTTCGGGGCACAACCCTCCTCTGCTTCAGGAGGCTCACAGGGGTCGTGACTGCTGGGCAAGGGTAGGAGGGTCTGCAGGGGCCAGTTCACGTGGGTCTCAGCAGTTCTCACGGCATAGGGTCTCACCCCTGCTGGGAGACACACAGGCCATGCAGTCCGTTCCCAGTGGGCAGGCCTCCCTGGCAGTGACAGTGTGCAGTGTGACCCTCACACTTGGTGCTGTACCCTGAGCGGTCTGCAGGTGCTGGTTGGATTTCCAGGTGGGTTTCTGCTGCATGGCGCAACTGATGTCCCCCAAAGACAATTTTCTAATAGGATTTGTTACTTGGTTTGCTTAGAGTCATCTGTTAGTTACCCTTGCAGGCTCTTTGCCCTGCTAGAATTTGCTTCCTAAGGCCCATGAACTCCAAAGAAAGCAGGAATGGGTTTTCTGTAACAGCACATGTTCCACATACTCAGTAACTGAAGGAAGAACAGAGCAGGAGTGGTCCAGCCGGCCAAAGGCACAGAGGGACATCTTCTGTAGCATCTTATGTCATTAAATGACCAGAGGCCAAGAGCATTGCACAGAGAGAGAGGTCAAGGACCACAGGGTTAATCCCAAGGTGAGGGGGACTCAGGCAGAGGGAAAAGGGCACCTCTAGTCCCAGGGCAGTGACAGCCAAGGTGCATTTGGAGGATGGGGCTCACTTCACAAAGCCTAGCAGTGGGCTGCATGAACACGTGTCGTTTCATCATAAAATCATCATCTCAGACTGGGAAACCCCCCAGATTCCATCTCCTCTACATCTCACCCTTCTTTGACGTATGCGTCTCTGAGTCATCTGGGTTGATAAGATAACAAAATATCCTCCTAGGGAGTTAGCAGCAGATGGTTGCCAATATTGTTGGTTCTGTTGAATTTCAAGATGTTGAGACTGAGTAGTAAGAACCTGTACAGTTTGAAAAATGGTGCTCAAAGGTGCTGCAATGGCGCTGCTCTTCCTGATGTCTTGGTTTCTTTCGGCACATCACCCCCGCCCCAACACTGTACAGTGAGTGTTGGCCCCTAACCGCATCCTAGGCACAGGACCTCGGAACAGAGCCCTCTGTCTGAAGTTCAAGACCCAGCCCTACCTCTGCTGCCCCACACTTACTGAACCACTCTCACTCCCTGGATGAACCCCCACCTCCCGGCTCCTAGAAAGGGTGCACAGATGAGCTGGACCAGCTCTGATTTTCTTCTACTCCCACAAGCAGATGTGATACTTCTCGCAGTGCCCCCCTCTCCGAGGGTGGGGAGGCTCGACTTCTCGGAGAGAGGTTGGAAGAGGCAGACCTGGAGGTCCACTTGGCCCTGAAATAATCCCTCCAACCCAACATCCCATCCAAAGGCAGCTCCTCCACAAAATGGCAAAGCTAAAGCAAAGGAAGCAAAACAGGCCAGCAGCTGTTGACTCTTAAACCATGCTGGAGCCTTTCCTATAATGAGTTGAGCAAACCTTCCTTAACTCTCCCAAACAATTTGAGAGCTGTAGATTTCTGTGGTTACAAGGAAGCTTTGAAGTCATAGCGAACAGGGTTCATACCCAGCTTTGCCTAGTCCCACAGTCTCTTTGAGCCTCTGTTTCCTCATCTGTAAAGGAGCAATGGTAATATCTTCATCCTGGGGCTCCAGCAAGGACGTGTACCTCCAGGTAAAGCACCCGCCCATGGTAAGTGCTAATAAATGGGCACTGTGGTTAGTTTGCCAGCAAGCTTGCCCCTCTCCACACCCCTAGGACAATCTGAAGGATATAGAGGGCATGACCTGAGCCTCCCTCTCTTTGGCACTCTGTACTGCAAATTACCAGAAAAGAAGCTGAAAACAGCAAATGACACACCATGGACAATCCATAAATGGAAATATGGTAGCTGAGATTTCCTAAACCACTAGATTCCCAGTCTTTTGGCTGTCTTCCATCTGACCCTGGTTGCTGAAGTGGTGGAGCTCTCTGGATGCAGCTTTCTCACTGGTTTTGGTGGCATGCAACAAGTGTCTATGGCTCTCTGTCATGGCCAGTAACTTTATTATTATCATCATTATTATTATTGTTATTGATGTATAGTTGATTTATAATGTGTTAATTTCTGCTATATAGCAAAATCCTTCAGTTATACATATATATATACATTTTTTAAATGATTTTTTCCATTTATGGTTTATCACAGGATATTGAATATAGTTCCCTATGCTATACAATGGGACCTTGGTATTTATCCATTCTCTATATAATAGTTTGCATCTGCTAACCCCAAGCTCCCACTCCATCCTTCCCCCACCCCACCCCCCCTTGGCAACCACAAGTCTTCTCTCTATGTCTGTGAGTCTGTTTCTATTTTGTAGATAAGTTCATTTGTGTCATATTTTAGATTCCACATATAAGTGATATCATACGGTATTTGTATTCCTCTGTCTGACTTACTTCAATTAGTATGATAGTCTCAAGTTCCATCCATGTTGCCGCAAATGGCATTATTTCATTCTTTTTTATGGTTGAGTAATATTCCATTGTATACGTACCACATCTTCTTTATCCATTCATCTGTCGATGGACCTTTACATTGTTTCCACGTCTTGGCTATTATAAGTAGTGTTGCTATGAACATAGGGATGCATGCATCTTTTTGAATTAGAGTCTTGTCTGGATATATGCCTAGGAGTGGGATTACTGGATCATATGGCAATGCATTTTTAGTTTTTTGAGGAACCTCCATACTGTTCTCCATAGTGGCTGCACCAACTTACATTCCTACCAGCAGTGTAAGAAGGTTCCCTTTTCTTCACATCCTCTCCAGCATTGTTATTTGTAGACTTTTTAGTGATGGCCATTCTGACCATTGTGAAGTGGTACCTCATTGTAGTTTTGATTTGCATTTCTCAAATAATTAGTGATGTTGAGCATCTTTTCATGTGCCTGTTGTTGGCCAGTAACTTTAGACCTTCTGAAAGCCCTACACTCTTGGGCTGTGTCTTAGTTTCCTGGTTTCATTTCACATCTCCCTCTCATACTTGTGACTTCAATCTAAGGGAAAGCAGAAACCCTCAGTCTTTTTTTTCTTTTTTTACATCTTTATTGGAGTATAATTGCTTTACAACTGTGTGTTAGTTTCTGCTTTATAACAAAGTGAATCAGCTATACATATACATATGTTCCCATATCTCTTCCCTCTTGCATCTCCCTCCCTCCCACCCTCCCTATCCCACCCCTCTAGGTGATCACAAAGCACTGAGCTGATCTCCCTGTGCTATGCGGCTGCTTCCCACTAGCTATCTATTTTACGTTTGGTAGTGTATATATGTCCTTGCCACTCTCTGACTTTGTCACAGCTTACCCTTCCCCCTCCCAATATCCTCAAGTCCATTCTCTAGTAGGTCTGTGTCTTTATTCCTGTCTTACCCCTAGGTTCTTACCCTCAGTCATTTTTAAGAGATGCTACCTTTGTATGTTTCTTCACTCAATGTCAAGTCCCCCCTTTGTCTCTTTCTATATATTGGGAGAAATTCCCCTGGAATCTCCCTCCCTCATCAATTTGTGTTTATTTATTTATTTATTTTCTTTCTCTGGTGTTGCCTCTGTCGTCCCTATTTGTGACAAGCTAAGGATATGTTGTCAGATTTTATATTAACAATTTCATTGCAGCCTTCTCATCCTTGATATCACCCTTGGTTATCTGGCACCAGAAATGCAATGAAAATTACTTAATGAAAATGACGCTTAGTTGATGTCACTGAAAGGGAGTGCTAAGTGGGATGAGAAACAACAGCTCATACTCTTCTGAGAGATAAACAGCTCCTGCTGATTGGCCCCAAATGTGGCAAAGCTGTTCAGCCAGGGAGTTGGAGGAGATTCCGACTGAGAGCTAAAGTATAAAGTAATTCAAATGGGAAGCTCGAGAGTAAGCCCAGGGGATGCCTGTATGCTGAGGCTTAAAACATAGCATAGTTCAGCATTAAGGCAACATCACTGTGTTGAAAACACTCTACATGATTTGTATTACCTAAAAGTAACGAGATTGGTGTCTTACAAAATGTTCTTGTCTAAGAGTCAAGGTCAGTAGGAAATTGCGAACATTTCAACCAAAGTGTCTGCCTTGTTCCTGAGTCAGTTCAACAGCACACAACTAAAATTTCATGAGAAGTGATATAGAAATAAATTTTGCCTCATCAGTTTAGAATTACTACATCTTCATAGTTGAGATGAAATTCCAAGGGATAAAAATGTCAAGTAGAGTCTTAATTATAATAGATAACCAAAGAGAGGAGCCTTCCATTAAATACGCATTTTAAAAAAAATTGAGGTGCAAGTTGTAAAAATAAGGGACTAATAACAAAATAAAAAGTGAAGTGTTAGTCTCACCAACAATTATTTCAGTGAGCTAAATGAGAGTTCTGTCTAATCTCACTAAAGTTCCTATGGATACCTTTGGGTGTTCCCTCCATTCTATGAAAAAAGACCAGTGTTTGTGAAGTGGCCCCACCAATTAGCCACAGATGATTGGACCAGGACGTAAATTTGGTCCAACCTGAACCAATCACCTTCTCTGATAGTGTCTCTGGGCTACTGAAGGAGGCAGCTCTTGTCTAGGTGCAGGAAGAAGCAGAGAAAGCCAGTCTGTAGACAGAAAAAAATGAATGAAGAGCATCAGAAAGAACCAGAAATGAGATTCCAAGCACCACCGGAGAGATGGAAGGAGTAACTTGCATGGTTATCGTTACAGCTCATGTTTCTGTCTTTTACAAACCCTGTCTATAACTCTTTCTTGGGATTCTTGAGATACTTCCCTATACTTCCAATATTGCCTGCATCTTTGGTAATTCAAGTGAGTTTCTGTTCCTTCAGAAAAAAAAAAAATTGACCAAGAAAGTTTCCTTTGGGTTTCCCCTTTAATATCTGGATTAGGGTAAGTATCGCTTGTCTCTCTAGTAACAATCCCCAACATCTCAGTGAGTTAACATAATAAAAATGTATTTCTTGCTCACACAGCAGATGTGGATGCTCAGTGATTGGCCTTCCATGTGGTCACACAGGGACCCAGACCCCTGCCATCTTGTGGCTCACCATCCTTTAGGATCTCCTGGTCCTTGTCAGGATTTCAGTATCCAGCTGGTAGACCAAGGAGGAGAGAGTTGTGAAGGATCATAGAGAAGTTTTTAAGGTTCAGCCCTACAAATAGCTTGTATCACTTCTGCCCACATTCTTTCAGCCAGAAGTCAGGCACATGGTCACACCTAACTACATGGGAGGAAGAACAACAAATGTTTTAGATTTAATGATAATACTTTTTAAAACCACAACAATGATAATAATAATTGAAGTAGCTGATAGGTTTTGAAACTTTCCATTTGTCAGGCACTGTTTTAAGTAATTTTTAATCCTACTTTCATCATTATAACAAAGGTTTCAAGCAATTAAGCTACTTACCCAAAAGGACAAGCCTCTCCATACTGGTGGTCAGAGTCCAGAGACAAAAGTCGCCATCACTGAACAGTACACAGACTTGCAGGTAAATTATATATTGGGGGCAAGAAGCCCAGGCTAGCCTCCTTGAGAATGAGGGACCACAAGGAGAGAGGAGACTAGCTGACAGCCAAGACCAACCACCAGGCATGTGAATGAGGTACTGTTGGGCTACCAGACTCCACCAAGCTCTGCCAGTTGACTGAGACCAGCCATGTGGAGACCAGCAGAAGAACCTATCAGCTGAGCCCTGTCCAAATTGCCAATAAACAGAATTGTGAACCCATAAATGATTGTTGTCTTTAAAATATATATTTATATATAGATATAGATAGATAGCAAATAGATACATCTCATATTTCCAACATTTTGCAAACATTTATTGATTCACCATGTCCTTAAAGCATTTAGTCCAAATGTTTTGACTTGGCATATAAAACCCTTTTTATTCAAGGCCCAAGGTACATTTCTCTCTGGTGGTAGTGCTCCAGATTGAGACCTCTTCTTCAGTCTGAGCTTGACCCACAAATAAATGTGGATGCTTTGGCTGGAATTTTGTTACTAAAGGATCCAGGGTTACAAAAATCAGTCATTTGACCAGGTCTGAAATACTAACACTTCTAATGCTATCTAGTTGGAGCTAATGCCCCTTCAAAAAAAAAAAAATTGCCACTCAAAATAGCCCTCTTATTGCTCTCTAACTTAAAAACTATGAATATAGGCAATGTTTTGAGACATATGAATTAATCCATTTTTAGGTTAAAGGCAATAATTTAAAAAAAAAATCTTTAAAAACAGATGAAAGCATACAAATAAAAACTACATTGAGATATCATCTAACACCAGTCAGAATGGCCATCATCAAAAAATCTACAAACAATAAATGCTGGAGAGGGTGTGGAGAAAAGGGAACACTCTTGCACTGCTGGTGGGAATGTGAATTGGTACAGCCACTATGGAGAACAGTATTCAGCTTCCTTAAAAAACTAAAAATAGAACTACCATACCCCCCAGCAATCCCACTACTGGGCATATACCCTGAGAAAGCTATAATTCAAAAAGAGTCATGTACTAACATGTTCATTGCGGCTCTATTTACAATAGCCAGGAGATGGAAACAACCTAAGTGTCCACCAACAGATGAATGGATAAAGAAGATGTGCCACATATATACAATGGAATATTACTCAGCCATCGAAAGGAACAAAACTGAGTTATTTGTAGTGAGGTGGATGGACCTAGAGTCTGTCATACAGAGTGAAGTAAGTCAGAAAGAGAAAAACAAGTACCATATGATAACACATATATATGGAATATAAAAAAGAAAAAAAGAAAAAAAATGGTCAGAAGAACCTAGGGGCAAGACGGGAATAAAGATGCAGACCTACTAGAGAATGGACTTGAGGATATGGGGAGGGGAAAGGGTAAGCTGGGACGAAGTGAGAGAGTGGCATGGACATATATACACTACCAAACATAAAATAGATAGCTAGTGGGAAACAGCCGCATAGCACAGGAAGATCAGCTTGGTGCTTTGTAACGACCTAGAGGGGTGGAATAGGGAGGGTGGGAGGGAGGGAGATGCAAGAGGGAAGATATATGGGGACATATGTATATGTATAGCTGATTCACTTTGTTATAAAGCAGAAACTAACACACCATTGTAAAGCAATTATACTCTAATAAAAATGTTAAAAAAAAAACAGATGAAAGGAAATGATAGATTCTAGGGCTGGGAAAGGGAAAGACAAAGCCTGGAGCACCTTGTATTGACAGAAAGTGAGGAAGCTGTAGAAAAACAAAGGGATGAGCCCATGGCAGAGAGACATAATACCAACCTGAATGAACTACCAAGAGCCAAAGCTGGAGTGATTTGAGCAACAAAATAAATGACATAGTATTAGATTATAAAGCAGAGTTTAAAATAAATATTTATACTGATATAAATAAATAATTGAATAAGTAAATTTTAAAAAAATAAATGGGGAGAAGAAGATAAATCTTCCTTAATGAATTACAAATAATATACATAGATACCCACTCCCTCCAGGAGGTGTAGCTTATTCCTACCCCTGCTCCTTTGCATGTGAGCTGGGCTTAGTGCTTTCAAAGAGGAGATTATGGGGGCTTCCCTTGTGGCGCAGTGGTTGAGAGTCCACCTGCTGATGCAGGGGACACGGGTTCGTGCCCTGGTCCGGGAGGATCCGACATGCCACAGAGCAGCTAGGCCCGTGAGCCATGTCCACTGAGCCTGCGCGTCCGGAGCCTGTACTCCACAACAGGAGAGACCGCAACAGTGAGAGGCCCGCGTACCACAAAAAAAAAAAAAAAAAAGAGGAGATTATGGAAAGGTGGGAAGAAGTGACTTTTCAGTGGAGAAACCTGGCAAACCTCACCTTGGCCATGTGGTCAAGGATGACATCATCAGTGATAGATCGTATTGATAGCAGGTACCCCACATATGGCATGAGGAGAAGGGCACTTCATCTGTGATATTCTTCCCCAAGACCCATAATCTCAGTCTAACCATGAGAGAAACATTAGATGGACCAAGTAAAAGGAGATCTACATACACTACATACTCCTCAAAACCATCAAGGTCATGAACAACAAGGAATGACTGAGAAAGTAACAGAGTAGGGGAGCTGAAGGAGAGATGATGAACAAATGTAATGTGGGGTGGGAAACTGGGACAGAAAGAGGGCTTAAGCGGAAAACTAGCGAAATCCAAATAAAATGTAGAATTCAGTTCATAATAATGTGTTAATGTTGGGTTCTTATTTGGAACACATGTGTCACAGCTGTGTAACATGTTAACCACTGGCGCAAATGGATGAGGGGTATACAAAAACTCTATGTACTATCCTTGCAACTTTTCTATAAAAGTTCTAAAGTTATTTTAAAATTGAAAGTATATATATATATATATATATATATATATATATATATTTAAGAGCATATTCTCATGGTCATTAACGAGCAGAGCAGACCATTTGAATGCTTTGGACAAATATAAGTTGACATAGTTTAATTGTTTTTTTCTGTCTGATGCTGTTACTCTCAGCCTGTCCACTGCATTTGAATGGTGAGTTATTCTTAGTTATTGGGCCATTTGTACTATTACCTAACTTGAAATTATTTGCAATATCACTTTGAGAGCATTTTGAGTGATTTGGGCTTGAAATTAATATTTATAGCCTCTGCAAATCTTCATGTTGCATGCAAAAGGATTCTGCTGGCTTCTTTTTAGATGGTTTGTTTCTTTCCAAATGAGGTAGTAAATATTTCCAGCTTTCACCTAGCATGACCTGAGAATATGGAGAGTAAAAATGTAAATTAGAAGATAAAGTAAACCTAATTTGGTGTTCACCAATTATTCATTTTTAAAATACTTGGTTCCATACATTGAAAGTTCATAGGTCTTCAGCTCTACAGATAATTTTTATTATATTTATTAAGTGCTATTTAAGTACTTGTATCACCTTATTAAGTTACTGCAATTAAACAAATATTTATCTTTAATACAGGTCTCTAAAACAAAAAATAAAGCTTGTACATGGTTATTTCATGGATCTTGAGATTCTTCTAGGTCTTACTAGGGTAACTGAATGAAGATTGATTGAAGGTGTGTTCCTGAATACAATTACCTCCCACAATAATTAAATTATTATAAAATTATCTTTCAGATCTAGAACAAACTTTACCAATTTACCTGGATAGAATGTTAAAATAAGCTCATTTTTTATTTACTCTCAGCCTATTAGTCAGGGTTTTCCAGAGAAACAGAACAAATACAATGTGTGTACACATATAAAGGGATTTATTATAAGGAATTGGCTCACACTATTATGGAGGCTGGAGAGTCCAAAATCAGGGTAGACCAGCAGACTGGAGACCCAGGAGAACCAAAGTTTCAGATCAAGTCCAAAGGCAATTTTCTGTAGAACCAGGAAGAACCAAGAGTGCAGATAAACTCTGAAGGCAGTCTGCTGGAGAATTCTCTCCTGTGCAGAGGAAATGGACTTTTTCTCTTTTCAGTCCTTCAACTGATTGGATGAGGCTCACCCACCCACATGAAGGAGGGCAAGCTGCTTACTAAAAATCTACTGATTTAAAGGTTCATCTCATCCAAAACACCTTCACAGAAACACCTAGAATAATGTCTGACCAAATATCTGGGCACCCTGTGGCCCAGCCAAGTTGACACATAAAATTAACCTTATCACTCAAGATCCTCTTATCAATTCAGAATGATAAGAACAAAGCCCTACTAGGCATCTAAACCTGTACTAGAGCAGCTGTGTCCCATGGAATCTTCACATCAACATCCCAAGATAGGTTAGGTATCTTGTTTCATAGCTGAATAAATGGAAGCTCATAGAGTTACTTGCCCAAACCACACACCTAAGAATTGGTTGAGCTTAAATTGGTTCCCAGAATTACCTGTTTCCAAAAATCTATGCTATTTCCTGATAAGTGAACTCCTCTCAGCATGCTTTTCAGTGGTCCATATATCTTAAGTCCCAAAACCTTGGCCAGAGACTTGGACCAGATCCCTGGTCTCCTGTAGCTCCTTCCATGCATGGACCAGCTTGGAAGTGAGTTGGGCAGGAAGGATTATTCCCAGAGAAATCCTGGCCTTAGCCTAACCCAGGATAGAACAATAGTCTTTGACCAAGATAATTCTCTTCCCATAAAGAATTGCTCAAAATAGATCAAAGTATCTAAGTTGGCATGGCTTTTCACTGTTTTTGTTTATTTTTTATTCAGTTCCATTCAACATTCATTGTTTTAGGCTCTCTATTCAATGTTGAAGATCCAAATTATCTTTGGATAATTTTTTACTGAAGATGCATATGAAATATATTAGTTGGAATGGAAAACCCAGTCTGTGTAGCTGGAAAAAAAAAAAAGAAAAAAAAAAAAACCTGAACAAATTCACAAATTCCTAACCATCACCATGTTAGTTAGGAAGATTAATGCTAGTAGCCACACAGAAAAGCATCCAAATCCCACTGGCTTACCAAAAAAAGTTCACTTATTGTCATTCAAAGTTCTACATGGGTAACTAATGTCTTTTCTCCATCTTGTAACTCAGGGATCCAGGCTTCCTTCAACTTGCATACCAGCAGCTCCACACATGGCTTTGTGGTGGCAGAATTAAGGCCCCTCAAAATGTCCATGCCCTAATTCCCAGATCCTGTGCATGTTACTTTACACAACAAAATAGACTTGGTAGATGTAATTACATTTACTGACATTGAGAAGCGAATTATCCTGGATTATCTGGATGGGCTCAATCTAATTACAGAATCCTTAAAAATAGAGAATGTTTCCCAACTCTGTCAAAGAGAGATGTGACTACAGGACATGAGTCAGAGAGACGCATTGTGAAAAGCCCTTGAGCCACCATGGCTGGCTTTCAAGATGGAGGAAGGGACCATGAGCCAAGGAATGCAGGTGTCCTCTAGAAGCTGGAAAACTCAAGGAAACAGATTCTTCCCTGGGACCTCCAGAAGGAACTCAGCCCTGCTAACACCTTGATTTTAGTTCAGGGAGACTCATGTTGGACTTCCGCCCTCCAGAACTGTAAGACAAGTTTTGAACAGTAAGATAGTGTTTGAATTGTTTCAGACACTAGTTTGTGATAATTTGTTACAGCAGCAATAGAAAAATAATACAGCTTCTGAGTCTCTCTGGCAGAGAAATTAGGGATGAAGGAAGAACACATAATTTTCAGTGCTCCAGAGCAAAAGCTCTCACTTCCCTTTTGCCTGACCTTCAAGTGAAGGGGGCAACTCCTGGGAAACTTGGAAGAGTTGTGATATTCCATGAGTAACAATGGTCTCTGCCAAAAGCACATAACACTGTTTTTTTGGCACGTAGTGGACATACATTAATACTGGATAAAAGTGTCAGCAACTAAATAATGAACTGGATTTCAATTGCCAACATTTACCTGGAGAAGCTTATCTGGATTAGAAACAGCACACGCACAAGAGGTAGACCACTCCTCTGTGGGTCTGCATTTCTTTCTCTAACCCATGTCTAGAGTAACTATGGGAAGAATGCATAATTAAGTTTACAGCCATGTGCATATTTTTCAAACATACTCTTTTCTGGCCCAAACTATTTTCCAAAGCCAAATTTAAACTGTCCATTATTCAAGCACTATAATTTAGGTAAATAATGATTCTAGAATGAGATTAAAGTATGTACGTATATATATTTGTAGTTTAGACCTAGTCTGCAGTAGAGCTAATAATTGGTTATACAATTGAATTTCCTTGAAATTGACTTTGCATTAAGTAAAATGAGAAAATGAAAATGTGGTTGCCTTAATGGATTAGACTAAAGAAATCCATTTGAATGTTTCAGGGGAAGGTATAAGAATCTACTTTGGAAAAATATCTTCTGGCATCCAGGAGGTGCTTGGTTAATACTCACAAATCACTCATGGATCCTTCGATCTGCTAGAACTACAGGTTCTAGATCTAGTCATACAAACACCTATAAGTTGCTATTTGCTGTTATTCATTTCAGAAAAATTGGGTAACCAAAGAGCACTATAATTAACATGTTAAAATTAGGTTTTTGTCTTACGTTTTAAATGGATAAGCCTCAAAATTTTCAACCTTGCATCTCAAAAGCTTTATTACATCTTTTATTACTTGACTTCACTTAGCTTTCTCAATTTTTTGTGTCTCTGTTGGAAGTTGGCCAATACAATATCTAACTTGTATTCATTTCATAGAATCTGTTCCTGTTGTATTTTGAAATATTTATTAGCTCATCATTCCAAGTTTAAAATCTGTAATGTACTAGTTTGTCTCTGGTACTTAAACATGTCCCAGGATATTTGCTAAAGATAGAAACAAGATCCTGTTGTTAAGTGAAATTTAGTAACAGATTCAGGTTTTTTGGAACCCAAAGCTTAAATTGCTAAAGGACATCTTTATTGTTTCATAGTCTGGGCAGGAGAAGGGTCTTGCCAACATCAGAATGGGCCTGAGAACGGAGAATTCCATCTTTTAGGCCACATTTAAAACTTTGTGTTCAAGTTCATTTATTCTTGGCAAAAGTCAACTTCCTGTTTTTAACAAAAATGTAATTGACTCATAAGTTTTATGAATATCAAGTACATTGCTATGAAACATCATTTCGCTAAGTAAAGTGAAAATGAATCATAAATGCATGACTTTTTGTATGATAAATGAAAATAAGAATCTAGGGGAAGAAGTGTTTTGTAAAAAGCATTGGGGATTTAATCAAATATTTGGAGATTAATTTGATTGAGACAACTATTCATCCATTCTTTAATTTTATTCTGATTTTGGTTGTAACCAGATTTTGGTTGGTTTTGTCTTCAAATTAATGATATCCCCCTGTTTCAAATTTACAACTGTACTATCGGATGGATACTTAAACAAAAAGAGATTCCATAAAATGTAACCACTATTCACATTTTGAACACAAACTCCATGTATTTAGTATGGCAAGTTTTGACCACATTTGAATATATTCACATTGTTGCATTTTTCCACCCAGAGGGGAATTGCATTAAGTATACAGGACATAATATTTATATTGGCATGATTAAATCTATTTACCTACTTAAAATAAAGACTATTAATAACAGGCATAGTGCAGCACTGAAAACCTTATTGGTACTTCCTTCATTAATTCATCTATTCAATTGATCCACAAAAATATATGGAGCATTTGCTATGTGCCTGACCCTGAGTCATGAAACATACTCTCTTGTTTTTAAAGAGAGTGCTTATTCCCATGTCTTCTTTGTGAGTTTTGTGGCAGATTAAAGGTAGCCAGAAATTTTCTAATCCATCTCCTGTGGAGAGTGTTATGCTCCCAATCCTCAAATCTGGGTGAGCTCTGTGATTTGTTTGGCCAAGAGAGTATGGGGTAAGTGACATGATGTACTTCTCATGAGAGGTTAGGATACAAAGGTCTTATAACTTCTTCCTTGTTTCTCAGAAAACTTGTGCTTAGAACACTGAAGCATCATATAGAAGTACCAGTATACAAAGACTGAGGCTGCCATGTATACTGGGAGGAACCAAAGCCACAACCCAAGAGAGGCTCTGGAAAATGAGATGTCACAGAGGGGGGGAGAGAGAGAGAGAGAGAGAGAGAGAGAGAGAGAGAGAGAGAGAGAGAGAGAGAGAGAGATGCACCAAGGAGCCAGATGTGTGAGTGCAGAGGACATCCTGGAAGTGGTTTCTCTAGCCCCAGTCACCCCACAGCTGAAGCCACATAGAGCAGAGGTGGGTTATCCAGTCAAGACCTCCCCAAATTCTTGACTCCCCTGAACAACAGAGAAAATAAAATCATTGGTTTAAGCTATCAAACTATGGGATAGTTTGCTGTATAGCAATAGATAACTGGAGAAAGGCTATTACAGTCGATTACTAATGAAATAATGACTTGCTAGTAGAAAGGAAAATGTTTTCCTTGGGAATTAAGAAAAAATCAGGAAGAGCTATAGTATATTATTCTTAATACAAACAGTTTAAAACTTTTATACTCTGAGGCCATCCTTCAAAATCCTGGATCCTATATGAAATAAATTTTTGATCATTGATAAATCTAGAATCACCCCTTGTTTCTTTTATAAACACTTGATCCACACTTAGATTCCAGGTACTGGGGACTCAACAGTGAAAAAAAACAAAATCACAGTTCCTGCCTTCAATGACTTTGAAAAAAATAATGCTCTACATTGTGTTTTATTTGCTAGAGGATTGGTTTTGGGTAAGGACCAACATCTAACACCTTGGTGAAGCACTTAAGAATGAGAGTTAAATTCCATTGATGATTACAATTTCAAGTGTGATAATCAGTTGTATTTTGTCCACCACAGTAAGATGTACATGTGAAGCACAAGAGAAAAGGTGATATGGATTATATTCCACCGCTCACAGCCTTTGACACAGTCTCAGACATCGATGACAAGAAGAAGGGTTGAAACATTCAGAGGAAAGACCTTGGCAGAAAAGGTCACCTACTGTTACTTGAATCTTGGGGGTCACAACACAGTGACTGGACAAAGTTGTTCCAATTGATTTTCCAATGCAATCTCTTCTTGATGAACCTCTGTGAGCTGCTGTTGGAGTTCACTGTTCAACCGGGCCAGCACTGGAGGAAGACAAATATTTTAAAAAGGGAGCTGTGGTACAACAAAACTTTTTTGGGAAAGTGAACATAATGGTATACAGAGGATGCCATAGGACCCCTGATGAGAGAACAGGGGGATGTGGATGTACATAAAGATGTAGATGTAACTGTAGACATAGATACATCCAGTGCTCTTTTAATATTAAAAAATACCTATGTATAGTATATATTATTGATATCATATACACATGTACCCAAGTATGTGAGCGTATATACAGATGTTTTGAGACTCATTCCCCCAAGATCATCTCTTTGATATTGTACATTATTATTTAAATATAATGAATTCATCATCCAATGCTTAATTTTAAGTTTTTATTATAGGTTATTAGACTGTAATATAATATTTAATATTTAGCAATGAGAATGCCAAATATATACTTTTAAAAAATTCCTTGACTCAATACCTATGTTTTCTGATAAAATGACACACAAATGTTTTTCCTGTAAGAAACTATACTATTCAACTTATTTCCAACACATTGCATATCCTTGCTTTTCTTTGTAGATTTAGAAAAGAATGATGAATTTGTCATGAAGGAACAGGAAGTAATTACCTCAGAGACTTGAGAACCAAGTCTGTATTTTCTTTCCACATCTCCACCCCCAGTTTTGCTCCTGGAAAAGTTGAGACGTATGACCTGGGATAGCTACACATGGCTGAAGAATATTAATAGAAATATAACAAATACTAAGTCCCTTGCCCTTCCCACCTCATCCTTTGTATTTCTATGTGTCAGTTGTTAAATGGGTTGACCTCATTTCAGACTTACTGCATATTGATTTAAGAAATATATCTGATGAAATTACCCTTCTTAATAATATATACAAAGGTTTTTAAATGATTTGAGTGCTAAATTTTATTCGTATATTGCATGTATTTTATTATGTCAAAAACTGGAAATATGTTAAAACTGGGGTTCCTACATGTCTTTGCAGCTGGTGAAATTGTAAGTTTCCAGAATCTTCTTCTAGTGCTTTCCCTGTAACAAAGCTGCTGTGAATAGCCACACAGACATGTAGAACCTTACACACACACACACATACATAAACACATATACACATGCACACACGATTTTGGAGGCTGTTCACATTTGTGACTTGTGTAGGATAACTAAGCAACATGGGGTGGGGAGGTTAAGAAAACAGGCAGCCCAGAAGGAAGTTGAGTTTGGGGTGAGGAAACACATCATGGAAGAGAAATGGCAAGACTTGTCCCACCACTTGACCAAGTGCCTGAGGTTATTCTGGGAATTGGCTCACAAGGAGTTATGCAGAGATCAACCAAGGATTTAAAAACTGGAGGATACTGTGTTTACCTTCCTACAGATTTTTAACATTTAATTTATTTCCTATAGATTTTTTTATGCTTCCTGAGAAGAAATCCTTTCTGCGGTTAGAATGAAAAATCTTCTGCACTTATCACATTTATTCACTCATTCCACAAACTTTTATTGAGAACATACCTACTCCATGGGCAACATAGTGGAAGGTGGGGATCCCATCTCTCTCCACACTCTGCTGAGACACCAGTTGTCATCCATTATCATCCATAATGTTGAACATCCATTAGCCACAGCCAAGTTCTCAAGGTCCAGGGTTCTGCAAGCAGACAGTCCATGGACAAGTCAACTTGTCCCCTGTCCCCTTCTGGGGACTATTTCAATACCCAAACAGTATTCAGGAGACTGATCAAAAAGGAGGCACACCTTGGCTGATGGGTTAATATTTGCTGATGATTTATTCCATTTAACTCATCCCCAGGGCTGCTTTCTTTACCTCTCTTTACCCACCCAGTGGTTGATGCTTTCATTCTTTCTTTCATTGGACTTGGGCTCCATTCTGTAGAGGAGTCTTGACTTTTTCAGTCTAGTTCTGTTTTCCAAGGTAGGCCAGGAAGTAGAGACATTATTTACACCTTGTTTTTCTCTCTTTGGTGAAGACAAAAAAGCAATTCTTATTTTCTTTCTGCTGGTCAATTAAATGTAATGGCATTGTAGGAATAGTTATGGGAAATATTTTCCTGCAGATAATTTTTGTCTTACATCCCAATTCTGTTCTCTGCTCAGACATGGAGATTAAAAAAAAAAAACAAAAACCACCACAAGTTATGAGAAAATTGGGGGAGGATGTGCTCTCAGAACCTCCCTGGGTGGGTGTTACCAAGAGAGCATAGCAAGAAAACACTCATTCTTAGAGTCCAAAATGACAGCAACAACCAAATCAGCATGATTTCAGGTTCTATATATTATTGTGTGTGTACTTTAAAATAGTTAAGCAAAAGACTTGAACTAAAAAATTTATTTTTACTTACCTGGATTATGTGATGAATAAATAAATGGCAATTTTGCCTCTTGTGACATCAACACATGGAAATTGTTACTGTGTGATTTAAATGTGACAATGAAAGGAGCTAGATGTGTATTTTTATTATTTTTAATTCAATAAAAACCCAAACCAGTGATTGGAATTTGTTATAGTTTGACCACCTTTTTCATAACTGCTTACAATTAGTATTATTGTTTGAATAAGAATAAAATATTTGATAATCCAGACAATAGCTCTTTCACAAGCACATTGTTTCTTTTATTCCTTCCAGTTGCAGGCATGGGAGAGATTTGAGTTTAAAAATATCAGTGGGCTTTGGCACACGTTTTGGTTGGCAAAGCAATTCTCCAGCTGTCCTTGTTTGCTGTCATTTTCCATGCCTCTCTTGACACTGTGCTTAAAGTTTTGGTCATTCAGCACCACAGCCCTTTTTAACTTGCATGGCATCTCCTAGAAGCCATCACAGCCTGAGGATGTGGCCTCCCTACTTGGTCACCACACACAAAACATCACCTTGAGGGAAGGGGGAGTTTCTGAGACAGCTTTCACGGGGACGTGGGTTTTATTAGGAGGTGACTGGAGGACAAGTGTGGGGTATTTTGGGGGAAAAAAGCATCATCTCCCCTATCAGCATGTAGTGCCTAGCTAGGCCTCTATAGAATATAGGAGTAACAGGAGTAACAGGAAATTAGGAAGAGGATAACAGACTTTTTTGGAAAGTGTGTGTGTGTGTGTGTGTTTAACAAAAAGGAGTTTAAATGTTAGTCATGGCCACCTGGAAGGGTTCAATTAAAAATAGCAGAGAAGGAGTGCAGGAAAATATATTGGTCTATAGCACTGCTCAGTAGGTAACCAACCACTAGCCGCATGAGTCTGTGGACCACTTGAATATAACTTGTCAGAACTGAGTTGTGCTGTTAGTGTGAAATAGTGTGAAATATACATCAGATTTCAAAGACCTAGTGTAAAATAAAAAAGAATGTAAACTATGTCATTAATAAATATATGTTGAGTTTGGGATTAACAGATACACACTATTATATATAAAATAGGTAAACAAGGACCTACTTATAGGAAGGGAACTATATTCGGTATCATGTAATAACCTATAATGAAAAAGAATCTGAAAAATTAACTGAATCACTTCACTATACACTTGAAACTAAAACAACATTGTAAATTAACTATACTTCCATAAAAAAATACAATTTTTTAAAAAAGAAAATCTATCAGTTTGCATTAGTTATTTATTGCTACATAAAAATTACACCAAAGCTGAGTATCTTAAAACAACAATGTTTATTATCTCAGAGTTTCTGTACATCAGGAATCTGGGAGCAGCTTTGGTGGGTGCTTTTGGCTCACAGTCTCCCATAAAGCTGTAATCAAGGTACCCTCTGGGGCTGCAGTGATTTGAAGGCTCAACGAGGGAAAGATGCACTTACAAGCTCACTCACATATTGGTACAGGCCACCCTCAGTTACTTCTCCATCTAGCAGATCATAAGGAGGCAGCTGGCTTCCATCAGAAGGAGCAAGAGAGGGAGCACAAGATGGAAGCCACAGCATTTTTATAACAATCTTGGAGGGAACATCCATCACTAAGGCTGTGTGCCATTCATTAGAAACAAGTCCCTAAGTTCAGCCCACATTCAGGGGGAGAAAATTACAGAAGGATGTGAATACCAGAAGGCAGAGATCACTGGAAGCTGACTCAGAAGCTGTCTTCCACGTGATCCAATTTTTAAAATTGGATTCAGATAACATTACCTTCAAGATTGGTACTGTGTTTTCTCTTGCATTCATGGTCATTTATTTAAAGTCTAAAGTAAAGGGAGAAGAAGTAGGAGGCTGGAAACTGGTATCGTGACAGACCCCTGCAATAGACGCATTTCTGATATTTAATCTCCACAAGGCGGTTGAGAGGTAGGACCTTACTGTTGCCATTTTCAAATGAGGAAACTGAGGCTCACAGAAACAGATAGTGGATACAGAGTTCTGTGGCTTGATACCACATTTCTACAAATATACATTAGAAACAAAACTGTAGGATTTTTTTCATTATATTTTCCTTCTATCAGTTTCTATTCAACTTGACACTACAAATGAGTATGAAAAATAACATATCATTTATTTTTTCAGTTATTAAAATAATACATGTTTACTTTATAAAATTAAGAAATTATAGAGTTTAGAAGTATGGGGGAGGGCATACCATATTTTATCAATTAAATATATTAGCCATAGTGTTGTTATAACAAGTTTTGGCCAGTAGCAGCAAGGCAAAAGTCAATCTCCATGGTTACAGTATATGAAGAAACAGGAAGGCAGCAGATTTTACAAGGCTCAAGGGACCAGCTGGGTCTTGCTGATGGAGGAAGATTCCATTTAATAAATTTCTGGGTAGCATAGGGCAGTAATGTGGGTGAAGAGGATATCAAGGAGGTGGCCAGTGTCTAAAGGTTAATGGCTCATTCCTTATAATTCGATTGTTCCTATAATTTTTTATGGAACGTTTCTTATTAAAGCTTTGTGGGCTTAAACGAACAAGTACAGAATCACAATCAGTTGTATAGTTAGACATTTTAAAGTAAAGCATGTTCTAGAAATGGTTGACATATTTGTATTGATGAATCAGAGACCTAAAATTATAGACACCTGGAGAAGAGGGACCACAACAACTGACATCTGATAATAGTTGATATTTGTTAATAAAACGTTCAGGTCCTGTGCCTGGGGGCTCACTAATGTTTGTAGGATGAATGAGTGAATGAATGTCGCTGCTTGTTGGAACGCAGGCCTTTGAGCACAGGGTCCTTGGCATCCTCTACATCCAAAAGTGTTCTCGAACTTCAGGATTGCTTCAGTTGTGCCAGAAGAACTTGTCTGGGAAACATATCATGAGCCAGGCTAAGAAACATCACGCCACTGCTGAATCTACGTGCATTCTCTCGGCCCGAAGTTATCCGATCTTTCTCTTGCTAGTGAGGCGTGTCAACAAAGTCAAACCCAAGTGTGTGCTTTGGTTTCGAGCCCCAGCCGATGACAGTTGTGCCCAGTTGATTTAATGGGCTCTGTGCAGATAAAGGCGAGGATTTGCAACATTAGATGTGCCTTCACAGGTGAGAAGACAAAGATCGCTGACATGCTTATTTCTCACAGCCCAGGTCCCCAACCCAGGCCTGGAAGCACATCAAAGGCCACGCTTACCTTCTTTTCATGCTCAGGGTCTGACTCTCTCCCTTTCTGATTGCACGCCTGCTCTACTCGCTAGTTGAACAATGGGACTATTATGCTCTTGGGAGAAGGATAATTACCTCAAAGGCCAGGTGCCCGTGGTAAGTTTCCTTGTGTCCAATTACTGTGTGGTAAATGGTTCAGGCTTTGTTTTTCTTTCCTTTTTTTATTTTTTTATTTTTTTTAAGCCCTTACTGTCAAGCTGCCAAACACTGGCCCTGAGCCCCAGTATCAGCACAGGGCATCTCGTTTTGTTTTAAACTTGGGTTCCATTGTCTTTCACTCTCTCCCAACCTAGTATCTGATTATATTTATATCTCCTTATCAGTGCTAAAAAGCAATGGCAAATCAGCTGCAGTAAAGTGAATCGCAACCCCAAAGTCACCATTTTATCAACCAAACCCAAACTGTTTTTATCACTGATTGGTTTGGATGAGGTAAGGGTGATTCTAAGAACAAGGAAGGGAAGACACTGATGTGGTGTTTGCCTTTGAGTGACATGTCTGAACACTCCCACTGGTCCTCTCCATTAACTCCATCAAGACTTATCAAGGAAAAACAAACAAACCAATCACAAGTGAATGGCAATAAGTTCTGGCTACACAGTGGTGATTCTTTCTTGCCTGGGGAACAGGTGTCTGCTGTGATTACAATACCTCCCAGAATGCTTTTACTTGTAGCTGATGCTAAGAATTATAACAAATATTGTTACAGTTGTCTTAAACATTGTCTGAAGCACATTAAGTATATTATCTCATGAGTTCCCTAGAACAACCTTAACGAGGTAGTGCTGCTAATCCCATGCTATAGAAGAAGATCTGGAAGCTTAGCAAGATTAATGTCACAAGGTTCCAAAGCTAAGAAGTGGTGGCAGATAGGTCTCTCTTATACCAAAGCTCAACCTCTCAACCACTCTATTATAATGGGAACCTCTCACCACCACTGGCTGTTTAAGGAGAATCAGTGCTCCTAACAGTAACAAAAACACTTCAGAATAGAATGCACGTCAGTTAGGGTCCAGGTTCTCTCATGGAGCCTACATTGCAGGTACTTGATTGCTTTACTTGTCTGGCTGAGCTGGAACAACCGGGGTAGTGGTCCACCATTTTACCACGTGTTGCAAGCAATTGAAGAACTTTGCAAGATAATGGTACCAGCCAGCAGGATGGGAGACATGGTCACTAGCTGACCCATTTCTCTTAGTTAGTCCCTGGGGTCTTGTGTGCAGAATTGCTTGGCCTGCACAGCTGACAACCCCCAAATTGTATGTGTATGTGAATTCTATCCCCACATTCAAACACCAGCTTTGCTTGTTCTATAGGATCCTCTCCAGGCACAGATGAGCATTTTGTTGGGCTGAAAGGTAAGTGTCTAGATTCATCTTTGTGATCAACTCTGATGACAGCCGGAGTCCCCAAGTGACTGAAGATCCAGAGTCTATAGCTCAAATGCACTTTCTGTGACTTGTGGAAAGGAGAATGGACTCATTCCCAAGTTTTTCAAACTCTTAGGGTTTGAGAGGGGAGAGGATGAGTTTGTGATATGGGAGCATGAACAGGTGGTTGAGGCACAAGCTCTGCTCTGGCTGCTTCTCATCTCCTGTTTCTGCTGAAGTAGTTCTGGGTTATGTCCCCCTGTCACTCCACACATGTCATTCCCCTGGGCTCCTTGGACTCAGACAGAAGACTTAGCCCTTATGATACCCTAGTGTGTACTCTCTCACACACATACACACATCTCTCTCTCAGACGCATATTCTCTCTTTCTCACATACATTCACACACACACGCACACACAGATGGGCACCCACACTCACCACATTTCCCTTTCTAACAAATGCTCACTCTCTCTCTCTCTCTCTCTCTCACACACACACACACACACACACGAATAGAAACACATGCTCATCTCTCCCCATCTCTGTCTTTCTCTCTTGGACACATACTCTTTACATACACACTCACACACGCATACATACAGACACATATGCTCACACTCCTCTTTCAGACACATATCCAGGTGCTTTCTTTCTCACACGAACACACTTCTCAAACACCTATACAAACAAAAGCTGTATATAACATCCTTGTACACAACAGACATTACTTTACAAAAGGTTGAAGGGTATTGCATATCGCAGTCTAAATACTTTAAATATGAGATCCTTGTTCATAAAAGTCCTTCAGGTATTTGGGGATATTCTTCACCACGTTCCCCTCCTCTCCCTTTCTGCTCCCCTCTCTTCACCATTCTCCCTCACATCTCTAAATTCCCAATCATATCCAGGAAAGAACTGTTTAGCAATCAATTCGTTCCTTGGTCTTCTTCTTCTGGGGTCTTCACTGCTATTCATGGTAGTTTTAGGAATACGAATTGTACAATTATGAAGCTTAGTATGACAATATCAAATACTTTTCCCCCAATCTTGATAATTAGCATGAATTATGATTTCAAATTGGTAGATTATTCTAGAAAAATAAATAGTTCTCTATCATATCAAAGAAACTTTGATATTCTCACAGCCTAAACTAAGCTGGTCAGCCCAAGAGAAAATGGACTTGAACATCAAGAAATGTCTAGTCTGGAAATGGAATCATGTACGTACAACAATATGATCATGGTAAATAGTGCATGCCACAAAATAAATAAAAGTTAAGTTTGAATAAGCTAGAAAGGAGTTTTTTTTTTCTTGTATGGGGATGGGGCAAAAATCAGACAAGTCATGATGAAGGAGGTACCATTAGAAAGGAACGTTGAACAATGGGATGGGTCTGAAATGAGAGGTAAATGTCATTAATGATAAAGATATACAACTTGTATTTGTTTTTCCCTGCCTGTATTACAAGTAAGTTCATTAATTTTATTGTAATGTTACATTTGAAATTTTGAGTGTGGAATACAGAAAGCTTTCATATGTGGAGAACAGGAAAATAATTTCATTTATTCATTTGGGCACTAGAGTTTATAGTCATAAAACAATTAACATTTAAATTATTTTTAAATTTTAAAGCAATTGCTTATTATGCTTTTAAACTTTCTGGTACCAAGGACTGTATTGGGTATAGAGAAATAAAATAATATGTAAATATGACAGAAAGCATTAAGGAATTAGGCAGGTATCTTAAAAAAATAGGTGTTAATTTTGATGCTTTGCAAAATTAGATGGAAGAGAGGAAATTTTAATTTGCAATTGAAATTTGCAAGGCTGAAGGTTTTCTTCATTTCCAAGTTGCTTTTGAGGGCTTTGTTATATCCTCCATTCCCTGTTTTACACAGTATTCTAAATTCATTTTCCTACTGAATAGAATCTACTTATCAGTCAGGTATATTTGTACAGTTAAATGTGGAAACTAGAGTATCCTGTACAGGCCACAGAAATCATACTACTTTTGACTCAGTTGTTTTGTATTCACATACAATTAAGTTCAACGGACACCAGTGTACTGATTACAGGTCTCTTTAAAGTCATTATAATATAGCTTTCCAATTGATTCCGTAATTTGCATTCAAGCTTTTATGCTCAATCATCCTGTATTAACTACACCACTTTGGTTTCTTCACCTTCAACTACTTTCACTGAATAAGAGGCAGAGAGCAAAGCTCAAATGCTGCCATTTTGGTGACCAGTAGGTTACACAAAGAAATGAAATGAGCAATACCTGGTGAATATGATGGTACATACACGTGGAAATTGAATGAGTCCATTTAACAGATTCCTTCTTATATAAACTTTATATCTGGAATAATTTTAGATTTTTAAAAGTTGGAACGATAACTCAGAGAGTTCCTGTATACTCTTTACCCAGGCTTCCCAGTCATTAACATTTTATGTTACTGTGGTATTTTTGTCATGGTGGTATTTGGATCTCATCAGTTCTTCAATAATGTTTTCTTTCTGTTCCAAGATTCAATCCAGGGGACCCACTGCATTCAGTTGTCATGTCTCCCCAGTCTCCTCTGGTCTGTAACAGTTTCTCAGTATTTTCTTATTTTTCACTACTTGAGAGTCTTAAGGAGTCTTAGCCAAGTATCTTGTAGAATGATCCCCAGTCTGGGTTTGTCTGTTGTCTTCTTCATGGGGTTCTAGAATTTTGGAGGGAATGGGACAGAGGTGATATGCCCTTCTCATCCCATTCAGTTAGGAAGTACATGATATCCACATGACATCATGGGTGACTTTAACCTTCATCACTTGGTTTAAGTAGTGTTTCTTAGGGTTTTCCACTGTAAAGGTAATATTTCCCTTTTCTAGCCTCTATTCTTTGGAAGTGAGTTCCTAAGCCTAACCCACCCTATAGGTTGGAGAGAGGGGAAGACAATGGAACCCTACCTCCTGGAAGGGGTGGCATGTGTGTATATTACTTGAAATTTTTCTGAAAGAGAGATTTGGTCTTTCTTTCTTCTTTCTTTCTTAAATCATTTATTTACATCAATATGGGCTCATGGATAACTCTGGGTTATAGTCCAAAAATGTTATTTATTTTGTGGCTCAAATCATATCAGATGTAGCCTTTGGTAGCTCTTTCAGGTTTGCTCCTTGTCCCTTTGATATGCCCCTGTCTTTCATGCATGTATATATTTATGTATGTAAATACCTCCATACATTTTGGTACTCCAAGGTACTCTAGGCACACTTTGTATTTTGCATGTTTAGCCCCACAATCAGTAATTTTCCCAAAGACCTCTGACTAACAGATTCTTTTAACATATTAATGAAAGGAAAAACAAATTCTCCTTTCAATAAAAATGCTATCATCATTTGATAGGTACATTATTTTAAAACTTTCTGTTAATTAAGAGCTTTGAAAAAATTGTAAAAGTTAATTTGCATTTGCTGAGACACTATAAAATTTTATTAATCCCATTTTTATTAGACCATAATGATTCAAAATATAAAACATTGCTTAGCTTTTAAATCAATTTTTAACAAATTCTAAAGAACTTCTAAAATAGTGTGAGTAAAATATTTGGTTTACCACATTTCAATTTCTATACAATTTCTTTTTAATGCATTGACCTCAAAACATTAACGGATCAGTCAGGATGTGCCAGGTTATGCTGCAGTAACAACAACAAAAAAAAACAAGTCTCAGTGGCTTAAACAACAATGGTTCATTCATATTCAGGATCTATATTCACCTTGTGTGAGTAAGAAGCTCTTCTCCTTGGTGTCCCTACTCAAGGCTCCAGGCTGAGCAAGTCTCTACTGTCTGGAATAAGATTTGTCATCTGATAGCAGGAAGAAAATATGCTTGTGACCAGAACAAGTTATTTCTCATATACCATTAGCCAAAGCTAGTCACATGACCATGCCCAGTGTCAAAGGTTGCAATCCTGCTCTGTGTCCTGAAGGAAAAGAACTAGAAAAACAAATGGACAGCTCTAACTGTCCATTCTTGGGCGTGTGTCTACCACTAGGTGATCCAACTCTCCCCAAGCTTTCCAAGCTGCAGAGGTAACTCTTTCCTTTATTATACAAATAAGGTTCATTAGCATTCCCATACCACTAGATGGAAAGGAGTTCTATATCTTTCCCCAGTATTTCTAAAGCCCCCCAAGGGGCCTATATTTTCTTGGTTGTCACATGTGACCTCTTATTATAAGCTGCTTCTTCAAATCCAAAAATACGATCTGCTTTTGAGATTATTCTACCACCAACACAATGGTCTCTGAGAAGAGTGTAGCTCAGAGAAGGCTGTTCTGCCCTCATTAATTTATCCTGGGTATAGACACTGTCCATATCCCAATTCTTCACAGTAAACCTATACCTGGGCTAAGGTGATATTAAGGTTTACTGAAGAGCTGTGGAACAAACTTGATAGGAGATAAAATTAGATATCCATCATTTTTAATTACCCATGATCTTTCCAATCAGAAACAATATTAACATGCTACTGTATTTCCTGTCCACATTTCTTTCATAGGTACCTATTTTAATAGTATAGTTTTGGATTCTGTTCTATCTTTTAACATTAAAATATTTTATGCCATTATATAATTTTAAAAAATCTTGCTTTAATAATTGCATAATATTCTATCATATGGAGATTCCACAATTGATTTATTTTCTATAATAGACATATCCCTAAGTTGTCAAATTCTATTTTTTTTAAATTGGCAACTTAAAAAAAATTGAATAAATTTGACATGTAGCATTGTAAAAGTTTAAGGGGTACAGTGTGTTACTTTGATACACTTATATACTATAATATGATTGTAGATATAGTGATATTCATCACATTACATAGTTATAGTACAATATTATTGTCTATATTTATTATACTGTGCATTGGATCTCTGTGGCTTATTTGCTACCCATTACAAATTTGTATCCTTAAATACCATTATCCTTATGCCACCCTCCATCCCCTGGTAACCACCATTTTACTCCATTTTTTACAGGATTAACTTTTTCAGATTCCACGTATATGTGATATCATACAGTGCTTGTCTTTTTCTCTGACTTATCTCGCTCAGCATAATGTGCTCAAGTTTCACCCATGCTGTCACAAATCTTCCTTTCTCATGCTGGAAGAACTAAATAGACATTTCTCCAAAAAGGACATTAAAATGGGCAACGAAAAAAGATGCTCAACATCACTAATCATCTGGGAAATGCAAATCAAAACCACAACGAGATATCACCTCACACCTGTTAGAATGGCCATCATCAAGAAGACAAGAGACAACAGGTGCTGGTGAGGCTATGGCGAAAAGGGAACCCACTGTTGATGGGAATGTAAATTTGTCTAACCACTATGGAAAATAATATGAAGCTTCCTCAAAAAATTAAAAATAGATCTACCATTTTATTATTCACAATAGCCAAGATATGAAAACAACCCAAATGCCAATCAACAGGTGAATGGATAGAAATGATGTGGTACCTATACACAATGGAATATTATTCAACTTCTATTTTTATAATAAAATAAAGTACTTTGTGACGGATCATTTTGTGCACATGTCTTTATGCATATCTCTGATTAATCCCATATTATAAATTCCTGGATGAGAAACCACTGAGTCAGAGGATCAACTGTTTTCTGCTCTTAATAACTATTGTTAAATTGTTTATCGAAGAGATTGATTTCAGTTTATGCTTTCACCTGCAGAGTATGTGACTGAATCCTCATCAACATTAAATAATCTTGGGAAAATGCTTTTGTTGTCCTTTGAACAACACACTAATAAACACTATGAAGAAAAATAAAAATACAGAAACAGGCATGGGTAGATTTTGAATTAACATGATATCTTATATTTCAATTGTGGTACAGTAGAGCATCTATTTGGCTGACAAATATCTATGATTAAAAATTAAACAATACTTTGGTTAGAGTAGACTCAATGTCAAAATAGCAACCTTTAGTTGTAAAGTCCTTGTGATCTCATAACTTGTCCACCAACATACAAGTTTTATAAACCTGCTTTCTCTCATACAAAGCAAGCTTTTTTATGGTTTTATTTGTTTTCAGGAGAAACCATACTTTTATGTAAATAAAAACTCAGAAACGTACCACAAAAGAATATAAGAACAACACAAATAGCAATATAAAATCTGATAAAAATTTTGGGATTTGGAAAAAGAATAAAGTTCAAGATAATGGAATTTCACTTGTCACTTTCCTAGAGAAATTTGTTCTTATTAATGAACAAAAACATCAGAATTACATTTTTAAACAGAAGATTTAACATTTTACATTTTCTATAAAGGAGAAGATTTCCATCCTACAATTGCCCTTAATACAACTGTATCTCTAAAAATTAATAACAAAGATTTACTCTCTGTTTATGAGCCTTGGGAACAACTTCAAGTTTCCACTAATGGTTATGATTTATAGGACAAAATTTAAACCAGAAGTGGGAGTGGCATATGACTCCCATACATAGTCTAGTTTCGTAGATTTCTGTGGCTTAGTTATGATGACCTATAAGTTGTGTGAAAATCACCTACAAATACACATTCACATATATACACACACATAACTGTTAAAACAAAACTAGACAACATAATTTAACCACAAAATTCACAGTTGCTAAAAAGCAAGACAGCTCCAATTATTTAACCACAGAAATACAGAATAATTTAACCACTATATACAGTGCATATAACCAGAAATATTCATTTATTATTCATATCTAGAATAGTTCATATCATAAAAAGATGGTGATATTTCTTATCTTTCCAACCCAGCTATGTGGAAGATTGACTATGACATTAACTCCAGACTTGATGGACAATAATTTACTGTAGTTGTATGTGTTTAGCCAGGCTTTCTTTCTGAGATGTGACATTTTTCAAACTTCTTTCAGAAAGTTTGAGACATCACTAATTTTATTAAAATATAATTCAGTTAAGAGCAACAACAATACCAAATAAGCTTGTTTTGCCATGAACATTTAATCTTACCTAAGGGGAAATTGTTTATGGAAAAGACACTAAATAATATAAGTGATACCAGAGCTGTGCAGTCTCAGGTAGTCTTTGTGTTATTGTTTTGGTGTTTCTGAAACAACTGAATATAAAATGGGGGATGGCTTTCAAGCTGGTCATATTTGGATTGAATGATAACTAAATAATGTCCTCTATCCATGCCCAAGATCATGTTTGGCAGTATGCTCTTAATAGATGCTGGTTAAACAAATGACAAAATGGGTGCTATATTAGCAATATATTGCTGTGGAACAATATTACAACAAACTTAATGGCTTAAAACAACACACATTTATCATGACAGTTTCTGTGGGTCAGGGGCCTGAGCACATTTTTCCTAGGTCATCTGCTTCAGGGTCTCAAAGGCTGCCATGAAAGTGTTGACTGGGGCTGTGGTCTCATTTGAAGTTTGACTGGGGAAGGATTCAATTCCACAATCACATAGTTATTGGCAGAGTTCAGTTCCTTGTGGTTGTAGAACTCAGGAGCTTATTTCACTGAGGGTGTCAGTTGGAGGCCCTTGTGGGCTAGAGACTGTCTTCATCTCCTAGAGACTGCCCCTAGTTCCTTGTTGTGTGCGGTTCCCTAACATGGTTATTTACTTCTTCAAAACCAGCAAGGGATGGAGAGACTCTAGAAAAGTGGATGATACAGATTTATGTAGTGTAATCATGTAACCACATACACAATCCCAACACCATATACCCTGTCATCTTTAGCATAGTCTATTCATTAGCAGCAAATCGCAGGTCCTGTCCACACTCAAGAGGAGGGTGTGAATACCATGAGGCAGGGATTATGGGGTCTACCCCCAGAGTCTTTCCATTACAGATGGGTATTCAGATACAAAATGATTACTTTTAATATAAATGCCTCTACCCCTTTCCTAAAGGAAATTAGAACATATATACCTTTTGAACGATGCATTACAGTTTCCTGCATAAAGTGGCTATGTCCTTTTATTATGAAATTTATATTTTATAATCCACACATTCCACACAACATTGGGTGTATAGAAATTGAGACTGATGTTCCCAAACTGTGGTTGCCTCTTTAAGGAATGTTTGATGGTGTAACATGAGGAAAGTCAATTATGAACTATGGTATCAATAGTCAAAGTTGTGATAATAGTCATTTGTTTGCTGAGCATCAACTTTATGTCAGGTACTGGGCCAACTACATACATGTGCTGGTCAGGACAAATGTCACAATTCCTGCTACAGGCTCAGTCCTACAAGGTCTTCCACAGAGGTGGGCATGGGCTGACCACATGACTCTATCCCTCAACCACACTTTATTGGCCCAGGGTGGTCACAATCCCAGGGGACCAGTGAGTCTTCTCACACCACGCTGGGGCTGACTGGGAAGGGCGAACTGCTTCCTCAGATTGTCCCTGGACTTTTCGGTATCACAAAGGGAATATGGCACTAATGAGTGCTGATGCTTAAAAGATACCATGAAGAGACATGGCAAGCTGGACGTGGAAGCAAAACTTATAAGTAAAATGAGGAATCAGAAACTGAAAGAACAGAATCCCATACTTGTCAGTTCAACAAATATTAGCTGAGTGCTTAAAAATGTGCTAGGTACTGCACTGGATGTTAAGAGTTTAAAAATAGGAAAGATGGACAGGTCAGGTCCCAGCCCTCACAGAGCTTAATTCTACTAAGGAAGAAAAAAATCAAAATCAAAAACAAAGTAAAACTACTGATATAATCTGTGAAAGCAAAACATATGTCCACTTGTGACCCACCAATTCCATATTTAGGTATTCACTCAACCACAGAGAGGAATTCTGATGGATACCAAAAGGCATATACAGTTTCATTTATAAGAGCCATAAACCAGAAACAGCCCAAATGTCCACCAAAAGTAGAATGAACACATGAGCTGTGTTATAATCACACAATGGAATATTACACAGTGAGAAGAAAAGGGAACACGTTATTTTAGACACAACTGCGGGTGAAATCTTACAACATTCTGATAAGTGAAAGAAGTCACACACAACAGAGTACATGCATGTGATTATGATTCTATGAAGTTCAAGGACAGGCAAAACGAATCGTTGAATTCGTTTGGACAGGCAAAACGAATGGTTGAGAGAAGTCAGAACGGTGCTTATCTCTGGCAACAGGGAAGGAAGATACTGCAGAGATGGACTTGAGAAGGATGCAGGCAAATCTGGGGTTGTAGTCATGTCCTATTTCTTGATATGGGTGGTGATGACACAGGTATACAGATATTTAAAAAGTCATCAAGCTGTGCATTTAAAATCAGTGCACTTCAGTGTATGTTATACTGTAATACAAAAGAAAACAGATGAAAATAATCACTCACTGTGCTTTCTGAAGGAAAAAATAGTAGGGCTGAAATGGGGGAACACTGCAGATAAATGACCTGCTTTTAGAGTGGTCTGCGTGGAGGTGCTGTTTCCACTGAGACCTATGGGATTTGAAGAAGCTTTTTGCCACCAGAGTATCAGGTGGGAGAGCCGCCTGCGCAGAGGGTACTGCAAGTGCAAAGGCCCTGAGGCAGGATGCACCAAGCATGAAACACAGCTCAAAGCGAATGTGCAGAGAGTGGCCTGAGGTGTGGTGGAGAAGCAGGCAGGAAGGGGGCCACTCGGAGCCTTGGAAGCTGCAGGAAGTTTAGGTTTTGCCATAAGTACACTAGGAAACCATTAGAGGGCAGTGAGTGGGAAAATGAAATGATCTCATTTACAGTTTGAGAAGCCGTCCTTCTGGCTGTAGGGTGCAGCATGGATGGGAGGGCAGGAGTAAAGAATAAAGAGACAAGTGGTGGGAGACAAGTCTTGGGGAGGGGGAGGGGAAGTGGCAGATTTGTGATGGAGTCTTGACTTGGCATCAAGTCGAGAACTTGCTGGTGTCTGAGTGTGGGATGACAGCTCTGGCTGGATTGGTTGGGTGGCCCATGGCACCATTTTCTGAAATGTGGAAGACGAAGGAGAGATGGTTGTGGGGGGCAAGTAAGAAGCAATAAAGCTGTTCTGGACATTTAATTTTGAGACATCTGTGCTCCAAGTGGAGGAGCTGGATACATTGGCCTGGAGCTCAACTGAGAGCCTTCACCATTAAAATGGTCTGTTCACCTTGGGGATGGATGCGCTCAGCCAGAGCCATGTGTGGAGAGAGGGAGAGAGGAAAGGAGGACCACAGGCAGGGGGAGAAAAGTGTGATGATCCCATTGTGACAATGCGAACCTGTGTCATCTGAAAGGGGACCTGAGCAAACCTCATCGTACTCATTCTAAGAGGGTCCTGTGATCTAAGTTCCAATTTTAGATATTTCCTCAGTTCTCTGGGCGTAGCCCTACCACTCCCTTCCTCTAAAAATGCTAGGGCGAATAAGTCTCTCATTCTTATAATAAAAGAAACCAACTTTTAAAAATGGCCTCATTCGATGCTTACTAAAGTTCACAGATATTAACATGTCCATTTGACAGATGAAGAGACTTATTTTGGGGTTAAGGAATGTATCCTGTGTCAAACAGCTATTAAATGTCATGACTAGAGCTTGACATGAGGGTTCCTTCCAAAGGGGGGGCACCAAACCACAGAAGAAGAGAATGAAGTCAGCATCTGGTTATAGTTTATACCATCAGTTAAGGAGACTGTCTCCCCAAAATGCGAATACAAAAATGACCCTTGCATTGACACAGCTGGCACAGCAAAACTCCAGCCTCTCAGGGTGTATGGGCCAAGTTCGCTCCAGTCAGAGGGATCTGGTCATTCCTGGGATTAGAAGGACAGGAGAGTCTTTGAGCTTGGGTGGAAGCAAAGGCAAGGCAAGTTTCAAGGATCGTTGAGAGGAACTCAGATTGACTGTCTGGCCTAAGGACAAAGTGCAGTGAACAGCAGAGCCCCCAGACCAGCCCTCTGCCAAGATGGTTCTGTGGGTCATCCTGGGAAGATGTCTCTCCCACCCCTTGCTGGAGACAAAATGGTGACTCATCCCAGAATCCTACCCATGTTCTCTATAGATCATTTTATGTAAATCCATATGGTAAATAATACCCATTTCCTCTTGTGGTGTATCCAGTAATAATTATCCAATTCTTCTGTGATTGACACCAATTTCAGAGTTAAAGAACACTGAGGGCTGTTTGATCAACACCTGAATCAAGGGTGGTATCATCAGTGTTTGAGACCCAGAGTGGGAAAAAAATCCAATAAGAAAGTCCCTAAAACATGTTCTTTCTAAATGAGGCTCAGTGCTGGCAAGTACACTGAATTACACACACACACACACACACACACACACACACACACACAGAGGCATGCACGTGCATTATGTGGTATTCTTTTTAGTAATTATGGTACGTGGTTGGTTCCATTTTGTGAATTATGCCATCCATTTTGATTAAGGCTTATGCATCTGTACAGCAAGATTTATGGGTGGTTTTTCTTGATGATGTCTGTGACACCCAATTTACATGAACTTTTTTCTGCGTATTTTGAATTCTAAGAAAATCAGAACAAGAAAGTAGGTGCATCAAGACTTCCTCTTTTCCCAGAACACATCACCTCTTTCCCATGTCACGACTATTTCTCTTCCCCTTTCCAACAGTACAGGATCATCCTTTTCTTCAAACTGCACCCTTCCTTTTCTGCCTAAACCCCAGTGAATTAGTTTCCTGAGGTTGTCATAACAAAATACCACAAACCAGGTGGCTCAAAACAACAGAACTTTATTCTCTCACACTTCTAGACAACAGAAGTCCAAAACCAAGGTGTCAGCAGGGCCAAGCACCCTCTGAGACTCTGGGTAGGATCCTTCCTTGCCTCTTCCATCTTCTGGTTTGATGCCACTCCCTGGTGTTCCTTATCTTGCAGCTGCATCACTCCAATCTCTGCCTCTGTTGTCACATGGAGTTTTCCCTGTATGTCTGTGTCCAAGTTTTTCTCTTCTTATAAGGACACAAGTCATGTTTGGATTAGGGCCCACCTTAATGACCTCGTCTTAACTTGATTACATCTGTGAAGACCTTATTTCCAAATAAGGTCATATTTACATATACCAGGCATTAGGACTGCAACATATCTTTTTGGTGGGGACACAATTCAACCATTCAACCCATAATACCCTGTGTCACTTATGCTTAGTTGTAGTATGAGTTCAAATATCCCCACAAATATGGCTTAAAATTTATTTAATAATACATATATTGAAAGTTTTGATTAATTACAAAAATTATCTTTTCAAAATAAAATGTCACTATTTTGAGGAAACCTCTGCATTAACATGCATGCTTACTTACATACACACATGGTTTCTCTCTCTCTCTCCTCTCTCGTTTACTTCTTTTTTTAGGGATTTAATAAAAAATTATAATACACATTTTGAATTGTCATACATATGCATTCAAGAATAAATTTTATTCCAGTTTTGCTCTTTTCCATTTGAAATAAAACAAAGAAATAGACTAAAATGCCTGGCCAATGAAATCAGCCTCCCGCGGTGACCCCTTCACATTTCCCATATGTTATGGCCCTCCTTTCAACCCTAGAAATTGTACGACCAAAACTTTGTAGGATTCAATATTCTGTTGACAGAATGGTGTATCAGTTAAAAGAATGGACTTGAAGGCTAAGAGAAGAGGTTAGGGCCAGTCTGTCACTGACTCGTGGTATGTTTTGGGCTCCATTATTCAGCCACCATCAAGGGGTGGTTGTGAAGGTGAATGAGGTGATACAGGGAAAGTGCTCAGCCCAGGGCCCGGTAGCTAATAGATGCTCATTTAACGTTAGTGGGCTATTAAGCAACATATACATAATATGCCCATTGATTTCTGGTTGTAACTTTCAAAATACTATGTATAAAAGTTATAGAAGGAATTCTGTAATTACTTTAAAAAAATTTTTTAAATGTATTTTCAGTTTTGAGTAGGAAACAAGAGCTTGTATTCAAAGGGTTTCTGAAAATTAGAAAGTTTAATTTCATTTTATTTCATTTTATAATTCCTCAAACATTGTAGACATTGTTTTGGGTGAGATGGTCTAGTATATGACCCTTCCTAGTGAGAGGAAAAGCATCTACCTTTGATATAAATCTCACTAGCAAGAGACTAACTTTTGCTCAGAAAGAGTCCAGGATTTGGAGGCAAACAGACGTGAATTTGCTCATGACATTGGGCAATCACGGAGCGCTTCTGAGCCTCAGTGTCTTCATCTTGAAACTGGAATTGTTAAGAGCAGAGAAGACTGGAGTTTAAATGCTATGACTCAGATTTTCAAAAAAGAGAGTGCTCCTTATTTTCCATAACTGATCTCATTCTGTTTTGGAGCTTCCCTATTCCCCCATGAAAGGGGAAGAAGGAAACTCACACTGATCAGTATGAGTATCTTTGTCTCTTCTGGTTTAAAATATTCCCTTTCAGATTAAGTCAGTCACCTCTAAATAAGTGGTCAGTCTTTTGAGGCTTTGAGTTCAATTTAAGATTTCTCCTGGGGCTGATCAGGATCCTTCTTGGACATCATCCAGGTATCAGTGTGGACGTGGTGGGTGCTGGAATCACTTTAGGTCCTTGGGCTGCCCCCTGGGTTCTCTCTGGCCCATGAAAGAAGCCTGACACAGAAATACACTTATTATATGTTTCTATTTATATGAAATGCTTGAAGTAGGTAAATCTGTAGAGAGAAAGTAAATTAGTGGTTGACAGTGCTCAACAGAGAAGGGAAATGGGGAGTGAGTACTAATGGATAATGGATATGGGTTTTCTTTTGGGGGTGATGGAAATGTTTTAGACTTAGATAGTAGTGGCAGTCTCACAACTTCATGAATATACTAAACACCACTGAACTGTATACTTTAAAAAGGTGAATTTTTTGGTGTGTGAAATACATGTCAATTTTTTAAATTCATTCATGGTCAGAATTATACATGATGTAGTTTACTGTTATTAGTTCTTGTGTGCATATTTCATTACAGCTGGAATTCACTTTCTATGGAAAAAAATTGCACAAATATGTGTGGGTTTATTTCAGGGTTTTTCTATTCTGGTACATAGATGTATATGCCTGTCCTCACTGTGTTGATACCACACCGTCTTGATTACTGGAGCTATATAGTAAGCCTTACCATCAAGCACTCATTCTTCCCACGATTTTTCTCTGTTAAGGTCCTTTTAGCCATTGTAGGGCCTATGACTTTTCATATAAGTTTTAGAATAAGCTTGTCTACATCTACAAAAAGCTTTCTGGATTTTGATAGAAATCACATTAAATCTAAGATCAATTTGAGAAGAATTGACATCTTTAATACACATTGCATCTTCTAATCCATGGACACATTATGTCTCTCCATTAATTTAGGTATTGTTTGTTTCTTTTATCATCACTTTGTAATTTTCAGCATGCAGACCCTATGCATGATTTGTCAAGTTTATACCTGAGTATTGCATTTTCTTGGACACAACTGTAAATGACACTGTGTTTTTAATCTCTGTTTTCACAAGTCCTTTTTTAGAATATAGAATATGTAATTAATTTCTGTATGTCAATTATGTATCCTACAGCCTTTCTTAATTCACTCCTTAGTTTTAAGAGGGTTTTTTTTTTCTTCTTTTATAGATTCCTTGAGCTTTTCTATGTAGACAGTCATGTCATTTGCAAATAGGGACAGTTTTATTTCTTCCTTTCCAATCTGCATGCCTTTTAAAAATGTTCTTGCCTTATTGTAATGGCAAGAACTTCTAGTACTCTGTTGAATAAGAGTGGAGTGGTGAGTGCAGACATCTTTGCTGGGCACATCCTTCTTTCCAGTCTTAGATAAAAAGCACTCAGTCTTTCACCATTTAATATGATGTTATGCATGAGCCATTTTTAATCACATTTGGGCAGCACCATGTTGGCCCCATGCTATGCTGAATATCAGGCTTTTCTTGGGAGACTGATGTTTTTCTGAGTTATGCCCTGGGAAGCAGAAACAAGGCTTCTTCCTTAGAGAAATAACCTCAGATCTTTCTGATTGTTTCAAGCACCATGTCCTTGCTGTATGTCTCCATCTTAAGAAGTTGAAGGAGATGGGCTCACCTGCCATTTATGTCCTCTCTCCTCTTAGTTCCACACAGAGGGACCAGAGGTCTTCCTTCCTTGCTGAAAGCTATCAGGAATGAAGCTTCCTTTACAACACATCTTTCTGATTACTCTAGGACAAAGTGTGGTATGTGGACTCCTGAGGGTTCTGAGACTCTTTCAGTGGGTCCATGAAACATAAAACTATTGTAATAAATATTAAGACATTATTTGCCTTTTAAAAATGTATTGAAGTATGGTACTGGCACAAAAACAGAAATATAGATCAATGGTACAAGATAGAATGCCCAGAGATAAACCCACGCGCATATGGGCACCTAATTTACAACAAAGGAGGCAAGAACATACAATGGAGAAAAGACAGCCCCTTCAATAAATGGTGCTGGGAAAACTGGACAGCTACATGTAAAAGAATGAAATTAGAGCACTACCTAACACCATACATAAAAATAAACTCCAAATGGATTAAAGACTTAAATGTAAGACCAGACACTATGAAACCCTTAGAGGAAAACAAAGGAAAAACACTCTGACATAAACCACAGCAAGATCTTTTTTGACTCACTTCCTAGAGTAACAGAAATAAAAACAAAAATAAACAAATGGGACTTAATGAAACTTAAAAGCTTTTGCACAGCAAAGGAAAACATCAACAAGACAAAAAGACAACCCTCAGAATGGGAGAAAATATTTGCATGTGAAACAACAGGCAAAAAATTAATCTCCAAAATATACAAACAGCACGTGGAGCTCAATATCAAAAACACAAACAATCCAGTTAAAAAATGGGCAGAAGATCTAAATAGACATTTCTCCAGAGAAGATATACAGATTGCCAAGAGGCACATGAAAAGATGTTCAACATCACTAATTATTAGAGAAATTCAAATCAAAACTACAATGAAATATCACCTCACTTTGGTCAGAATGACCATTATGAAAAAATCTACAAACAATAAATGCTGGAGAGGGTGTGGAGAAAAGGGAACCCTCCTGCACTGTTGGTGGGAATGTAATTTGATACAACCACTATGGAAAACAGTATGGAAGTTCCTTAAAAAACTAGAAATAGAACTACCATAAGACCCAGCAATCCCACTACTGGGCACATACCCTGAGAAAACCATAATTCAAAAAGACATATGTACCACAATGTTCATTGCAACACTACTTACAATAGTCAGGACATGGAACCAACCTAAACATCCAGTGACAGAGGAATGGATAAAGAAGATGTGGCACATACATACAGTGGAATATTACTCAGCCATAAAAAGAAATGAAATTGAGTTATTTGTAGTGAGGTGGATGGACCTAGAGTCTGTCATACAGAGTGAAGTTAGAAAGAGAAAAACAAATACTGTGTTCTAACACACGTATATGGAATCTAAAAAAAAAAAAATGGTACTGATGAACCTAGTTGCAGGGCAGGAATAAAGAGGTAGACATAGAAAGTGGACTTGATGACATGGGATGGGAGGGCAAGGCTGGGGTGAAGTGAGAGTAGCATCGACATACACACTACCGAATGTAAAATAGTTGGCTGGTGGGAAGCAGCAGCATAGCACAGGGAGATCTGCTTGGTGCTTTGTGATGACCTAGAGGGGTGGGATAGGGAGGGTGGGAGGGAGGCTCAAGAGGGAGGGGATATGGGGACATGTGTATGCATACGGCTGACTTGCTTTGTTGTGCAACAGAAACTAACACAGTATTGTGAAGTAATTATACTCCAGTAAAGATCTATTTTAAAAAATGTATTGACATTTTCACTAATGTTGCAAAAACCGCCCTGGGTAAAATTGCTAGCATTTTAGCAAAAATCAAGTCAATGGCACCAGAAAGCACTGCTGCTACTTACTGGACCACAGTGGTTGTCCCAAGGAGCAGCACCACACTGTGAACATTTTGAACTTGTCTCTTTTTTCTTGGAACATCACTTTTACTTGAAAGAATGATTGTATAGCTATTCAGATCTGGGCATTTGGACAACATTTTCTCGAAAATGAACAAAGTGAGCCTCTCACTTCATGAACAAGTGAGAGCATTTGTTGCCAATGATAAAATCTGAGCTTTCAAGTGAAAATTAGAATTTTAGAAATCTTATATCCACCACAGTGAACTGACTTCCCAATACTTAAAGACATTTCTGATGCAGTGGGTAGTGATATTAACATATGTGATTTTTAAAATATTGAGTAATGAAATATGTCAACATTTGGAAGATCTGCATAACTTAGTGAATTCATATTTTCCGAAAGACCAATGTATGATGTTGCAAAAGCATTCATGAGTAAAGATCTATTCAGAGTGCAAGATTAACCAATTGATTTTAACATAACAGAGAATGAAAATTTATTGATATGGTTTCAGATTCCATGTTGCAACTAAACTTTAAGAAACTGCCACTTGTTGGGTTCTGGTGTAGTATCAAAGAAAAATTCCACAATAACCTGGGATGGTTATGATAATACACGCTTGCCTTTTTGCACTACATATGTGTATAATAAAGTTGGATTTTCTTTATATCCTTCAACCAAAACAATGGATTGAAACTGAAGTAGATATGAAAATACAAATGTCTGATTAAACTAGACATTAACGAGATTTGTAAAAATGTTTCTTTTTTTCTTTCGGTACATGGGCCTCTCACTGTTGTGGCCTTTCACGTTGTGGAGCACAGGCTCTGGACGCGCAGGCTCAGCGGCCATGGCTCATGGGTCCAGCCGCTCCGCAGCATGTGAGATCTTCCCGGACCGGGGCACGAACCCGTGTCCCCTGCATCGGCAGGCGGACTCTCAACCACTATGCCACCAGGGAAGCCCTGCAAAAATGTTTTTTAAAAATCACTTTTTTGTTTTAGACAATATAATTATTTTCATAAAATATTTACTTTAATAACATGTAATCATTTAATATTATTATTTTTAAATGAATTAATAAACATTTGAAAAACATCTTAATTTTAATTTACAAATATGATAACTATTAATAGAGCTGACATTAACAAACAAAAACTCTTTGCGGGGGGTCACACTCATTTGTCATAGTGCAAGGTGTCCTGAGACCAAAAAATTCCAGGACCTACTGGTCATTCCGGCAAGTTTTCTCATTTCTATTAAAGGGAAATTTGGGGCATTTATCGAATTCTTTTTTCTCCCTACAAACCCAGCTTTCAAGATTGTTGTCTTATCTGAACTTAACGAATCTAGTTTACTCCACAAAGCTGAACAAATTGTCTTTGTTTTGGGCAGTATCTACCTTTACCTAAAGCAATAAATGCCTCTGATTCAATCTGGGGGGAGCCACTGGGCAAAATAATCTGCAAAGAATAAAAAAATAATTACATTGGTTTACCATACCAAAAATATTATCCTGGTTACGTGAGTATTAAATGGGATTTGTATGTTTAGTAACTGGCAGAGTACCTGGCAGGGAGTAGCTACTGCATTCTTATGGTTCCACTCTCCAGCCATCTTTTTCTAAGCAAGATACAGATATAAATCCAACCAAGCAAAATAGTATTGAGATTTTCCCAGAGCACAAACTATTCTAGGCACTAAAAGTGACATTTCTTAAATCACCACTCAAGAAGTATTTATTAAGTAATTGAAATGTACAAAGTACTTAGCTAGTGAGGAGCTAGCCAGGAACACAAAGACCATTAGAACACAAACACTATTTTATATGCTACAGAACAATGGTTTTCAATCTTGTTTATACATTGGAAACATCTAGGGAGTGTTTAAAAAGTACCAGTACCTGGGCTCCACTCCAAGAAATTCTGATTTAAAGGCCTAGGTTGTGGTCTGGACATCAACATTCTTTAAAATTCCCCACTGGATTTTTTTTTTTTTTTGCGGTACGCGGGCCTCTCATTGTTGTGGCCTCCCCCGTTGTGGAGCACAGGCTCCGCATGCGCAGGCTCAGCGGCCATGGATCACGGGCCTAGCCGCTCCGCGGCATGTGGGATCTTCCCGGACGGGGACACGAACCCGTGTCCCCTGCATCAGCAGGCAGACTCTCAACCACTGCGCTAACAGGGAAGCCCTCCCCACTGGATTTTAATGGGCAGCCAAGATGGAGAACCGTGGACTCAAACTTTAGCGTCTCAAGTAGACACACCTATACCTATTCATCTGTTCATTTATTTAATGGATATTTATTGAGCACCTACCTACTATATTCCAGGTACCCCTCAAGGTGTTGGGGATATAGTAGTAAACAAAACAAGGCATCTGCTCCCAAGAGGCTAATGTTCTAGTAGAGGATAGACAGAAGCTACATATATAAACACATAAATTCATGGCATCAGTGATACAAGCTCTGAAGAGGAGTAAAGCAAAGTAAGAGACTAAAGAAAGAGTGCATGGGTGAGGGTGCTTTTTAAGATAGGGCCACTGAGAAATCCTCTCTGACAAAATGGCCTGAAGACACAGAGAGAACTGAAGGAAGTGAGGAAGGGATCCATGCAGCTATGTGAGCAGGGCCACGTCAGGCAGAGGGAGAGTGAGCTCTGAGCTCTGAGGTGGGAGCATGCTTGACATGTCCTAGGAGCAAGAAGGAGGCAATGGCCGGAGCGGAGGTCAGAGCAAAGCAGCGGAGATGGGCTGAGAGGCGCCTTGGTAAGGACTCTGCCTTTCATTCCAAGTGAGATCCTAGGGCACTGGCAAGTTCTTTTTCTTTTTTTTTTAATACAAAATTAAGCCATATTTATTTACTGTTTTTAAAGCTAAATATTTATTTTAAAAAAATTTTTTATTGGAGTATAGTTGATTTTCAATGTTGTGTTAGTATCTGCTGTACAGCAAAGTGAGTCAGTTACACTCTTTTTAAGATTCTTTTCCCATATAGGCCATTACAGAGTGTTGAGTAGAGTTCCCTGTGCTATACAGTAGGTCCTTATTAGTTATCTATTTTATATCTAGTAGTGTGTATATGTCAATCCCAGTCTCCCAATGTATCCCTTCCCCCTCTTCCCCCCAGTAACCACAAGTGTGTTTTCTACATTTATGACTCAACTTCTGTTTCTGAGCAGAGCAGGGACACTCTCTGGCATAAGCTTTAAAATATCACATGGAAAGAGATTGTAGGAAGCATCAGGCAAGTGTGGGAGGATGGAAGCAGGGTGACCATTGCAGCATCCAGGGGACATATGATGGGACTTGGGCCAAGGTGGGCATATTGGAGGTGGAGGGAAGTGGTTTTATCCAAGATGTACTGTAGAGGGGAAGCTGGCAGAATTGGACTTTGGAGGGAGAGGTAGTGGAGAGTCAAGGATGACCCCAGGGCTTTCTGCCAGGTAGATAGACAAGAATTTTCTCCAAGTTATGAACGAGAAACTGAGACCAAAAGGAAGACAAGTTGAATAATGCAAGAGCACAGAGCTGATAAAGGACAGCATTAACTACTTACCACCTGCCAGTTCTTTAGGCTCCAGGTCCAGTCCTCCTATTTTGTTAGATTGTGAGGCCACAGTGATGTATAAGAGTAAATCCCACTTTCTTGAAGTTTGTAATCTAGCAGTGAAGTCAGAATCTAGAGATAAATACTAAGTTTTAATGGCCTTAGTGGCAACTGCCATGTGTTAAGTGCTATGTGAGTGGGAGAAGCCACAGTGCTTTTTGAGATCTGAGTACAGAGTGAGCATGGCATGGTGACCTGGGAGAGCTGGGATAGGAAGAATATAGAGAAAAGAAAGTTTCAATGAAAACCATTATTACTACTAGAGTAAAGGCAAGGAGACTGATACAGGTACATATCATCCAGACATCAAAGTATAAACCTATTTGGTTAGACCAGAGTGTTTGAGTGGGGGGCTGGGATGTGGAAGGGGGAGGCTGGAAAATCAAGGAGTTAAACATGGGGTTGAAAAGATGATTTAGAACCATATTAGAGGACACATTAAATGCTTAACTAATAGTGAGTGAGCCCATAGCCTCTTAATAGAGATAATAGAGATTAGAAAAATATTAATGTGATTTCAAGGGGATGATTAAGCTTATTAGGAAAGCAATAATAAAATCTTCACTAAAAACAGGTCAAGAATATACTTCTAATTTAATAACAAGCTGGATTAATCAGCTAGTCCTTAGAAGATGTTTCATAATTGGGGGAGCCCTTGAACTTGATGGGTAATTATTGTCAATAAAAACAGAGATCACTTTGAAATAATTAGACATTAAAATAAGGTGTAAAAGCAGTTGAGTGGCTTCCATTTGTACAAAACAACAAAACAGCTTCAGGCCAAATGTGTGCCTGACTCAGGAGAGGTTGGAAGCAGAGCTGTGTTTGACCTCCCTGAAGACTCTAGAACATTTTCATTTGTTTCTGGGGTGTGGTCAAGAGAGAGCAAGTGGGAAAATATTCGTATTGCAAAACTCCCTCCATAATGCCTAACTGGTTTGGGGAGCTTGGAGGGTGTGTACTCAGTATGAACTGGGAGTATTTAGTTAGGTCTTCAATCCATCACAGTATCAAGTAGGATATTGTGCAAAGAGGATGGGCCAGGAAAATGGTCTCGGTATTTTGGTGTGGTTTTTGTCCCAAAAAGGAAACATGTTTTTAAATTAAAATTGTGGACTCTTTGAGAAAACTTTGGCCATACTGAGTATGTTTAAAAGAGAAAAAAATATTAAACTGATCTTCTTTGGCCTTTTAAAACACATCAACCCACTTGATATCTCTTCTCCTTCTTTAGTGGGATGTTTGGTCAAAGTGATTAAGTTTTTGAACTGAAGGTATCTTTAGCTGTTTAGAAGTGCTCAGAGACAAAAAAGATGAATTTCAATGGGGTAAAGGGGAGGTAAAAAGTGAAAAAGAAGAACTGGTCCAACAATTTTAACAACAGAGTAATATTATTATATGTTAAATGTGAGTACATCTTCAGTTTTCCATGGAAGGTCTTGGAATTCTGAAAAAACAACCTGAAATTATATAGGTAAGTTGTGGAAACATTAGAAAAACAGAACAAAACAAAACAAAAACAGAAACAGAAAAGAGGAAAAAAGATTACCTTTGAATGAAATAAACATGAGATGCCACAGAAATATATAGATATGGGTATATGAGACAAAATTAGGGACCAAAGTGGATTACATATTTCTTGTGAATCCTAACTCTGTGGGTAAAAGGGAAGATAAAGTCCAAGCATGATGAGTGGGAAAGGGAGTGGATTACTTTGCTGCTCGCCTCAGTGTATGTGGCACAGCCTTTCAGGATGGTTTGGAGAAAGAGAAACCAATCAATGTGCTTCTCCTCTGCAAAGCCATTCCATCTGGGGATGGGCAGGGACAAATGGACTAAATTGCAGGCTTGATGGAGGTGGATGTATAAGCAGGAAGGGGAGGGAGATGCAGAGTCATCCCACTCATCTTATGGATGTTCCAGAACCTGGAAAGATTGTTGGATATGGAAGAGGATCTTGTTTCCAATCCAAATCTGTCACTTACTTGTGATGTGACTATGTGCAAATTACTAAATCTCCCTTTTCCTTTAGCTACAATCCCCTTATGTGATGACTACCTCACACTATGTGTGTATGTGTTTTGCCTTGCTTTCTTTTATTTTATTGGCACATAAACATGCAAGAGTTTTAAGTAAGGGAGTGTGAATTAATCCTATTGAAAATCAAAGCAGTACCCAAGTGGAAGGTACTGTTGTCATTATTTTTATTGGTGGTTTTGGTGGGTAGAAGTGAGGGTTTACCATATGATCCCTAGGACTGGTTTGGCACTGGCTGGCAGGGCTCTTCTCTTTTATCACACCCACACCTTAGCAGTGGTTGTGACTGGGAAAATAGGTTTTGTTTTCTAATTTTTATTGGGAAGGGCAAGAGGCTAAAAGACATCAGGGAAATGAAAAGCTGTGAGAAACATTTTTAGGTGAGCTTCAAATTGTCTGGTTTTCTGATCTGCTTGTTGGGACGTAAAATAACTTTGTTTATGTCCAGTGAAGAAAACAGTCTACTTCTAAGTCTCAACCCCAAATTTGTCATCCTTCGTGTTCTTAAAACTCATTGTGTTGTAATAATAGAAGAAAATGCATAATGTTTCCTTGCATTCATAACAGAATAAAATGATGACTTTACTTAAATTCCATGTAAGTGATTTTGCTTTGACACAAGGAATAATTTTTTGGTGTTTTGGTTGAAGACCCTACAATATGTTCCTAAGGAAGTTGGCTTATCTGTCCAGGACATATTTAAAAATAGGGCAAATTCCTGCCTAACTTTAAGAAGGCAAATTCCATTTCACTTATGCTAGTTTATTATATTTTGCCTGTTGATAAGTGTAATCAACTTTTTTTCTGACATAAGTGGCACATCATTAAATTGCACCCTCACTAGAACATAACCAGATTTAGACTACAACACAGTCTAAGGGTACCGTTCATATATATGGTATGGCGGAATACACAGGTCACACAAAACCAGACCTCATGTACTATGGTTGAAGGATGAAATTCAGCCTGCTCTCCACTTGCCAGCATTTGTCAAAAAATGCATTTGCACAAAGGCATCAAGTAGGCTCATAACTTCCCCAGAAGTTTCCACAGATTGACACAACTATCTCAAATTTTGTATCATAATTCCTGTTCTTTATCATAACCCATAGTAGTAAAACAATAATTTTGGTCATAATCCATCTTTCTCTCTATTAAAAGGCATTACTTGATTTATACTCTGAAGAAGCAATTGGTCATGAGTGATACCAACTTATTCAAAAATTGTAATTATTCTCTTGGAATTGTTTATCCATTTTATAATAGTAACTGTGATAGTTAATTTTATATTTCAACTTGAAGTGTGTTTTTGGATGAGATTAGCATTTAAATTGGTGAAGAAAAAAGAGATTACTCTCTAAAATGTGGGTGGGCCTTGTACAATCAGTTGAAGGTTTAAATAAGATAAAAAGACCAGCCTCTCTGAGCAAGCAGAAATTCTTGAGACCACCTTCAGACTTCATTTAATTATCAACTCTCCTGAGTCTCTAGTCTGCTGGCCTTCAGACTGGAACCTGGGACACCAGGGCTTTCTGAAAGCATGACAGTCTCTGGTCACAGTGAGAGTATCTGGACTTCTAAAGTTGTGTCATCTCTGATACCCACTGTGTGTCCTGGGGTGGCCCACTCACCTTTCCTGGGGTTATCATCTGTAGCGTGGGATGAATAGCACCACCTACCATCTCAGTGATGAGTTGTGATCATTTACTAGATAAAGTTTATAAAGTGTTTTGAAGATGAGAAGAGTACACCCACGCTGTTTTATTGTTATATCTCATACTTGATCATATTCTTCCTAAAAGATCTCCACAAGGATTGGTGCATGCTTTGAGCTTTAGTGGCTGGTTTCTGTGGTAGATTTTATATCTCAATACAAATGTTTTTTAATGTTTTGATTGTTTGGGGTGATTTTCCTAGACATCTAAGACATAATTTCTAAAACCTCTAAACCAGTTTCTTTTTGTTTCTCTTATATAAGGCAGGACACCACCCCTCCTTCAGGGATGCTATACACTAACCCACAGAGCCTTTTGGACCAACTGAAGGTAAAGGATGGCTGGCTCTTCACTCTTCTATCTATTGCAGGAGATAATCTTTGATTCAAAATGATAGGTCTATTATTAGCTTGAGAAATCTACAGTTTTTGCTAAATTATGAAGTATTTTCTTCCTCATTTCAGAACCTGAGGCATAGCAGAGAATCTGTGTGTTACTCATCATAAAAGGGCATAAATTCAAAACATTTACACACATAAATCAAAATTATTCATTTTCCCAAATATTGTTTAACAATCTGCATATGTATGTGGCAACCTTTGTTTCCCAGATGTATATTGTCTTGAATTTTTCTTTCAATGTGTGCCAGTAAAAAGAAGAGGGAGCTGAAAGAATCCTCCTCTTTATAGTGACGAAGATGGGAGGGTTATGAAAATATTTGTAAACCATTCCCAGTTCTCACATTCCCAGGGGCAAAAAGCAATGAAACTTTGGATCAGACAGTTCCACAGAGGCTGCCTAATTCTGAGCATTAACCAGAATCCAGCCCACACCTCAACTGCCCCCTCGTGTTCCACCTATTTTTCTCTTTCTGCCACTATCAATTAAAATTCTTTGTGTTCCTGACATTGAAAAATGTGTTAAAAGAAAAGCTTTTCTTTTAACAAGCTTTTTCTTTGACAAGCTTTGCTTGTCAACAAGCAAACATTAATTAAAATATTAATCATAAAATCATGCCTCTAGACCTTGATATAGCTTCAGGTGAAAAGAGAATGAATGTCTTCTGTGAGAAGTTGTTCCTAGGTTGAATCATTTTTAAATGACATTAATTACACATCAGCTTGGTTGTCACCAAAGATTGGTTCCACTTAAATCGGAAAATGCAGAAGGCATAATGTTAGATTTCTAAAGGACAGAATTGAGAAAGAAACTTACTCTGGTAGATGACAGAATTGGGATTCTGGAATATCTCAACTGGCCATGATGATAGACTAAAAACAATGATGAAATCTACCAGGGATAACAAGGAAAGTCAGCACTGAGGTTCAGAAAATCAACCACAAAGATACAAAATGGAGAGACCTACTTAAACTGAACTTCCTTGGGAAAAGTGTTGACTGCAAACTCAGTTCAGGTTGATGTGACTGGGTTGACAAAAAAGCTAATGCCTCACAGATTACATTATAAACTTTATAGTATTCATATCAGAAGATTTAATGATATAATTCATTCACCTGCTTTTTTTCATTCAACAGTCATGCAGTTTGTAGGGAATGGTAAATGTCCAGTTTAAAGAACACAGCCACTATGCTGCTTACTATGATGATGCTGTTGTAGGAATTCAGGATCTGTATTCCAAATTTTCACTTTTTATTCCAGGAAGATCTTGAAATTTGGATTGTAATATAAAAAAATTCCAGTTTCCAAATGCCCTGAATTAAAAAAAAATAGGCTCTATCTAGCTGATGGACTTCTCATTTTTACCTCTGTGTTAAACCTATGGTCTGGATCTTAGGAGAAAGATGTTGACTGGTGATAGATGTTTAGCTTTTGTAATTTTATAAGTCATCTTATAAGTGACAGTTCAGTCAATGGAAGTGAATGAAATCACCATTCAGAGAAGGAAATTAAAGCCTTATGCCTGCTTTGTTTGGGGCTAACTATATATTTTTTAGAAGTGATTTTAATTTATCTACAGATCTTCCTTGAATTACAATGGGGTTATGTCCTGATAAACTCATCATATGTTGAAAATATTATGTCAAAAGTGCATTTAGTACACTTAACATACCAAACATCATAGCTTAGCCTAGCCTACATTAAATGTCCTACAGTTGGGCAAAATCACCTAACACAAAGCCGATTTTACAATCAAGTGTTGAATATATCATATAATTTAATGAATTTAATGAATACTGTACTGAAAGTGAAAAACAGAATGGCTGTATGGGTACAGAATGGTTGTAAGTGTATTGGTAGCTTACCCACGTGATTACATGGCTGACTGGGAGCTGTGGCTTGCTGCTGCTGCCCAGAATCACAAGGGACTATCATACCACACATTGTTAGCCTGGGAAAAGTTAAAAATTCAAAATTTGAAGAATGGTTTCTACTGAATGCATATCGCTTTCACAACATTCTAAAGTTGCAAAATCATAACTTGAAACACCATAAGTCAGGGACTGTCTGTATTGGCTTTGTAGCTACACTGCTTTGCATTAATTTTCAGTTGTTGCTCTAAGGACTGCTGTACACATTCTTAAATTTTAACAGTCCACTTAGAATTAATATCATACCACTTCATGTAAAATACACAAACTTAGCAGTTATATAGGTCCATGTATCTTATACTTTTTTGCCATATTTCCATAAATATCATTACCTACATGCTTTATAAATCTCATAATACAAAGTTGTAATTATTTGCTTTAAATAGCCTTTTTTTATTTACCCACATATTTACTATTTCTAGTGTTCTTCATTCTTTTCAAAAGAGGAAATTTGTACCTAGTATCAATTCAGCTTCTCAGTCTGAAGAGCTCCTTAAAGCATATCTTGTAGTACAGATTGATGACAATAAATTCTCTTAATTTTTATTTAATTGAAAATGGCTTTAGTTTGCTTTCATTCTTGAAGTTTCTTTTCATTAGATATAGAAATCTAACTTGAAAGTTTTTTTTTCAATCATTTCAACAAATTGATCCATTGCCTTCTGGCTTCCATAGTTTCTGATGAGAAGTTAGCAGTCGTTTATAATGTTGTTTCACTACATACAATGTGTCATTTTCCTCTGGCTGCTTTAAGAACTTTTTGTAATCTTTGGTTTTCTTTAAATTAACCTTTATGGGCCTTGCTATGATTTTGGGGGGATCTTGATTGAGTTTGCTGATCTTCTTGAATCTGGAATTGTCTCACCAAATTTGGGAAATTTTCAGGTATTACTACTTCAAATATTTCTTATGCCCTATTCTTTCTAGGACTCAAATTACATGTATATTTAGGGTTCTGATATTGTCCCACAGGTCAATCTTTTTTCCTCCTGTTCTTCAGACTTTATAACTGTATTGATCTATCTTCAACTTCATTGGCTTTTTCTTATGTCACTTCCTAGTTGTTAAGTCCATCCAGTTAATTTTTTTCTCAGGTATTGGAGTTTTCAGTTCTACTTTGTTATTATTTACAGTTTCTATTTAGCACTTTTTCATTTATTCCACATACATCTTCTTCATATTTTGGATCATAGTTATGATATTTACTCTAAAATCCTTGTCTGCTAATCCAAATGTCTGGGTCATTTTGAGGCCAAATTCTATTAAGCCTTTTATCTTGGGTTTCTGTTATGTTTTCTTGTTTCTTTGTATGTTTAGTAAGTTTGCTTTTTATGTCTAGTAATACTGGACATTGTGAAAAATATGTTTCAGAGACACTGGATTCTGTTATATTCCTCCAAAGATTATTGATTCTTTTGTTATAAGTGGAAGTTAATTTGGTTAGAACTGAATTTCAATTCTGTCATCCCTGTGGTGGGCAGCAGCCGAAATCTGTTTACTTCCTTTAGCCTCAGCTGAACTGCTTGGAGTCTGCCCTGTACATGCATATTTCAAGGATCATTCAGAGATGTAGACAGAATTTATACACAAAATCTTGTATATAATTCTCTGGCTGTTTCCTATCTTGTTTGGTCTCCTCAAAATATGTTTTCAGGCTCTTCAAGCCCCTAAAACTATTGCTTTTTTATCCAAGTTTTAATTGGCAGACTGGGACCTTGTATCTGGCACAAACAAACAACAAAACAACTTCAAGAAGCAGAAGACTTATCAGTGCTATTTCCTTCTTCCAAATATCCACTGTCTCCCAGTCTTTGCCTTCCTTTTGTGTCTTTCCAGTGTCTTCATTAATTGCTATTTTAAAACTTTATCCAGGATGCATAGTTGTTAACTGTGATACCGTTTGAACAACAGAAACTACTCTGCTATTACCAGAAGCAAAAATTCCAGACAGGCAGAATATGGAGCTGGGAGAAACCTCTCAATTCTGATCCACTAGGCAAACTGACCACAACTGGGCTAACTATTCACAGTGGTCATCTGGTCTAGAATTCCTTCTCTCTAGAGCTCAGACTACAAGATACACTGTGGCCTGCATTTAATCCTCTCAACTAAACTGATAGTACACAGCATCTAGCTCCCTAACTGAGACCCCTATCTCAGGAGTTATTCACCCCGTATCTGCTTTCTATACTGTCATGAAAGTGATCTATATAAGAACAGATCACATCATGTCACTTCCCTGCTTAAGAATTCTTCCATGGCTCCTGATTTGCCTACAGAGAAATCCAAAATTTCTTAGCAGGACTTATAAGACAATATGAGACTTGAAGTCTGAATATTTTTTCTCCTCTGTAGTAATTTTCTCACCCCTTTCCTACCCCTACTCCAACCAAGTATACTGTGCTCTAAGGACAATCAAATCCTGCTGATGCATGAAAGTCACCTGCATTTTCACACTGCCACATACTTGCAGTTAACATCACCTTACCCTGCATTATTTTTCTCTTTAGCCATTTGACATTATATTTTATAATTATATGAGAGACTTATTATAATTTATTATAAACATTATATTATAATGTCTACTTGACAGTGTAATACAGATCTGTGTGTATACACACACACACACACACACACACACACATATATATATATATATATATATATTTTTTTTTTATTACATGTCTTCCACATTGGAATGTAAGGATCATGATATCAAAGACTTGGTTTGGTTCACTATAGTATCTCTACTATTTAGAAGAATGCCTGGTTTATAATAGACACTTCAATAAATATTTATTGGATGAATATTATTCTTATTGGCTAGGATTCCATCTTACTCTCTGCCCAAAACCATGTAGCAAAGGCATTCTAAGAACCCAGCTCAATTGTTTTCTTCCCTTTGGAATTTTCTAACATTGCCTCATGCATATATAATAAATTATTAAGTCTTCATCCATTTTTCTATAGAACTCATCTTCCTTATTTCTCTTTCTTATTTCTCTGCCTCTTTCTGATTTCTCTACCTCTTTCTGTGTTTACCAGTGTGCCACGGTATTAAAGCAAGATTACTCCTATGTTGACTTGTAGTCCTATTCATTGTACTTATCCACCACACAACTCTTAGTTCCCTTCAGAGTCACTGCCCTTCTGGTTTGGCTCCCCATTTGAAAAAAAGCTCTTTTCTTCCCATCAGGCCCATGGACAAGGTCTAAGACAGACTTGATTATGCGAAATTCTAGATAAGTGTGATTTTTTAATTATAAATGGGATTTTTTTTTGCACCTAGGAAAAACTGGTAATAGTTCATTAATTATTCTAGCAGCCTTAGATATGAATTGGGAAATTACAGGAAAAAGTGCTAGTTGGTTTTAGGGTCCCAAATTAAAGCATTCTTTTAGATTTATTATTTTCTAATATTTGAAAACCTCCTCAGGATTAAAATTTCAGGTTTATTTTTTTCCATATTGAATTTGTGGTCACATCAATGACTTTGAGATTAATTATGTATACTCACTTATTTAGTAAACAAAAATTGTCCTGGCATTTGGAGAACAAGCTCTCTTAACCCAAATCTCAATGAATTGGAGTGAGTAACATAGTGAGAGGTAAACTAACTCAAAGCTCCTATGATCATGGAATAACATTTGTATGTTTACCACTCAGGGAAAATATTTGTAAGTGCTGAAATTGTGTTGAAAATTCTCTAAGTCTATAGTTACCTCATCATCATAAAAGAAAGTAAGAATTAACCTGTCTGTAGTCTGAAATCTCCTTTCAAGAAATGAAAATAGTTGGATGGGGGGAGCTTTCAAAATGAAAGAACTCTTCTCACCCTATTAATCTATTTTCTAACTCTTGGTAAGCCCCAGAAACTTGGATTGCTGCTTGTTCATTGCCAACAAGATGGTAAATAAATATTCCCAAGAGAACAATTACACAGCCAACTACTTGGTGTCTCTGGTAACATAAGAGTTTTTGAAAAATGTATATATGTGCTTGTGCACACAACAATGCACATATAAATCACAGACTTCCCCTGAAATGAAATGCTGAGGTCATGTGAGCATATTTCAGCCTTTAACTTAAACATTTAGGCTTCATGCCCAACTATGACACATAGCCCATGTTTATAGAGTCAATTTAATTTCACTTGTTAGTATCAGTTACCATCATTCCAGATTTAAAACCACCAGCCCAGAGCCCTTCTCTGAGTTCTTGCAGACCCTGGTAGCTGTACCAGGCATCTGGCACTTTTATGCACACTCCCTCATATTGTTCCTGGACCATCTATTTAAACAGGCCTTTTCTCTTCATTTTATTACAAATTCTTGAATCCAAGGATCATGTCTGATATTTCTCAGAATCCTTGTTAATGTCTAGTCCAGAAGCCTGTTCTAGCAAATGCTCCAAAAAAGTTGTTGACTAAACCAAAATGGATTTTCAATTTTATGTAAAATATTTTCAGAGTAAAGGAAATATTCACTTTTGTGTTTGGAAAATAAGATGAATGTGTCTGAAAAAAAGTGGAAATGGGGTGACAGCTTATGGGCTGCAAATTTCCACATCAACACATACTTTCAATATAAAACCCCAACCCAACTTCATGAGTAGAATAATAGGAAACAAAACAGAGAGAATGTGACAAACTGGGTTTAGTATTTTCACTTCTTCAAAATGTGTCTCCACCATAATCAATGGAAAAAAACAGAGTTGTTAGTCTTCTTGAGAGGAGACATGTGAGTTTATTCTCTCCTCCTCTCCCTCCCTCCCCCTCCTTCTTTTCCCCTTCTGAAACTGAGTCAGACCAACCATATTTCCAGTTAGAAGTTGGCACTGGAGCCCAGCAGCTGTTCAGAAGTGTCCAAGTGGACAGCAAATGGCACTGATGGAGTTAATGGCAGTGACTCACTTGGGACATTCATAGCAGGTCAGCTGAAACCATACCTTGCTGTAAAGAGAGTTTAGTCCCATTGGGCAAGAGCGCAACAAAATGAGCTGAGGTTGATAACAGCACAGTGTCACTTAGTTGCCACTGGTTGCTTTGCTGTTCTCAGTTTTCACAATTTTTTTAAAGGTAGATTTTTTCTAATGCAATCATGAACAGTGATGGGAAGAACAGGCTGAGCAGCTGTTGGCTACTTGAAATCACAGAGGGGAGGTTTGGTATCTGGAAATGTTCAACACAACTTGTCTTGCAAGCTTTGACAATGACTTTCACATATAAAATTGTGGGTCAGAAGCAGGAAGCTGAGTACTATTCATGCCAGTAGGCCTAAGTTGGCCAATATGAGATTTGGGGGATTTCAGAAAGACTTCATTCATCTAGGAATAGTTTTCTACAAAATATTATGATAGTTTTAAATTTACTCAACTGAGCAGCAATAAAAACAAAGCAAAACCATCCAAACAACAACAACAAAAAATACAAGCAATACAGCATGCTCATATTTTGTGAGCTTATACAACTTTTTCCTTAACACAGTAGGGAATGTATAAAAATACAGTTAAAGCTGATGTATATCTTTGCATTATAAAATATGATATAATAACCTATAATGTAAAAGAATCTGAAAAATAATATATATATGTATAACTGAATCACTTTGCTGCACACTTGAAACTAACACATTATAAATTAACTATACTTCAATTTTAAAAAGTGCAAAAAATATATGATATGAAAGAATTATAACGACATGCTTGGAGAAAAAAACATAATTACCTGAAATAACACAACCTTGACACAATACCTACTTTTAATTTTTTTCCAAATTATTTTTTAAAAACGCTATAAAGGCAGATATCTTAGAGTAGTTCTTTCAGGTACACTTTTAACAAAGAAGGAGTAAATAATTATTAATATTAATGGTCATTAGACATAAACTTCATTTCGCTAAAATTCTGGCATGAGATCATGATTTCCACATTTAGATTAGGTCTTGTTTCCATTGCACTTATTTGGTAGAAAAATCTGATTTGGTTATTTGAGTTCACTATAATCAACTTCCTTTTTGTGATTGAACCCAAAAGCTATAATTCTAATAGTTTCAGACCAGTCTGAAGACAGAATAAAAAATAAATTAATTTTCTTTCCCAAGAATGAAATCTTTTCATTAAATAGAGGTTGGTAAAATAAATTACTATCAACCAGTATAGCTTGCTAGGTACTTTAATGGATTAAACAATTTTAAAGTGCATAGTTTTAAATGCATTAAAAGTTTTTTCAGCTCAGCTCCTTGGAGAATACATATGCTAAGTTCAAAGGAGAATAGTTGATCTCTCTGTATTTTTATAGAGAACTGAGGAGGCAGGGGGAGTTTCGTTGCTCGCCCACTGCCTACTTCATAGTAATGCTTAATAAGTATTGGTTGAATTAATGAATTTTGACCACAGGAACTGGAGGGATGACAAGGAGTGTCATCTCTTCTTGGCAGAAGAGCAGATTAGTCATTAAGATCAAGTAGAAGAGGACATAGGATTTAGCATATGATTTAAATCCAGATTACTGGAGCCATCAGAAGGCAGGCTCGTGGGGGTGATGGGAAAGTGGAGACAGTCCTATGAATAAGTTTGTATTGGCCTGGGCTGCACTCCTTTCTCCACCTGTTATCAAAGACCAACCGAACCTGTCACAACTGGAAAAATGAAAACGAAACAGGGCATCAGGGTATCAGTGGGGTAAAGGGAGAGGGATGAGAATAGCCACTGTGACAGAAACAGATGGCTTTTAAGAATGTATCATTTTGTTTCTGTTGCCTCTGCCCTGTTATTATTCTCCATCCTGGCATCTTCTTTTCTCCTCTTTCCTTCATTTTCACCTAAAATGGGACTGCCAAGAAAAATGACTGGTTAAACGTTAGAAGCTCTTGAGCATTCTCATGAGGGTACATATTTTCTCCCCTTTGATCCTGTGATCTTTTAGACCCATTTCTGACTATTAACTCCATCATCTTATGAGTATGATAGTTAAATGGAGAATGGCATTACTCTTTCCAGGTGAGAAAGAATTGTTCTGTATATATATGTATATATATATATATATATATATATATATATATATATATGAAGACATATTTCTCATATATAAAATATCAGTTCTATTTCTCTATATGTATCTATGAAATATATGTATTATATATACACATGTGCTATATCTATATTATATATCATATCAAATTATTATATTATATATGTATATAAATGTATATATATATATAGAGAGAGAGAGAAGAAAATAAACTGGTAAAGTTTTTACCACATAACTATTCTGTATATAATTTTATTTTTTCTTTAGACATATTTTAATTGCTACTATTTGATATATGTCTTTTAAGATATTCCAATTTGGGGTTAATAATTTAACATCAAATAATACCTGTTTTAATTCTATTAAGGACACATCATACCATACTATATATCATAACTGTGTAGGCACTGACTAGGCCTTTTTTGGTATTATCAGATTGTTGAGAAATCCAAGTTCTATATGAATGTGTAGAAAGACTTATCACTTTATAGATAAAAGATAGACTGAGATAATAGATAGATAGATGGATACACACACACATACACTAATTTAAACGCATAAAAAATGACCCCACCGTAGGGGATATTTATTATAAGATATCAGTATATTTATATTGTTTAAAAAGCTGAAATTAGAGTCCTATATCACTCCTTTTGTCTTGTTTTATTACCTTATTTTCACATAAAATGAGACCAGAATCTCCTACATGGAAGTCGGCTTGGCATTTGTCACATCTATATCAAGTGTCTGAACTCATTTTTATTAGCAGCCCTTTCCCCCATTACACTTCCTGTGTTTGGAAGTGCAGACAAACAGAACGTTGTGTCACTGTGCTGGTGACACTCCTTATGAAAGCCAGGGAGGAACGAAAGCTGGAACTAGGGTTAAAGGGACTTATTAAAAAAAAGAAAAAAAAAAGTTTGGGTACCACTCCCTGATCTGGAGGGTCTGCTAATCTCTAGGTATGAGGTAATTCAGACTCTGTGACACAGAGCTCCCTCCCAGGCATCTGCTGTTTCAAGAATGCCCTGCACTTGGTGTCACATTTTGTCTTATATGCAATCAGAATAGTAAGCTTCTTGTAAACTGATTTGTGAGATGTTTGGAATATGTTGGAAGAGTCCTCCTTCCCAAGATGCAAGAAGCCAGTGAAATTATGCAACTTGTAAACTGAAAAAGGGACATAATCTACTCTGATTTCAAGTCATTATTTCTAAAACTGTCCTCATTCCCAAAATGTGGACTTGCAGCTGTAATGTGTATTTTCTTTTTTTTTTTTTTTTTTTTTTTAAGAGTGTTGATATGTTACATCTTTTGGTGGTGTTCAGATTGAAATAGTTAGCAGGGTTTTTTTTATTTTTATTTTTTTAAGATGTTGGGGGTAGGAGTTTATTGATTTATTTATTTATTTTTGCTGTGTTGTGTCTTCGTTTCTGTGCGAGGGCTTCCCCTAGTTGTGGCAAGCGGGGACCACTCTTCATCGCGGTGCGCAGGCCTCTCACTATTGCGGCCTCTCTTGTTGCGGAGCACAGGCTCCAGACGCGCAGGCTCAGTAATTGTGGCTCACGGGCCTAGTTGCTCCGCGGCATGTGGGATCTTCCCAGACCAGGGCTCGAACCCGTGTCCCCTGCATTGGCAGGCAGATTCTCAACCACTGCGCCACCAGGGAAGCCCCCTGTAATGTGTATTTTCAACACCTCAAAATGAGTTTGGAGGGAAGAGGTCAAAGAGGTTAAACCAAGGCTGAAGGCAACATGGAGAGTGTCTTTTGTGGGTGTATGCAGTATACTTTACATTTTCAGTGTGGACAAGGTCTTTCCAGCTATTGTGGTGAATTTGAGAATCTAGAGCTGTCACTTAACACCAAACATCGGCTTCATCTTTCAACACTGTGCCTCAGTTGTACCAGGAGAGCATTTATTAAAATGAGGTTCTAGCTGCCTTGTGAAATGCTCCTACAGATTTGTCTTAAAAGATAAAAAGTTAATTTTTAGGGACTTCCCTGGTGGTCCAGTGGTTAAGACTCACCTTCCAAAGCAGGGGGTGTGGGTTCGATCCCTGGTCGGGGAGTTAAGATCCCACATGCCTCGTGGCCAAAAAACCAAAGCAGAAAACAGAAGCAATATTGTAACAAATTCAATAAAGACTAAAAGGATGGTCCACATCAAAAAATAATCTTAAAAAAAAAGTTAATTCTTATAAAGACCATCTGACCTACTGATTATTATTATTATTTTTTAACCAGACATGTTTGGAGTAAGATCCTGCCTAAATGCCTGTCCTCAAGGCTTGTAAAAATTATCTAATGTCAGATGGCTCAACTCTGGTAATCCCCAGTGTTTGGATCCCCTCACTGAGAATGCCATGGTGTAGGACAAACCAGTGGGGACAGCTGGACAGAGGTTGCTGTCCCAAAGTTTATTCCATAAAGGAGAGTCATAAAATTAAGTCCTAATGGCAGTTAGGGCTTAAATAACCTAGTTAGACTGTCCATCAACACTGCTTAAACCAGAGAAGGTAAACCAGCAGTTGGTGCCCTGGCTTGAGTCTCAGCTCTGTCACTTACCAGCTGTGATTTGGAGCAAAATGACCTATATTTAAATCCTGGTTTCAGTTTTTATGTGGATGCCCTAGGGCTGTGGTTCTCAGACTGGATGACTAGAAGCATCAGAATCACCTGAGGGTCTTATTAAAACAAGGAGTTTCTGGGTTTCCCTGGTGGTGGTGCAGTGGTTGAGAGTCTGCCTGTCAATGCAGGGAACGCGGGTTCGTGCCCCAGTCCGGGAAGATCCCACATGCCGCGGAGCGGCTGGGCCCATGAACCATGGCAGCTGGGCCTGCGCGTCCGGAGCCTGTGCTCCGCAACGGGAGAGGCCACAACAGTGAGAGGCCTGCGTACCGCAAACAAAAAACAAAAAACAAGGAGTTTCTGATTCAGAGGTCCGGGATGGGGCCCAAGGGTTTGCATTTCTAGTAAATTCCCAGGTGATGTTGATGCTACTGGTCTAATGACCACACTTTGAGAACCACTAACATATGGCAACTAGCTCAATCTTTTTGTTGTTGAGTTTTCTTCCCTGTAACATGGGGATGATAACACCGCTGCCCTTACAGTGTAGTGTTGAGATTAAGTAAAGTAATATTGGGAGTCTTAGAATTCTGTGCAGGATATTGTGTTAATTAAGCATTAGCCATCATCACTGATGATAACAATGATTGAGCATACTATCCTCAGACTGTCTTATGTTTATAGACATAGACTAGCTTTATATTGGAAAAACCTGTTTCAAACATACTATTAAATAAAATTATCCAACAGTACTGAATATGTAAGCTTCGGAAAAAATGCTCTGACTTTTGGGTTTTTAATAAAAGCACTTTGCCATTGTAAAACTTCTTTGGGAAGCAGAGACCCTTTGAAAGCTATGGAAATACACATAGGATTGTGACAGAACTTCTCTCCACAAAGATGCTTATATAAGCCTGTCCCTGAACTTGTGTTTATGCAATAGCTGCTTTGGATGCCCAGATGAAGGACACTGATAGAAGAGCTGCTTAAGTCAGGGGGGTAGTGGGTCCCACAAGAAGCAGTCAGCCGTGCCTTTTCTTCCTTATTTTTTATTATTTAAATTATGTAAAATAATTTCCATCTTCTCTGATGACTTACCTCCAAGTAGGGCTGAATAAAAAAGAATCCTTTTCTGGAACCAACCACCCTATATCCCAGGGCCAGCTCAGGGCCATTTAGGCAGCTGCTAGGACCTTGGGAAAGCCACAGACCCTCTCTGAGGCTTCGATTCTTTAACTAAATGAAAGGACTACAGTAGATAATGTCAAATCCCCTTCTAGAAGGGATGGTGGCAATTATCTTAGAAGATAAACACACTGCCAGTCTTAAGAATAGAGCCTTCTTTGCCATCCAGTGTCTGTAATAAGCTTTGCTCACATCACTGCTGAATTCTCATACGCCCGTTCCATTATTGAACACATATGAATTCAGACCGTATAAACTCAAAGGCCTCTCTTTTCCATAGATGTTTTCCTAATATGTTAATTTTGATACTTTGTCTTTTCTACCTAAACCAGTTGGGGACATCTCAGGTTATTAGCACCTGAATCATTAGCATATTCTCTTTTGCCTCCAGAGCTTTACTTGGTGACCACACCTCACCCCCTACCCTCGCCTGGAACACTCCTTCCCTCCTACTTGACTTCTTGTCCAGCAGCTCTCTCCCTCCCTCAGCACCCTTCTCTGGCCTCCCCAGTCTGGCTTCATCTTTTCCTCCAAGTTACAGCTTAGATTCCCTTCCTCTGAGAAGCCAGGATTGGGCTAGCATCTCCGACCCCATACAGCCCCACAGCCCGCAACTCCTTTATTGCATTCCTATTGACCTATGACTTTGGAATTTGACACATATGCACTTACATCTTAGCTCTGGCACTTACCGACTGTTTGGCCTTGAGGAATTTTCTTTGCTGAACCCCAGGTGCTTGATCCGTAGAATGAAGCTAATGAATAAAACTTCCTCATTGGGCTGCCATGGGGATTAAATAAGAAAGTACACAACACCCAGCTCAGTGGTTGTGAGTGGTGACTTCCATCATAACTAACTCATCATTATTTTTAGGCAGCCTTTCTTAAATGTAAGTAAGCTAAAGTAAACTTTTGAAAAGTCATGGATCATAGTCAAATTATGGTTTAAGCCTTGGACATGGTATTGATTGAAAAGGGGGTCCATATGCTTTATGTCAATAGTTAACTCTTTCATGCTCCAAAATCACCTGGGGAGTCTAATTCTACGCTCTCCCCCAATCCCCAAGAGTCAGTCAGCTAGCCTGGGGCAAGGGATGATCTTTGATGTCTATAAAGGCCCACAGATGATTCTAATGAAGAGCAAATCTGGGAGCCCATGCTTAGGATGACCCACAAGCTGGTAAAGCAGGGGCCATGATTTGATGGAAGCCTGATTTGCATCTTGGAATGTGTACCTACCCCATTTATTTAGAAGTGGACCATAGTGGTACTTCTAGAAAAGTTGAGATGACATACACTCCTGTACATGTACACAGTGGGGAAATCCACCTCATAAAATATGGGAAAAGTTAACTTGGTCTGAAATTGTTTAATGGCAAGAGTTTGCAAGTGGCCATCTCAATCATAAAAGTGGTCCAAATGAGGCTGAATACTCATATGGAAAGAAACCAGCTATAAACCATAGATTCATGTAGCTGAAAGATTTGAGTGATTGATCAAGTTTTGTTTCAGTTTCCATTCAATGCTGAAAACTGTCAACCCAATACAGTGACTTGGTCGGGGGGGCGGGGCATGACTGATGCTGAGCTGATATTTTTGAGTGTAATTACACAACAGGTTCAGCTACTTCATAAGGATGACTGCAGGTCGTCATAACATAGCTAAGGCCTCAATTTAGTAGACAGTAGGTGTCTTCTTGTTGGTTATGGTGTCTTATAGCTGTATCAAATTAGTTAAATATGTTTGATTTGCCTATGGTACATGACTTAATATTAGGACTAATCAGTCGAAAGATAGCTCCAATCCACTGTGAATTTGGCAGCAGTAGTAAGATATAGGGTTTGGGACAACATTAGAAGTCTGGGATGGTTATCACATTTATATTAAATAATCATAGGGTGTCCAGAGCTAATGGGAGGGTATGAACACTGGAATAAATCAAATATCATTCTCTACGTTTGTTCATGAATACTGAGGAAGAATTTGACACAAACAACAGTGGAATAAAATCTCACTCTAACATAAAATTTTTATTCCCCCCAATTTACAAACTATGTATATCATCACAAAGTAGAAATATATATGTAAAGACCTGACATAAGAAAAAAATCAATGCAACAACATTGTAAATCAACTAGACTCCAATAAAGACTTAAAAACTTAAAAAAAAATCAATGCAAACAAAAATATATCTTTTAAGAAGAAATATAAAACAGTTCATAAACTATTTATTTTAATTGTGACAGACAAGTAAGGCTTCTTCACCTGAATTGTAATTCTGATTCCTTGCTAATAGTGGTAAGCCAAATTATACCTAGCCTTCTCACACTGTCATAGAAGTAGATTATGACAATAGGTGAATTTCAACCAGGTGTTTTCCTCTTTTTGTGCAGATTTTCTTGGAGAAGTGTCTCATTAAAAAAACACCATTGGCTGTCCTGATTTCTTGTGATAGAATCATTATCAGTCCTAGCAGTCAAAAGTAACATGGCTAATGAACTCTTGCACCCAGCAAGTGTAGGTTGCTGGCTCAGAGTATGAGGCATCCTGGAGTTCAGGATGCAAAACTGCTGAAGAAACATGCGACTCACTGGTGATCAAGAAAGTGGCTCAAGAAGGAGAGGGTATTTAGCCCTTCTGTGAACCTCTGCAACTTTCCATGAACCAAGATCAGAGTCTAGCCTAGCTTGAAGGTTATCCAAAAAAAGAGACCAATACTTTGCTTTCGAAAATCCAGGTTTCTGTAGACAGATGAGGTTAAAGTCAACTGACGCTGAAACATTGGTTTGCCATATGGTTGTGTCCCCTGACTTCTGTTCTTTTCATTTCTACAGATTTCTCCGAGTTGACCTCATCTCAGATCATGACCTCACTTCCCCTTTAAATGCTTAAAGCCTTTCCTCCATCCAGCCCAGGATCTGGAGGTTCCATGCTCACCTTAAGGCTTCGTCAGGTCACTCTTATACCCTCACTGGTCCTCCTCTGCCCTCACTTCCTCCACCTGTGCCACACTGCTGCACTCCCCCCATCATTGCCTTAACACTCACATCTGCCTAGGATGCTTTCCCCCCAGACATCCTTGGTTGTCGCTTCCACAGTAGGCCCTTTCTGGACCATCTTGTCTTCTTGCTCAAGATGACCTTCCCAATTCCCAGCACTCCTGCCCCCACACATCCTGCTTTGCATTTCCCTTGAGCCACAGTTTAGTGGGCTGAATAATGCCTTCCCCTTAAAAAAAAAAAGATATCTGCATCCTAATTACTAGAATCTGTGAATGTCTCTTTATATGGCAAAGACTTAGCAGATGTGATTAAATTAAGTAGTTTGAGATGAAGAGATTATCCTGGATTATCGAGGTGGGCCCTTAATGTAATCACAAGTATCTTTATGAGAGGGAAAGCAGAGGGAGATTTCATACAGACAGAAGAGAAGGCAGTGTAAACTTGGAGGCAGAGATGGGAGGGATGCAGCCACAAGCCAAGGAATGCTGGCAGCCGCCAGAAACTAGAAGAGACAAGGAATGAATTCTCCCCTAGAGACTCCAGAGGGAGCCATGCTGACACCTTGATTTTGGCCCAATGATACAGATTTTGGACTTCTGGTCTTCAGAACTGCATGAAAATACATTTCTGTTTTATGCCATCCACTTTGTGGTAATTTTATTACAGGGGCCAGAGGTAACTAATACACATAGCAATTGCAACCTCTTTTCACATTATAAAAATTGCTTCTGCGTTATGTTTTTGGTGAATATTATTAGTCTCTCTTCACTAAAATAAAAGCTCCAGGAGGCACAGATTTTTGTCTGTCTTGTGCCTGATGTATCTCAAGTGCCTAGAACAGTACCTGCATATAATGGCACCAAAATATTTATTGGGTAAATGGTGAATGAATTGTCCCCACCTGCCTACATCCACTCATCTTCTCAAACCCATCAAACCAGTTTTCTTCTCAATTCCCTGTTTTGGGAATGGTGCCCATCAATTCATGCTCTTCAAATCCTCCCTCTCCTTCACCCCCTACCTCCAGCTGTGGCCACATCCCATCCAGTCTACCTCCTAACTGTCTCTCAATTCTCTCCTCTAATCAAAGTCCCCAGCCATGGCCTTGGTTCAGTCACTGATCATTTCTCTCCTGGATTGCAGTAGACTCTTAACTTTTCATGGTTCTCTCCACCCTTAGCTCCTCCTGGCTGGTACCTCATTCTGCCTCCTGCTCTCCTCCCCAGCCTCCTGACCCTCCATAGCATGATCTGTATTCCTGCTAAACTGAGAGCCAGAGAGTACTTGCACGCCTGCTCTGCCTTTCCTGTGAGCTTTGGGTGCACATACTCTTCCCCCTTGTCTACCTTCACACTCTGGTATCAGGGAGCCTCTAGTGCCAGTGCTGGCTCTGAAGTTTACTCAGCTGTCAAATGAATGCAATGATATTACCCACATCAGAGATTTTCTATGAGGGTTAAAGAAACCAACGTGTGCTGTGTTTGATTGATAACAAAAATGTTCCCAATTTTCTACCCTCCTGTGTCCATGTCCGTTTGCATTGTGCCTTGCAGGTTCTCCCATCAAGAGGTAGCATCTATGTTCTCTTGAAACCTTTCCTCTTGGATCCCCTTGAATGCCCTGTCTTGCTTTATCCTGTTGAAGACAGCAGAAGCTGTGCCACGCCAATCTGCTGCCTCTCAAGGAACCCTGCCACCTCCATGTGAACAAGCTTGGATTAGCACACTGGAGCACAGAGTCCATGAGGGAGACTGAGGCAGCCCAGCCTATAGCCAGCTGACCCCCAACATCTGAGGAAGCCCAGCCTAGATCAGCAGAGTTGTCCACCTCAATTTCACTGACCACAGATTCATGATTGAGTCCAGCCCATTCCAGGAGAACCATCTGGATGACCCATAGACTGATGAGTATGAATAAGTAATACTATTATTTTAAGCCATTAAGTTTCAGAATGTCATGCAGCAATAGTTAACTGATACATGGACAAGGAACAAATGTTAGGTACTATTATTAATTCATATTAAGGTAGAATGTTACCATTCCAACAAGAATTTTCCATCTCCTTCAAGAGACTATCACTTTGATATCCCATAGCACTCAGGCATAACATGCCCTCTCTCTCATCTCTATTGTTTTTCTTATCACCTTGGCATTGCTAGTATTTGTATATTATTTATACATGAGGCAGTGTTGTAATACTCAATGCCATGAGTTCTGGAGCCAGGCTGTGTGGGATTGTATTCTGACCCCATCATTTATTACCACATGACCTTGGCAAGCTCTTCATCTATCTGTGTTTCAGTTTTCCCATCAGTAAGACAGGGATAATGATAATATCACTACTTATTAGAATTGTTGGAGAATCAATTAAATTAATGTCTAGGAACCTCCAGGTGTGTACACTTTGTTCAGTGAATGGGGAAGGAGGAAGAGAAGGAGGAATTTGTTTCTCCCAAGTAGACAGTTGACTTCTCAGGAGAAGCCTTCCCGTTCTTTTCATCTCTGTGTTGCTAAGTGTAACACAGAATCTAACATCCAGTAAGTTCTGAAAAAACAGCAAATGTCTTTTTTGAGTGGATGATTACATACATTGAAATCAGGTCCATTTTGTCAAAAAGGATATGGGATTTTCTGTTTGTTTGTTTTGTCTTGTTTTGTTGTTTTACACTTAAAGAGAAACTCACTGAAGAATTGCTAAAATTTTCTATTGCTACTGTAACAAATTACCACAAACTTAGTGGGTTAAAACAGTTCGAATATGTTGTCTTACAGTTCTGGAGATCAGAAGTCCAATGCAGGGCCTCCTGGAGTAAAATTAGGACGTCCGCAGGGCTGCATTGCTTTCAGGAGCTTCAATGGGAGAATCTGTTTCTTTGCCTTTTCTAGTCTCTAGAGGCCTAGTCTAGTCTCTAGGCCTCTAGTCTGTAGAGTCTCTCTCCTTGGTTTAGGGCTCCTTCCTCCATCTTTAGAACCAGCAGGGTTGCATCGCTGGCCACTGTTCTTTAGTCACCCCTCCTGCCTATCACAACCAGGAAGATTGTTCTGCTTTTAATGACTCATGTGATTGGGTTGGACCTGCCTGGATAATCCACGATCCTCTCCCCACCTCTTGGTCTTTAACTTAATAGTAGCTACAAAGTCCATTTTTGCCATGTTTTAAGATAACATGTTTACATATATACATATAGATTCTAGAGATTAGGATGTGGAAATATTTGAGGGGCCATTGTTCGGCTCACCATAAGAGATAACAACATTGGTCAAATCTCCAAGTATAACCACAGAATCCCCATGGAAATGACTGAAAGAACTCTTGAAAACCAGTTCATCCAGCCATTGGGGGCACTATTTACAGCGAGGCAACATGAATGGAGCCTCTCAATGTTGTGTGAATTCAACAGAGCTACCAGAAATAGAAGCAGTAACTTAGAGAGGGCTTGTCTGTTCTTCCATGGTGTGATCTTAAGCTTCAATTTTGGATCTGTAGCTGCCAAAGTGAGGGGTTTTTTTTTTTTTGTAACTGATTAGAATTAAAAAACTATTTAAAAGTCCTTCTAAGTCCTGCCTTGCTGACTGGAAGATCAGTTTAATCAGGTGCAGTCCAAAGCACCGTTGTAATATGTATAGATTTCTAAGTGACATTTTTGTCTGAAAGAAAAATATGGTTCCATTGTTTAAAACATGTGTAAGCCATTCTTCTGAAAAGATGCAAATAAGTTATATCCTATTTAAAATGCTCAATTTGCCTTTCCCAAAGGACCGTTTAGAAATGTCAAGAGAACCTGGTTCTTTTTGATAAACATAACGACACTGATTGATTCAAGGCATCATCCTTAAGAGTTTGACTTTCTACCTGATTTTTTTCTCAGCCCACCATATTGTCTCTGTTCCCAGGGCGAAACAGTAACTGATACATATTTATGTTCTTAATAAATATTGGAATTACAAATAACAGATGAGGAGAATTGCTGGTGCCAGACAATGTCATAAGTCCAAGACTAGGTTTTCCCATTCTTTGAGACTGAACGACACAGTCAGTGGTTGTGAAACTCGGCCATCTCTGAGAATCACTGGGGCTGCTTTGTAATGAGTAAGAAAGTCTGGGGCCCAACCCAGACTCACCTAATAATCAGAATCTCTGGAGGTAAGGGTTATGAATCTATAATTTTAAATACTCCTAAAAATCAAAGGAAAAGGAGTTAATTTGGATACAAGACGTAAAGACAAAACTAGATGCTTTTTGAAAAAAAAAGTTTCTAGATTTAAAAGAAAAATCACTAAGATCAAAATAGCCTAAAGCTGTTTGTTAAAACCAATGTGTTCTAGAGACAATAAAGGCAACAAAGGCAAACAAAATTTAAGCCCCAGGGGCTGTGCCAGAGACAGAATCCCCTGCAGACACCCAGCTGTGAGTTTCTAACCTGGTCCATCCAAGCTTGGAGTTGCTAGTCTAGGGGAAGAGGCCCACTGTCAAATGCAAACCAGAAAAGGGTATCTGCAGCTGATTCTCTTACCAAGCCACCCCCTGGCAAAGTGCTATGTTAAGAAGCCATTCATGTTCCTCTCCAAAACTCCTGTCACCTGCAAGCATCAATTCTCTGCTCTTGGGTGTCCAGACTCGTCCAGGGGTGGACATACCCGGGTTTCAGTCCCAGGTATGAGTGGAAGGTTCCAGGGTGCAAGACACGAGCTAAGCACTGGGGATTCTGAGGCACAGTCCTGGTTCTTCCAGAACTCAGAATACAGTGAGTGATTTTTGCCTAATTGGGGAGGAATAAGATATGGACCTGAAAAGAGAATACTTACAAAGCCGCCTGTAGACATATATGTGACAACATGCAGTGAATTTTTTAGTTGACATCAAGAAGGAAAGGGACGTTTCTTTTATCAAGACTTTCTGTAACTATCACATATGAATTTCCAGTTAGTAGAGCATTAAAATGCAATGCAATTATTTGAGGAGCAAATTATTGTCTTTTGATGAATCAGAAGGGATACATGCTCCTAAGCCATCAGTAAGACGATCATTAGTGTTACAGCAGTGAAGCTCTGACAAGCTTATTAATTAGTTAGCACCAATTAATTAGTGTATTAATCTAATTAATAGACAAAATAAACTTTATCAGCATAGGATCTATAGTTTGCGTATTCTCACCATATGCTGTTGGATACATTGCATAAAATATTTTAAACTAATGCAGTCATTAATAAATTGAATTCTATCTCCACTGAAGTATGACAGGGTAAGGAACAAACCTCAGATGAACCTAGCAAATACTCGGAGGGGATTGAGAAGGAAGAAGGATGTTTAGAGAATCACAGGGGAACAGTCCCTTGATACTGATCTTATTTTCTGTGTCCCAAACGCTAGTCTTTCAATGTGAATGACTCACTTGTACTCTGAGCAAGCCAAGAATACGTTTCTGGGGCTGGATGATTGGTATATTGGGCAAGTCCTCTGACAACATGCAGAAAGATACAAAGAGTTCTCAGATTTTTGGTAAATGATTTTTTCCTCACATGAATCTAGATTCTCGGCAAATCTTCCTCAGTTCACCCTAAGGTAAAACAGCTAAAATCTTGTGTATCAGTAGAGTGGAAATACACCCTGAGTCAGCCAATTATTGCATGCTGTTGTACCATGTAGCACACCCAGACTAAATTTGGTAAGGTAGGAGCTACCCACATGTTTTTACCCAAACTGAGAACTGGAATCTATTTTCCTCAAAATGAAAATATCTTTACTGTTTTTTCAGATTGCAAAAATAATAGTGTGACTTATAATATCCCAGAGGATACATGTACTATATAGAAGAAAAAAATCTCCTGAAACAGTGCTACTTAGAGATGAGCACAGTTAAACGTTTGGTAAGTGTCTAGGTACATCTCTAGCCATATACAATTTTTTATTTTTTATTTTTATTTTTTGCAGTACGCGGGCCTCTCACTGTTGCGGCCTCTCCCGTTGCAGAGCACAGGTTCCGGATGTGCAGGCTCAGCGGCCATGGCTCACGGGCCCAGCCGCTCCACGGCATGTGGGATCTTCCCAGACCGGGGCATGAACCTGTGTCCCTTCCATCGGCAGGCGGACTCTCACCCACAGCGCCACCAGGGAAGCCTAGGCATATACAATTTTAAGTAAACGGAATCACGTGGTTTATTAACTTGTTTTGTTATTTAACAATATTGCGGTCATCTTTCTATGCTAATATGTATACATTTATACCATAGCTTTTGATAACTTCCTGGTATTTCATTTTATGACTATACCAAAATGTTATTAACTCTTCCCCAGTTATTAACTATGTTGTCTTCAATGTTATTAACTATGTTTTAATAACCATCTATATATATATATATATGCACATACATATTTGTGGGTATACTTGCTTGTCTTCTTCGGATCAATTCTTAAAAGTAGATACATACATTTTTAAGGTTTTGGTTTTTGGTTTCCACCGTCAGATTGCCCTCCTCCAGAAAACTCATCCAATTTATGCCTACGCTAGCAGTGTTTGGAAAACAGAAGAATATTAATTCTCTTAATCAGGAATAGCCCACTCAACTCAGGTGTTATTTTAACAAACTGAGGATCGCTTAATGCCAGCCTTCATGAAAAAAAGTGTTGCGTTGAGGATAACTGAATTTGAACTCTGGAACGAGATCTACATACCCCTCCAAGGGTGGGTTTCAGTTCATCCTCACAGGGAGGCTGACCCTCTCCTTATCTGATATGGACAAGAGAAGAAGATTCCCTCTTGTGGTCCCACATGGATCTTGCCTGCTCTACCCGGGGGTTCCTGCTTCTTGATCTCAGCTTCTGCTTCTGGTCTGCAGTTCCCCATCTTTGTGTCTCAACCACAGGAGGCTCCTTTCCTGGCCGTGATCCCTATACCGATCTTCTGACATCTACTATCTTTGTGGCCAGAACAATATGAGAGTTTGTAAAGCTTCACTGACTGAAAAAGATTTCTTCTTATTTGAAATTCCACATCGACACAGATCCTCCGTGTGCAGAGATCCTTTGCAATCCCTTAAGCATCCATCGTGTGTAAAACTGGGCTACCCTTTCCTGCACACTTCTTACAACTACATGTTACTCCAGCCATTTATTGCAGCAACCATATAGCCTGACAACCTCTTGCCTCAGCTGTGCTGATATCTCTTGCTTTCTAGGTTTAGCTCAATAATGTACCTTTGGATGGACATTTGTTCCTTCCGTTTCCCTCTGTCCAGTCTCCCACTCCAGTTTCTTGTGACCTTTTCCAAAAATAAGCTACACACAAACCTTTGTCTCACACTCTGGTTTCTGGGAGAACCAAGGCTAAGATCCTGAACGACGTTAAGACTTGAGATGAAGTGAAGCAGCTTTAATTAGTAGCAAATATTTCCCTCTCAAGGAACCATTAAATTAGGGTGCCCTAAGCAGCTGTTCTAGAATTAAGAGCCCAAGGCTCTATTGGGAAACCCAAAGGCAAAATTGGACCAATAGTTATAATTCAATTTTGATAAAAAAGGGGTAGAATGATGCATCCTAAAATTATTCCAGTGACACTATATTAAAGAAATTTGTGTCCTAGAATATATAACAGAGGGCTGCATTATCTATAGATATATAATAGCTAATTTTCAAATAGCTGCCTAGGCTAAGTAAATCTGAATCCTTTATGCTTTTTAAGAAAGTAAAATTTTATTAAAAGATTTTTTTATATTCTTCTTTTCAAGACACTTTCCCCAAAACAGTATTTTTTTCTTTTTTTTTACAGAGATATAGTCTTGAATTAAAAGGCTCCAAATTGAGATTGAAAGTGCAAATGAAAATATCTGTTTTCTCAATGAATCATCACTGTGCTAGCCTAAAGAAAAAGCCTTCCAACTAACAAAATGTAGTTTAAATTTCTATGACAAATTTTACTCTAGTATCCAAAGAATAGGGAGAAAACAGTGTAGGCTGATGTATTCATGACCATCTTTGTGCTGTTCTGTGATCATTTTTTTTTGAAGTCTTAGTTATAGGTTCCAGAGAATTCATTTTCTCTCCAATTTAGATGTCACACTTTTAATACTTGCCAACTTGAATCCATATTAGATATCTAAAAGCTCTTTAATCAAAAATCTCTCTAGAAATATCTGGAATAGGCAAATCCATAGTCAGAAAACGGATTAGTGGTTGCTAGGGACTCAGGGCAGAAAGGAATTGAGAGTAACTACTAATTGATAAGGGGTTTCTTTTAAGGGTAATAAAAAGGTTCTAGAATTAGGCAGTGGTATGGTTACACAACTTTCTGAATATACTAAAACCACTGAATTGTACACTTTGAAAGGGTGAATTTATTATATGTGAATTATAGCTCAATAAGGAAAAAAACCTTAAAAACAAAAAAAAACTTTCTAAGAGTAGTTGATATTGAATATTTTTTTCCTAGGAAAATCTTGCATTCACTCGTTTTCATTTTAATTTTTTTAATTGAAGTATAATTGATATACAATATTACATAAGTTACAGATGTACAATATAGTGATTCACGGTTTGTAAAGGTCATACTTCATTTTATAGTTATTATTTTTTTAAAATGGCTACATTCCCTGTGTTGTACAAGGTATCCTTGTAGCTTATTTTATACATAATAGTTGTACCTCTTAAACCCCTACTCCATGTTGCCCCTCCCCCCATCCCTGTCCCCACTGGTAACCACTCTTTTTCTTTTGTTCTTTCTGCTGGAGAAAGGAAGGAGCTGCAGGAGGCTCCCACCTGACTTCCCTGATGGTCACGGTCAATTTGGGCCCTTTGCTAAATTATGCTACAGAAGGGCAAAGCGTCCTTTTGACCCTAAGTCTGAAGTTTACCCCCTATGACCCCGCCCAGTTGGATACCTCTATGGTACACTGCACATTTTATCAGTCTGACTACCAGGAGGCTTGACCACATGATTCCCTTGGTCAGGACTGTCGATTTCACGCTGTCATAAATGGCAGGACTGCAAAGAGGACAGCGGTGACAATCGCTGGGACCTAATCCCGCCCAGGAGCCACTGCCCACCGCAGCCACAAGTTAATAGTCAGCAGAGAAGTCGTGGAGGCTTGGCTTTTAAATCACAAGGAAAAAAGCAATCCCTATTGGCAGCTGAAGAGACAGCCCCTCTGGGGACCAATTATTCTATTTTGCGCTGTCCATACTGTAGCGGGCTGCTGCCAGCCCCCTTGGGAGCTGCTCTGCTGGGCTTCCCTATCAGAGGCCAGGCTGGTGCTCCAGACACAAGTTGCTCTTCATGTCAAAACTGCTGCTAATGACACAATTAAGTAACTGGGGACTACAGAGAAGCTCTTAATTAGGTAAACATGGCTCTCTGAGAAATGATTGCCCAGTTTTAGGCTAGCCATTGCTGTCAGATTGCTAGAAGATGCACGCTCTGTGGATAAATGAAGCAGCATTTTAAAGACCCAATTTCTCCCTGACTATTTCTTCTTATTTAGCAGTGGAGAATACTTAACATTTTAGAAATAGTGTGGGTAGCTCCATTTTAAGAATTTATATCCTTTAGTTTTGCAAAAGGAAAATAATTGCATGGGGAGGAAAGAATTGCTTCACTTCCCTCCAGGCACCAAACAATTTGACTGTACGCGACCATCTTTTGGAATCTCTAAATGACTGGTATCATCTTACATGGACCAAAGTAAATGCACACACATTTAGATTAATTTCTTGTTCAAATTTTCCTGCCCCACCTGCCCCCACTATGAATCATAGGCTTCAATATTTTTTTCCTGATCATCCTTAGTTAGATTGTTTTTAACATCAGGTTATATTTAAGGGCTGTTGAAGATAGGCTGCGAATATTATTTTCACCATCTATTGACTGTATTTTGATGAGCTCCATTTTAGCCAGGAAGCTGGAAGGGCCACAACCCACTGGCAGATCTGAACATGATTTTGCAAAGTAGTTTTCACAGTCCCTTCCTCTCATAGTGTTTGGATTTGGGTGTTGTTTTATATATTTTTAATATGGAAACCACTTGTCTCACTTTAAGAATCTGAGTCAATGCTTTTTAAGGGCTCCATGGCTATTTAATGTTTGCTGCCTTTGATAAACAAACCTGGAAGTTCAGTTAATTTGCTTTTTGTGTTACAAAATGATAAACTAAAGCTGTTTTCTCCCAGTTATTTATTGACACAGTTTATTGACACAGTCAATAAATATTGACAAATATTTATTGTTATGATAATATTTATAGAAACAATACGCATGTCCATTTTTATCTTTTTTTTTACTGTCTTGGTTCATTCTTATATCAGATTGGGTGCATTTATTCTAAAATGGAAGTTTAGATGGTCATATGAAATGTGTGGAAAAGTCAGCACAGTTAGATTGCGTGTGGATAGAAAACGACGTGGTGAAGACCATACTGAGTGGTAAAGATATCAGAGTGTCCATTTCGTCATGGTTCTCATTGCATAGTTCTCAACTGTATGCAGTGACTTTATTCTTAGGGCTAGTTCTTTGTGCTTTTATTAACCTGATCATATGTCTAGAAAGTTAAGATCATTGGTGGACAAGGGAAAGAGTAATCTGCCTTTTCTTTGCTTCCCACTGGTCTGTGAGCCTCACTTCACTTTCGCTCTAATGTCCCTACCATCTGGCCAGCTCTACAGATCCTCTCCCCAATCATCACCCTCTTCCATGGCGGTTTTAGTGGCTGAAGCACAGTTTTCTTTTCCATAACCCAGATGACTCCACTGATATCCAGCTTTATTCACAGTCACATACCGGTTCAGCTGCCACCTCTGACGTTCATGCTCTTTGGCCCAGACAGGGCCTCCAGGATCTTCCCCATTTCTGCTTCACTTTGTTTTTCCCACTTGCTACTCCTAAGCCCCATCCAGCTGACATTCTGTGGTCAGACATTTCAACTTTGCTCTCACGCTCAACCCAGAGCCTCAAGGCTCCTTTGACCTACTCTTGAGCCTGTCCAGCCAACGTCAATCCCGGCCAGCTTACTTCCAAAGTCCCTTTTCAGTTCTTGATTTTAGACTTCAGTGTGTCACTGAAGAAAGTCACAGACATTTGCAGACCTGATCCTTGCACAGTGCAATCTGGGATCCAATCCATAAATCTTTCATTCCTTTGGGCTGTAGAGCTTATGTAAGTTTTTCAAAGAAGCTGTAGATTGCCTTTTCTCTTTTGAAAGCCAATCTTAATACTACCTCTTGCTTTTTATTCAATTAGCAAAGGTTTTTTGACCATCTCTTATATGTTCTGAATGAGTATGCAGATGCTGAAGATACCAGAGTAAAGAAAGCAGACGCTGCACCTCCCTTCAAAGAATTTAGTGGTGGTCATGGGAAGGTTGTGGAGAGGACCAATAGGTACATAGATTTTTCTGAGATGTTGATGGGAGAGGGCATAAAGAAATGGAAACAACGTGAGACTTAGGGCCAGGACCACTTCTTTATTTGATGAAGTCAACAGCATCCAGCATGAGCTTCCTTAGTTAATTTCCTCTGAATGTCAAAGAATTTCACTCTCTGATTCCATCTTTAACTCCATTCCAGCCTCAGAGGAAATGCTGCTCATTCTTCATTATAAGTCAACCTTTCCATCTGCCTCCTTAATACCATTCTCTCCAGCCTGCTCAGTCATTCCACTACATAAATCATCACTCTTAATAGAATAGTAAATCTCTCTTTTCCCACTGGCTTCTTTACATTTACCCTCAAGACTATACAGGTAACCTTGGTAATGATTAAACTCTGCTGCTCACCTTTACAACAGGCTGCTCTCTCTACTAAGAATCTAGAAAGAATCTGTCTCCAGTTCCTCACTCCATTTACCTCTTTCTTCCTAGACTTTTGAAAGAATATTTCATATGTACATAAAGGAATAAAAGTGGTATACTGAAATATATCTTATTGATTAGTCAATAAAATTAATTAATAAAAATAGTACAATAATGACTCTTGTGCTTACTATCCAATAAAGTATTAGAAATTAAACATTGCCTTGTCATTATGTCTCTTGATATCATTCTCCTCCCAGCCTCATGGAAAGAACCATGCTCTGGGTTTGGTGTTTCTCATTCCCATGCATTTAATTATAGCTTACTACATGCTTTTCTAAAACACAACAAAGTATGAACTTGCATATAAACTCCAAATAAATGGTATTACACCTATGTATCCTTCTTCAAATTGTCATTTTCTTCAGTACTTTGGAGATATATCCATGTTGATACATACATTTTGCTCCTGAATTGTATTCACATTTTTGTGAATGTGTGTTTTGTGAATGTCCTCAAACACCCAAATGTATATACATACATGTGTCCCACTTAAAATCCATTCTCCTGGTGTGATAAATTTAGGCATTTTTTATATGTTTACAACTTTTGGCCACGAATATTCTTGTTTGTGTCTTCTCATGCACATGTGCAAGAATTACTCTAGGATAGAGACTTGGAGTGGAATTTCTGGGTTGTTAGAATGAATGGATGGAAATAACACTGTCATTGCCCCTTGATCACATATCACCTTGGAAACATGGAGCCCATTTTATGGCTGTAAAAAAATGAGGCAAAAAGAGGCAACATGTCATGATGGCATAATTACGGTGTGACACAAAACACAAATCTTGATTCCAAACCTCTGTGCAACAATCACTGTAGGTGATCACCATAGGTAGGTTGAAAGATAGTGAAACCCAAAAGTTAGTCTTCAAAATTCAGGTTTCCAGCTAAGATATTTTCCACTTGAAAACATTGCTTGTCATTAAGTTTTTAAATGTCGTTCTCATTTCTCTGTCTTTTTAATTTAAAAAACCAGAGCAGTCTTTTCTTGTTGATCTACCCAAGACAAACTTGGCCAAATAATTCCAGAAGGCATGTGTGACTCTCATAACTGAGGTCTAAGTTAGTCTAAATTAACCTGCTATGGCAGTTTGCAAATTCCTTTCCTACAGTGAGCAGTTTTTTCCTCTGCTCAAGGATGGTAACTAACAACTGTGCAATGGTTCTGAAACCAAAGCCACAATTGCAGTGCTTAAATTTAGGCCATTGCCTTGTGTTGCCAATTTAGAGAAGATGTGGTTAAACCAACAGTCACTTAGGCTGTTGACATTTCTGATGTTTTGAATTAAAAATAAAAGTCACTTTTTCTTCTATAACAAAATTAATTTGCCATTGACATAGGAGTTAAATGACACATTCATCAAGATATTTCTCATCCACAAAATAAATTGAACGTGTCAACCCGGAAGCCTCATGGGATAGTAATTTGCCAATATTTAGTATTTATTCTATTTCAGTGTTTCCAGCAAATAGAAAGACGCCTTTTCTATGCTTTAAATTTGCTGTTTTGACATTATTTGTATAACTGGCATTCACAGATGACAGTTTCTATGTGTACTAATAACACTCTTATCATAGAAGAAAAGTCAAAACACACTGAGATGACTGGGCAGGTGGAAGATTTCCTATGGAAAATAAACAGCATTGATTTACTTCCTTCTTGACTACCAATATATATTCTATCAATGGTCACATGAAGATATCAGCAGAAATGCTGTCACATCCATAGACAAAGTTATCAAGGTTTCTTATCTAGAGCAGAATGGACAGATGTGTTCTTCCCGCCCCAGCACAGAGAAATGTTGAAGATGTACCTCTTCCTCAGAATCATTCCTAATGAGTTTTCAGAAGATTCCAATCTGTGTTTGGAGACACACAATCTCTTACACAACCTAAGCCATCTGGGGAGATTAATGTATAACGGATTTGGGATTATAAAGAGACAACATAGATGTTAGATAGTTGGTGATGGAAAATAATGTTAATAGAAATTGATTTGCAAAAGGAAAAAAAGAAGTATTTTAGAAGAAATTCTTGCTTTGTATTAAAAAAATACAGTCAAGCAGTTGAGAAAATATTTTTAATAAAGATCTATAGAGGTCACTTTGTATGTGAGTGGCCTCTTGATTCTGATTTGATTATTAAGGCTAAATGCATAATCCCTCACGTCAATGGGAGTAATTGTGAAACCAAATCAAACTTTGATTCATCAGCATTGGGTTCTGGCCAATCACTCCATTCTTTCTTATTGTGACCCAAAAATCGTGCATTAATTTTAAGTCCTCTTTAGCCTGTCTTCTTTCCACTATGGCAGATGGTACAAATAGTTACAACTCTTGAATAATTAACAAGAGTTTGTATAACAAAACCTACTGAAGGCCTTAATTATCAATAAAAAAAATTTTAAGTTGGGCCTACAAGTGATATGGTAAATGCTCACATTACTCGGTTTTCTGTTGACTCATGTTATTATTCTTATAAAAGGTGGGTGACATAGAAAAATATTTACTCTCAGCAACAAATTTTCCTTAGAAGTTTTAGACACTAGGAATGTATTTTTAAAAGGCCTGGAATTGAATGAATAAAAATAAGAGAGATGAATTGGAAAAAACCACAAATCTGGATAAGTAATATTTCAGTTTTAGTATCCTACGGAAGCAATAAATAATTAAAAGGATATAAACTAGTTAAGGGAGGTTTTGTTTTTAGATTAAATTATTGAGAAAGACTTAGTTTCCTTTAAAGAGAAACATCATCATTTTTTTTAAAGAGCTGACAGACTACAGAAGGATTAACAAGTTTAAAGAAAAAAAGATTATAAATGTAAATAAATGGATCATTCTCTAACCATCACTGAACCACTTTGAGCAGCAATACTGTAGAAACCCATGTCCTAAATAGACCTGTCTTGGTAAGAAATATATTTGGCTGGGAGAATAACCGATGACTTGGTGTTATTGATTCAATACATGTCTCTCCCTTCATCGCTGCTAGAGAAGGGTCTTGGCTGAATCTTAGGAAGCAATGGCCCTTTGAAGTGGTCTTTTTTCTAGACTTAAAACCATTGGCTTGACCTGGTTAAGTCTTTCAAGAAAATGCCTTGGAAACCTTACATGTATATAGAAGCCTTGACACTGATGTCTTGACCACTTCCTAACTCAGAAAATTGCATTCTGATTATCAGTGCTCTCTTCTTGTGGCTCTATTTTTAAAAGATTAATGACTCTGGTTGGAATCTAATTTCCTTTCAGAATTAATGCTGCAAAATTAATGGGCCAGTCAGTCACGTTTCAAGGGGCAAATAAATGGTTATCCTTGTTATGGTCAGGGTCATTGCTATGTCTCCTCAGTGACTCACGAGCCATGGGTGTACACAAAGGATTGGACCTGTGGGCTGGTAAGCCACCAACAGTAATGAGCATGACCAACGGGTAGCTGGAGAACACACTCATCATCTTTCTTCCAATTTATCCAATAGTCTAATTTTTCCAGCAATCATTAGTGTTGAAGCTGCTCTTGGAAGGAAGCACACAAGGCTCCGTGAATCCCTTGGCTTCCTCGAGATGCACAAATGCACACATATACACCCAACCCACTGTAAGTCCCAATAGAGCAGGGGCAATATTTACCAAACCTAGCTCAATGCTTAGCACAGGGTGTGAGTTCACTACATGCTTTTGGAAGGAAGGAAGGCAGTCCTTCTGACTTTCCTTCTGACTTTCATCTCCGTTTCTACCAGTGCAATCCTGAGGATGGTCTTGAGTCTCACGTATGTGCTTGGAGTTGAATAACCCACCAACAAAGAGCAGTGAGTGATTCATTGTGCATGCTCATGTTTGCTGGTGCACAAACCAATGTACACACTTACATCCTCATAAGCATAATGAGGGCTACCCATACCCAGAAGCATTTTCTACAAACAGGGCAAACACTGATTTCCTCCATTTGGAAGGATTGTCCTCATCTGAAACCTCCCTGACTCTCTATCATGACATATTTCTCATGACCCTTGGACTTTCTTCATGACATGGTCACTATTCAAGGGTCACATACCTTTGGATACTCTCTCTTTTTTTGACAAAATTATTTACAGTAATAATTATATAATAATCTATAATAATCATGATCTTCTTAATTCATTCTGTAGTTTTAAACCAAATAATATTTGTAAGTAAATTAATTTCAATTTTAAAGATACTATTTAACTTCTATAAAATAGCACCTGTAGGAACTAAAATTTGCACTTACTAAGTAAAATTATTATGCCTTGCAGTTTGCACTCTGCTTCATCATTTTAAGTTTTAGATATGAATAACGTTTATAAATGAACACACAGAACAAAATAATTGCAGTAACTCAAGTTCATTTTTTCTATTTTACACCAGAGTGCTATTATCATTCATTTTGAATCTACTCTTTAGAGGTCAGAATATTATAAGGGTTGGAGAAAAGAACAGAGCCCAATCAGTGACAAACTAACTCTCAAAACAAATTCATGGAGCTGAGTCCTCAGGTGAGACTATATTGCTGGGAGTTGTAGAATTAACTTCCCTATAGAATACAATATTTATTAAAGGACAAGCAATAATAATGTGCTAAATGAAGTTGACATATATATTATCAAAACTCAACAGTAACTGCAACAGTTGTTTATAACTTAAACCAGGGATTGGCAAAATTTTTCTGTAAGAACCAGATAGCAAATATTTTATTCTTTGCAGCCATCTGGTCTCTGTCACAACTCCTTAACTCTGTCTTTTTAGCATGAAAGAAAGCAGCCATAGATAATACATACATGAATGAGCGTGGCTGTGTTCTAATAAAACTTTATTTACAAAACCAGACAGACAGCTGGATTTAGCCCACAGGCTATGATCTGTCAAATCCTGACTTAGACCAACAAAAGACTTTCTTGGAAGGAGGAGTATTTTATCATTGACTTTGTTTAGAATGATTGGCTCTTTGTTTTATTATTGTTTTTAAATTCTCTATGGAAGATGCACCCTCTTATTGCCAAAGCTGGGTTGCACCCTACTGCCTGCTATTGGCACAGCATCATCTACTTCTAACTATAGTGTAGGCCCTTGAAGGCATTATTGATGTCCAGTTCTTCTTGGTGGCCCCAGGATCTACCACTGGGCCTTGTACTTTAGGAGTATGTTTAATAATTGTTTCTGAAATACCATTGAGCCTTGAACAGTGGGGGGGATTAATCCATATACAACTTATGGTTGGCCCTCCGTACCCATGGTTCCTCTGAATCCCTGGATTCAACCAACCATGGATGGTGTAGTATTGTAGTATTTACAACTGAAAAATATCCACAAATGGTGGACCACAAAATTCAAACCCATGTTGTTCAAGCCCAACTGTAGATTGATCTAGCTATACCTTAGATTTAAGCCTAGACTTACATACTAATTACTCTCATACAAATTATTTAATGTACTCCTGGCAGACTTTTTTACAAAATGAAATATGATATATACTCCAAACATATTTATAATTTTCTTCCTACCACTAAACAAGCTTCTTCCAACATTCCTCCAAAAACAGGTCTGTAATTCTTACAACTACTGTTTATATATATATACTTAGGGGTAGCTTTGTTTCAACGAATGGATTTAAAAATTTCCATTCTTTCTTCTTCTGCTACTTCTACTCCATCATTTCCTAGAGGCATCATCTCCCAACCCATTCCTTTCCTGTTTTGTTTGCAAACTTAATGTTTTGAGCATTTCTGCTGATGCTGCTGTAAGTGTTTCATGTCCAGTAAGAATTCTTTGTTGTTCCTTCATCTGCCCCACAGCCTGGTTCGCTGAGGCCAGAGCTTACCCACCCTTCTGTCTTATAATCTTTGCCAGCTGTCTGGAAACCTTTGCCATGGCACGTTAGGAGAACAGGTGTTGCTGCATCACCCTGTCTCCACCCTCCATGTCCCCCACACAGGCGGGTGCTCCTTCCCCTAAAACAGACACCTGTCGCCTTCTGCCATCAGCTTGTTTTGTAAAATTGCCCAGGTGACATCTCCCTGTCATCTGAAGTCTCCCATTTTCTGAAGATGATGACTTTTCTTTTCCCTGGATGTGTTTCCCCTCATCCACTAGCTTCTTGTGCAGGGTGGATGGTGATGTCCTTGGCTTTTTTTTTTTTCTTTGGCCCTGCCGCAGGGCTTGCAGGATCTTAGGGATAGAACCCGGTGCCTTGGCAGTGAAAGAGCTGAGTCCTAAACACTGAACCACCAGGGAATTCCCTCCTCTGGCTTTTGTTTTACTGACTCCTAGTAACGTGTTGGTTAGAAACAGTCTTTGAGAGCCAGCACAGTGGAATCAGACACCAACTTCTTATTAGCTGGATGACCTTGAGAAAATGTCCTCTTTAAACTTCAGTTTATCTTCTCTTTAAAGTGAAGTCATATCATAAAGCTGATGTGGAGATCTGATAAGGTAACATATACAAAGCAGCTAATCTAGAATCTGGCTCCAGCAGCAACTCAGCACGTGGCATTTGAATATTATTTTAGGGCCACCATGTCTGGTTCTGCAGTTACTGTACTGCACAAAAGTGCCCAATCAGCTAGGAAGGGAGCGAGCAGGAGCTGAGAGAGTCATTTTCTGCCATTTATCTTCCTAGAGGACTCACCTTGTTTGAATGTGTCTTCCTAAATGTCTGTCTTTGCTTCGATTCATCAGCCGGGAGGGGTGTCTTTTGTGACAGGTGCTTGTCATCCCTTGTGGGTCTTTTACCTTTAACCTCACGCACAGGCTGCTCCTCCCTCCACTCTCCCTAGGTTCCCTTTGGAAGGCTTTCCCCTCTCCAGGGGGACACAAGCCCTACACCAGGGCCCAGCATGGTGGTTCACACCCCAGTCTCTGTTGGGCAGAGAGGAGCTGTCTTACCTTTCAGTGCAGGCAGACTAGAGCTATTGACTGTGCCAGTTCTGTGCTGTGGAGGGGACCCTGATGCCTTACCAGGGTTCATGGCTGAGTGGAGGAGTGATATGTGAAAAGGAACAGTGTCCATGGAATGGGAAGGGCTGTGGCGGGTGGGATGTGGTTCCCAGGATTCTTAGGGCAGCAGAAGGGCCCCTGCCCAGCCTAGACATGGATAAATCTGCCTGGAGGAAGCCATACTTGTGTTGAATCTTCAAAGATGAAGACTTGTCCAGGTGTAGTCAGGTAGAAAAAAGCCTTCCAGGATGAAGAAATTCAGGATAGAAAATAAAGTTTGTATTAACAGTGTTATTCACCTTGTCAAGGAACAGGCCCCTGAAGTGGTTTTACTAGAACTTTTGAATCCCGCACGTTCACTTTCTCAAGTTTCCTTGGTCTTCAGTGTTCCCCGGAAGTTGGCAGGAGGGTGCTGTCCTGGCCTCTGAAAGGTGAGGGAAGGGGACCCTAAGACCTATCCTACTTGGCTGAGGACTGAGGGTGACTTAGTTCCCAGACACTTCTCAGGCTTTGCTTGACCCCAAGCGTGGCCTTTACTCCAGCTCAGCCCGGCTGTAACCAGATCCCCGTGGCCACTTGCAGAAGAGCCAAAACCCTGTTCCCAGAAGAAGAGATGCCAGTGCCCATTGGGCAGCCTCTCTCCCATCTGCACCTTTGACCCAGTTCACCCAAGAAAACAACACTTCTGAGATCAAGCTGCCCTTGGCTTTCTTTCGGAGCTGGGGTGGGGAAGCTATTATGTTTCCACTAAAGGATTGTTTTTTCCCCGAAGAGGAAGCTCAGAGAAGGCCAGGGCCGTGCCCTTCAATTCTCCCATCACTGCATCACAAGCTGGTTCAGGGAATCAACACCATCTTTTTCTGCTGGATTCTCCCTCCCCTAATTAAAGTCTCTTCTTGCCCCTCTGGGGCTGCATGAAAACAAAAAAAGGGGGCTCCAGCCCTCCTCTCTCTGAGAAAATCGAATCTCCTCGTCCCCCATTTAGATCCTTTCATAGTTCCCTGTAGACCTCCAGACACAGACCACCCACTGTGGGGGGAGTCATAGTGAGGGGGGAAGAGCATGGATCTCCTTGCCTGGAGCCCCAAGTTGGGTCTCTGTTCTGCACTTACCAGCTATGTAACCTTGGGTGAGTTATTTAGTCTTTCTGATTCTCACCTTCCTCATTTATAAGATGAGATGACACCATTGCCTACCCCATAGAGCCATGGTGAGTAGCCCATGAGATTATGCATGTGTGGTATTTAGCATTCTGCCTAGGATAAAACAACCTCCCCAGACAGGTTGGCTATTCCTTCCTTAAAATTTTTATTGACACTTTAAGTTCTGGAAGTGGTACTTGCTCAATGAAAAGAAACTTAAAAATACTGGACTGTATAAAAAAAAGAAGGAAGAAAGGAAGGAAGGAAGAAGAAAAGGAGGGAGGGAGGAAAAATGGAAGAGAATAAGAAAGAAACCTCTCCTTATTCTCTCTCCCAATAGGTGAAAACCATTCAAATGTAGTATATCTCTTTCTAGTCTATTATTTATGCACTTATGATCTTTTAAACATATATTATGTGTATATGCCCTTTTATGTTTACTTTTTGCAAAAAATAGAAACCCAATATACAAACTATCCAGTAATTTGCTTTTTCTGCTTTGTGTTGTAGAGATAGCTTCACAATGGTACATGGAGGTCTATCTCTTTTTCTCTATTAACTGAATAGTATTCTATGGCATAACTAGACCACCATTTATCCAACCCATTGCCCATTGACTGACAAGCAAGTTGTTGTTAGTTGCTTACTTTTATAAGTGATGCTAAGATAAAGCATCATTGAGTGGACCTCTCTGTGCTCATCTGGAAGTACCTCTTTATGATAAATTCCTAGAAGAGGCATTGCTGGGTCAAACGTTAGGAATACTTCATATTTTAGAAAAATTGCTAAAGTTTGCTTCCTAAAACACTGTGTTGTTTTCCCACCAAACAACAGTGTATGAGAGGACATTATCCCCACTGCATGAAATGGGGTACCAAGATTGTATATTTCTTTATTTCTTTGGAACTATCACACAAGATGGACCACATTGAAAGAATATTTGTTTCTCGGCCCTAACCAAATAATTTTCAATGTGCAAACTTCTATAGTCATAGCCCATCCAGATGTGCCTACATTTATTGCTCTCCTAGATGACAATGAGGTACTCCAATCAGGCAAACTCTCATTTTTACAGAGAGCAATGAAGAAGGAAGAATGCAACTTCTTGGGCTTGTAAATTAGATGTTTCTTTTGTGAAGGTCACACCTGGTCTTCAGTGCCAGAATTTCTCTTATATATTGTCACCCAATTCTTAGAAGCATTTAACTTTCCAAAGGGCACAGCCTGCTTTGCATTGGCAAGAGGGGGTAGGATTTATGGCTCCTGGGTCACAGTTTCATGCCAACTTCTGAGTAGAGTTTTTCCCTATCTAAATTTGGACAATGTGCCTACCTTTCCAGAATTTGATAACTGATGGATTCTCTAACTGATGGATTGACCCCAGAGAAAGCAGAGAATTGGATTATCTATCCAAGGGACTGTGACAAAATCAACTCCTTTCCACAGCATTTCCTTATAGTTCAGAAGACACTTTTTCTTGATGTTGCAATCCAGAATTTCTCGTATTTTCAACTTTCAGGGATGTCTAACTATCCAAATCATGACCAATTTTATTGAGAAAGGGAGAGGAAAATTTGGGGGGGGGGTTGAAATTGTCAATGAGTGAATTATCTGTACCCTTGTAGCAGAGCCAGGGTCAAGTCTTTGTCAACAGCAGATGGGACAGAGACCTGCCAAAACCAAATTACTGACGTGAAAGGAAGCCCTGATTCCTCGTCCTGATTCCTCCCCTGAATAGCTGTATGATCTAAGGCAAATTACTTAACCTTTCTGAGTTTCAGTTTTTCCATATGCAAAGTGGGCATAAGTCTTTGCATAACTCATACAATGGTGATGAAGAGAAATGCCATAATGGGTATAAAAAATGTGCTGTCTACTGGGAAACACATAAACATGAAAGGTATGGATAATATTTGGTTTTAAAATCTAGCCTTCATTTTATGGTGCCTGATTTTCTTGGCATTCACAACACTTAGAAACTAATAATAAAGCCATGCTGTCAAGAGTACAATTAAGGACAAGTTGGAAGAATGCCCAGATCCTGAGCATTTGATCTCAGTGGAGCAGAGCACATTTGAAAGCGCTGGTGAAGAAGAAGCCAGATTTCTGGGGAAGTCCCTCCATGTGATCCTCGTAACCCTCCCACCTCCCATCCTTCTCCCAACTCCTCAATAATTTGCTCCGCTCCATCCCCTGCAACCTTAAGAGTCTAGGATCCCAAGATCAAGGTTTGTCCTAGGGAGGGATGGACCAAGGCAGACTCTACTTTTCTTTTCTCCCTTTCCCAGCCACCTAACTCAAGTATGTAAATAAAGGCTAGGAAAAGTCTTGAAGGAGGATCAGAGGATCTCTGATTTAGGCAGATAGGCGAGAAGGGGAGGGCTCCTTATGAGAATGTCAGAACTTTCTTTTCTGACTGAGCGTCTACCTTGCCCCACTCCCCGTTTTTCCAGAAGCTAGTAGAGAGGGCTCTCCTGGACACCCGAAGAGTCTAAGTGAGCACACTGCTCACTGACTACCTTGCTCCTGGACTCCCACGCAGGTTGTATGACTTTTACCCACTGGTCAAATCTTGAGCAACTTAGAGAACAAACCAGAAAGGGAGATGAAATTTTGCAGATAAATAGGCATCTCTCAGATTCCTGTCCCATCTAGAAGGTTAATCCACCCTACAAAACCAATGGGCCCATCTCCTAATCTCTGGTGTCCCAGCAATTAGATAAATTCCCCTGATGATGGGGACTCCATGAGAGGTCACCTGACAAGCTCTGTGATTGAGAATGACCCATGCCCCTCTGCTGAGGCCAAGTCACAGTCTTGCTGTCACTGAAGGTCACTGCAGTGCCCCTTCCTGTAGATCCTGACCTCAGGAGTCTCAGGCCTCTTCCCCAACTCCTGAGGCCCACAGATACAGCCACTGCAGCAGGCAGTTCTGGTTAGTTCTGAAATAAAGGAACTTAGGTCAGAGTTCTCACCAGAAACAGGGCACACAGCCAGGGGAGCACCGGGCTGGGGAGGCAACACAATTCGAGTAAACAAAAGGACCTTTCAGAAATGTTCTCTGAACCTACTCAGGCCCCCGCTACCTTCCTGGAAGGTGGGAACGGCCATCTAGTGGGATCCCCCAAACCCCCACGCACAGCACCTGAGTCCTGCCTGGCATTCATGTTGCTTTCCCATTTGCTAAAAGGCAGATTACCTCCATTCTCTGTTGCTAATTCAGTTTCAGTGTCTTATTTTTTATGAACTCATACTCTTGTGACCTGGTAGCATGTGAAAAATCATTTAAAATATTTCATTTGATACTCTCTTCAGAATTCTCAGATGGTGGCATGAAAGCATTGTGGAATGTTTGCTTGTAAATGACTCATGTGGTGGGTGTGAATATGTGGTGTATTGTGTGTGTGTGTGTTATGTACAAGTATGTAGCATGTGTTGTGTTATATGTGTTCTGTGTGTGGTGGGTGTAGTATATGGCGTGTGGTGTGTGGTGTGTGTGGGGATGTGCATGAATGCACACATCTTCACGAGCACGCACTTGCTTGTGAGTACGTGTCCTCTACACTGAGCAGTGGGATAGGAACAGAGCTAAGAAAACACACGAGCCTCACAAATTTAATGCAGAACAAAAGATGCAAAGCTCACAGATTAATTCACTCATCAGAGAACCATTTACAAAGGTTTTGGTACGTCTCATTTTGGCACATACATAGGAGGAAATCTACAAGGAAAACCAGGATTGCTGGGCCCGTGATGTATCATTTATTCGTTCACTTGATACCTATTCATAGAAGTCCTACCTTGGGCACCCTCTGCTGTGCCTGTACCTCTGGCTACACGGTGAAGAACCACAGTGACAGGGACCCTGCCTTCAAGGAGCATGCAGTCTCGGGGGAGAGAAAGCTCACGACAGCGCAGCCTGGGAAGTGCTTTGGCAGAGGAAGTACAGGGAACTCTTTAGCCCCCTTTGCTTTTATACCCCTTCCTGGTTTAGCCTCGACCTGACTGCAAGACTCCTTCTTTTTTTTTTTTTTTTTTGCGTTACACGGGCCTCTCACTGTTGTGGCCTCTCCCGTTGCGGAGCACAGGCTCCGGACGCGCAGGCTCAGTGGCCATGGCTCACGGCACGTGGGATCCTCCCGGACCGGGGCACGAACCCGCGTCCCCTGCATCGGCAGGCGGACTCTCAACCACTGTGCCACCAGGGAGGCCCAAGACTCCTTCTTGTTACTCAAACCTACCAGCCTCAAATCTGGCTCAGCTTTGGGATGCCCTGACGAACCCTCAGGAAAGGAAAGCGATGCTGGGCCCCTGCTGCAGGGAAAGCCAGAGCAGCTGAGCACAGACTGGGCTTTGAGGTTCCTATAGGACATGGCAAAGAGGGAAACATAAAAGACCACATGACCAAACTGTCTCCTGAAATACTCTGACAGATTACATCATCAAATGGTAAAATTTCTCCTCTGTCATTCATCTATTTTCTAATTATTGATTTCAAGTACAGCTAGAGAGTACTGTATTCTCTAATTGCAATGTTCTCTCCTTTTCCCTCTTGATTCTCATCTTCCAACTTTTGCAGAAATGAACACATACTGATGAAGAAAATTTTTGAAATTTTTATTCAAAATTTATTATTATCTGCAATTTTTAAGGTGGATTTTAAGACAATATTTAAATCTTTTATATTAAGAAATGTTTCAAACATACCAAAGAATATGTGTACACATAATTTACTTTCAAGGTATAAAATAAGCATTCATGTACTCACCTCAGAGCTCCAGAAGTAGAACATAAAAATATATTGAAACTCTCTTTGCTTTCTTTCTAATTAGCAGGTAAACAGTATCTGAAACTTAGTGTTTATTATTGCCTGATTTTCTTTGTAGATTTTCCCTTAGGTATGTGCCAACACATACCTAAGGGCGCAGGCCTTCAAGGACCCTAGTTTTACATGGGTTCACCTAACTCATCAGCTCACCACTAAGTTAAATCCAAAGCCCTAGCCTCCCGGAATAGCCAGGCAACTTGGGCTGCAGACAACTTTAGTGGTCACCTCTCTGGATTTGTGCTCCTGCTTTGCTTTTTTGGCCTCTGATCAATTCCCCAAGCCGTGTACTTAAAGAGCATTTAATATTTTATCCAGCATTATAATGTGTTTTGAAGAGAGCAGGTTTTAGGATATGTTGGGTGCCATATTGCCAAGGAAGTCTACCTGCTCCTTCATGGGCCTTTCCAATTGGCAGTCAGATCTTCAGTGTAGGAAACCTCATTCTGTGCAAATCCAGTGCACTGAAGTACAACCAAAGGGAAAATATCTTGGGGAAAGAACTGACATTTACAGAGTGTTTGCCATGGGCCAGCTGTTACAAAATGTAATCCTCACCTAACGCTTTGAAGGAGATGCTTTTGTCCTCACAGACTGAGTCTTCGGTAGTTAAGAAATCAGTCCACAGTTACACAGGGGTGGAACTGGGACTCAGAACCCTTTTTTTTGCTACTTTATAGATTCAGTTGTTTCTTCACAGCTCTTCTCCAACCATAGAAGAGTTTTTCTCTGCTGATTAGAAAGTTATCCAGTGTCTTCTTAAACAGCAAAGGACCAGGACTTCTCTTTCACCAACTGATGCCAGACAATCTCATGCAAAATCTAGAATTCTAGCCAATTTTTGGAAAACCTTATTACCAACATTTTTATAACTTAGAAAGAGTATATATATATGTGTGTGTGTGTGTGTGTGTGTGTGTGTGTATGTATATATACACACATGTATGTATATTACATATATATATATATATATATACACATGCACACACACAGACACACCTTCTTTGAAAATAATGAAAAAACCCTTTAAATAACTTTGAGACAGACACTTCTTGAATATCGTCAGGCTTCACAAGCCCCAGCACAATACCCTAAAATCGTAGATATTCATTAAATACTTCTTGAATGAACAACTGCTATTACTCGTTACTGCAGAATCAAAATGTGTCCACAAACATCAATGTCATGGATAATTCAAAATGTGTTGAGGTGTTACAAAGGCACATGCCTCCAAGATTAGGGTTTGAACATTCCAATCCACCCTGTGCTGTTCTCAACCACATTTCTTCTCCCTGAGTCAGTGTGCATCCACTCCCCAAGCTTTGTCATTTCTTTTAGCACCTCGTACCCTCCTCTGGTATGTGGGAGAGTTTGAGTCCCAGATTTCATTGAATCTGAAATCAGTGCACTCGATTTCTCTCTCTCAGGTGCTGTCATTGGTCTCAGTGAGGAGGCTTGTGCCCTGGTGCACCCCTTCCCAGCATATGTACCTGCCCCTGAGAGCAATGATGTCCTTAAACACCCCCTCTGCTGGGGGGGCCACTGCCATCTTGCAGATCTGTGATGCTTCCTGATACATTATCAGATTTTTCCATTAGACTCTTTGGGTTTACTGATAGCCCTCTTCAATGTGCTCACTTAAGAAGGGCAATACCTTGCTTCTCTTCAGTTGGTGGAGTCACCTAATCTCATCCAAGGATCACCTTCTGTTAGTGGCTTTGAGAAAGTCCACCTCTCTCCCTGGCAAGCTCATCTTTGGAAAGAGGTTGCTGTTGAAAAAGTGAACCCATGGAGGCTTCAGCTTTGCTTTGCTAGTGTAAAGAGACAAGAAAGCAAATAACTTTTTCAATATCACTTTAAGCGGAAGCGTAAGACTGCCTCTTTGAACTGGGAAATATTTATTTTTTAGTGCACCGCTCTTGGCAGGTTTGCATCAAAAGGCTCTATGTATGGGGAAGGAGGTGGAGACAGGTTAATCGCCTTGAGAGAAACAGCTTGTAACATTAGCTTCTTTCTCTCCACCTTTTCTCCAGCAGTAAGAAGAGCTCAGCTCAGAACTATGAAAAGTTGAATGTATGGAAGCCTTCATCTGACTGCACGTTCATGTTCTAAGGAAACTGGTCTCTAGGTGTTTAGAATACTGAGAAGCAGTTTTTCTTAGATCCTGCCCTAGCTCACTGAAAGATTAAAAAACAAACAAAAAATAATACATTTTTATTTAACCTCCTTCTCTAGAATTTTGCTACTAACTGTAGTGTCAAGAGCAACAAATTTAGTATCTTAGAACATTTAGCATTCTCCAAAAAGTAAAATGTTTCTTAATTACAAGAAAAGTTAAGCTTGTATCATTTGAACAACAGGGAATTTAAGTAAGCTCAGATTAGAAATAGAAAATATAATTTTCAAATCAGTACCTGAGACAATTGAAAAATATCTGGCTAAATTGAAAATGTTAAGTGCATACTATATATCTCCAATTAAGTGACCAAAACCCATGAATGCACTCTAAATAAATTTGTATTTATTATGATGAATGAAATCAGATTTTTACTTTGGGAGGAAGAAAAGCGCAATTTTTCTAAATTGCCATGTATGATTTTAGAAAGGTAGAAGAAAAGTGAGACACATTAGAATGAAAGAATTGTCTCATTCAATTTTGTGCACTTTTCTTGACAAAGAGGCAACATCATTGGCCCCCCACCTCAACCCTACCCTTTTCATACTATCATCCTGGCTTGAAATTCTACCCATTCTTGCAGGTGAGTTGCAAGTTCCATTTCTGGGAATCCTTTTCCATTCATTCCAGTCCAGGCTGATCCCTCTTTGGCCTCCAAAGGTGCTTTCTACTCCGTTTTCTCATCTGGCTTCAGTTCCTTCAACAAATACAAGCCCCACTGAGGTTCCCAGCTCTATGCTGCGTCCTGGGGACGCTGCAGTGAACATGACCCATCCCTGCTATCCAAGAGGAAGAGGTAATTAAAATATGAGTCCACTGTAAAGGTAAGTTCAGAGGGTACTGGGAACCAAGGACTGAGCATTGCTGAGGCAATGAGAGACACACCCAGAGAAACAACTTAGGACTGCAGGACGCTGTAGCTTAGCTGCTCTGGGCCACCTTTCTTCATCTGCAAAGAACAATTGTTTCAAAGGTGTGTCAGGATTAAAGGAGGTAACTTATGTAAAGCCCCCATCCCAGGGGCCAGCACTTTTGCACACTCAATGCATCCCTTCTGGGAAGCTTTGTTCTATGAAGCATCTGAACCAGGAGGCAGAAGGGAGGCCAACAGCTTCTCAAACCAAAAGTCTGAATAAGATAGTGTTGTTCACGCTAAGTAACTTCTGCTCTAGTTTATGTTAGAAAGTCAGCATAGGGCTTCCCTGGTGGCGCAGTGGTTGGGAGTCCGCCTGCCGATGCAGGGGACGCGGGTTCATGCCCCAGTCCGGGAAGATCCCACATTCTGCGGAGCGGCTGGGCCCGTGAGCCATGGCCGCTGAGCCTGCGCGTCCGGAGCCTGTGCTCCGCAACGGGAGAGGCCACAGAGGTGAGAGGCCCACGTACCAAAAAAAAAAAAAAAAAAAAAAAAAAGTCAGCATAACACCAAAATCCTAAATAAGTGTGCTCGTGAAATGAAAGTTTGTCATTTCTATTTCCACCAATTCAAGAGCTAACATCTGCCATATCTTTCCAGAGGTGCACATATTGCTTAAATTCTATCCATTCAGCTCATTTCTCAAAAATGTTTCAAACTGAACTGAAACATAAACAGATTCCTCTGTATACATACCACTATTCCAACTGGGGAAGTTATTTTTGTAGAGAAATTCTTGGTTAAGTGATAACGTGGTACCTGGCAGTGAACCCAACAGATATTTCTGTTAAACTGGGTATAAAGTAGTGATCCTTTAAGGATACTTACTTGCTATTTGTAAGTCGTCAGCTTATGATTGGGGAATATATAGCAGCTTTTACTTTGCACAAGACTGTGGGACTGTCTTTCAGGTCCAGGGATGACAGACATCTAAGGCGACACAAAACTGACCTCCACAGCTCCCATGGTGGTGATGGGTGGGTTTGCAGTAGGCAGAAGAAGTGCTGGTAGACCAGCAGCCAGAACATCCCTAAGTCCCTGCGGCCTGATGGAAGGAGAGGTTTGCCTCTTGGCACAGCTGCCATGGCCAACCCACTTCTCCATAATTCTCAGTTCCTGGGCTCCATCCATCCTCATTCTATGATTCTAGCTTGATGAATAGAGGACCAGGAAACTCAAGGTTTGGATATAAAATAAATACAATTTAAAAATCATCGCTGGGCTTCCCTGGTGGCGCAGTGGTTGAGAGTCCGCCTGCCGATGCAGGGGACGTGGGTTCGTGCCCCGGTCTGGGAAGATCCCACATGCCGTGGAGTGGCTGGGCCCGTGAGCCATGGCCGTTGAGCCTGCACATCCGGAGCCTGTGCTCCACAACGGGAGAGGCCACAACAGTGAGTGGCCCACATACCGCAAAAATAAATAAATAAATAAATCAAAATCAAAATCAAAATCATTGCTGTACAGCAGAAACTAACACAACATTGTAAATCAACAATACTCCAATAAAAATTAATTTTAAAAAAAGGAGGCAAGCATAAAGAAGAAAATCGACACTGACTGCAACAACAAGCAAACACAATGAATTACACTGACAAGAAGTCCTCAAGCAGAAATAAACCTGCAGAAAGACCTTGGGGGAAAAACAAGAACTTCACAGAATTTAGTTTGTGAGAAGTATCAAGTTTTATGACATAAGATATTATGCTTAAAGACACATAAAATGATTTTAATATCCGTGTATCAGTCTCCAAAAGAGATCGTTCCATACTTATCTATCAGGAGACCTCTCCTGGAACTATTTTGGTTTTTTATTATTTTTGTTGTTTACTGTAAAGTAAATACCAAAGCTACTTGAAAAGAATCAAAAACTAATAAATGTAATTTTCATAAGAAAAAAATTTAAATAAAAATATAAAAATTATTTGAAGCAGTTTTGAAAATTTTTCTATATCTACTTGAGTATGGGACCCTTCAGATTATCCTTTTTTTTTTTTAACTAAAAGACTGGTACTACCCTTGCCTTATCATCCGTCTTTTCACCAAACCTTAGCCATTTGCAGAGTTCCAATCTATCCTCCAAGAACCAAGGTTCAGGATACTGTATATATTTCTTTAAATTGCAGCACAGTCTCCAAAGCCATCAAAACAGAAGCTTATTCCTATGTAAAGTAAAAAAGGGCAACTTGAAAAAAAAAAAAAACAACAACACTGAAACCAAAACCAACTTAAATTTTTCTCCTATTTGAATGTTTCCCTTTCCATAAATTCAGAAAACACTTTGCTAATTAATTTCCTTACAGTGACTGGAAGAGCAGACCAAGGAAAACCAAACAAATGTAGAAACATAAGTAATGCTTCCCAATGAACGAAGAATTAAAATCCCAGCTCACTGTATGTATGTAGAATATCCCAAGAGAATATCAGCCAGTGCTCCCTAATGAAATAATCGATTCCGAAAGTGTTTTGGAGTTTTCTAGACACAACTTGAAGTGCCTCCCTAGGCTTTGCATGTACTGTCCCCTCACCCTGGAATACTTTCCATCCCTTGTCTGTCGGTCTGTCTGTCTTATTCAAACAGAAATTAATTCTTCAAATGTTAGATCTGTCTTTTATTCTTTTATAGACACTTTCTTAATCCCCTCAGAAGAATTCATTACTTCCTTACTCCTTGGAATCTTATAAAAGTATTTCTTGTGGCACATATTCTGATGTTTTCTTATTAATTCTTTCCATATCTGTATCTCATTGTAGACTGAAGTGCCTGTACTCTTCTTTATGTTTACAACATTGTACATAGTAACCAGGGCATGGTAAGTGCCTCACAGATGTTTCTTGAACTGAATTGGGATGACCTTGAACTTACATTACTGTTTAGTTCATTTTCTTTCCATTAATTCTCCCTTAGGTTAACCCCAGTTCTCCCTCCTTTAACGTCTACTCACTGCCGCTATTTCACCCTTTTGAGGCAACAGAGAATACGTTTATTTCCTCTTCCAAATAAAGCCTCATGCAAAATGGAAGGCATCATTCATGACACCCATAATGAAACACCCCTCAGTCTTTACCCACATGACATGTTTCTAGGACCCCTCACTGGTGCATGGATATGTATACTCTTGCATCACTTCCTCCAAGTGTGGTGGCCAGAATGAGAGCCCAGAGAGCAGACGTAGACTGACCAGTGAGCAGCATGAAGCATCACACTTCTGCTGGAGCAACCTACAATTATATCAGGGTCTTTTTAACATATGACACTGCACTGCTGATTCCAGTGAAATTCAGTACACTCTAAGTCAGAAATAAACTGGCATTTATGTTACTATAATCTCTCGTTTGCACACTTTAACAATTTGATCACATTTTTTTGTAAATGATCTTAAATAATTCTCCAGATATAGGCAAAGACCGTCTGGCTATTGGCAAATAGGGATGTCTTTTTGACCTTGTGAATTATCCAGTTATGGATCATCATGTGAGCAGGGTTGATAAATACCACGAGGACAGATAAACAGGATGATTGTCAGACTTGAGGCTGGGGATTCTCCGTAGAAACCTGCTGCAACAGACCTGCCTATTGTTAAGATGTGGAGATGTGTCCCACATCAACGGGCAAAGAGCTGCTTCCCTGAGCCCCTGGAGTCCATTACAAGGAGTCGCCAGGAGGCTGCTCAAGCTCTGTGCTCAGTGGCCAATCCAGCTGCATAAATGCTCTGGCCTCAGCAGTTGTTAAATCTTACCCGTTGTTATAAATTTTGACCACCCTCTTCCCCCTGAGCAGAAAGGGGATTTCACGTGGACTCCAAGTACACAAATGACTGTTTCAGAGAATCATAGCCAGTGAGTCTCCAAATCCACAGGGAAGAAGGCAAAAGGAGATGCGTTCAGCTCTAGCAAGGACCTAGTGTGGACTCCAGGATGCGGGGCTGACCCAGGATGTTCCTGTTCTCCCATCGGTCAGCCTTGTAAGCCAGATGGGCCCCCCCAGGCGTTGAGGATAAAAGCCCAGGCCTGCCTGATCATGGCTCCGCACGGTTCCTCGGGGTCTGAGATCCTCTAGGCTGAAAGCCAGAAGAGAAGGAGCATGTGTAGGAGGAACCGTTCTCTAATATTAGTCTCTTGACGCTTATAAGAACTGAAACAAATGATCGTTTACTGGTATCTTGCACCAAACCCGCCTGGAGAAGAGAAACTATCAGATGTTTCAACTCAACAGCTGCACATCAAAAATAGTAGTCTTTTAGACACTGGGAGCTGCGCAACGAATGCCAGAAGCAGGTCCAGGATGTTGGAGGCGCTGACGTTTCTTGTTCCTGGAATGAAAGGAAGCAGCATTGCTGTCACAGGTCCAATTGAATGCATTCGTGATTGCGATCACACTACTGTGTGTGTGTGCGTGTGTGTGTGTGTGTTTGTGTACACATGCTTGAGCGTAAGCACTCATTCCAACACAGGCAAACAATGGTTAAGGAAAGTGTATGTTAAAGAGCTAGTTAATCACCATTCAAAAATCTCTCTAAAAGGATCCATGGGCTTGTTTTCTTCTACACTCATCCGTCAGGAGACTCACAAATTTTAAAAAGCTACGTCTATAGACAAGGGCATTCTGTGCACGATCTAGGCATTTCTCCCGCGTGTTACCCCACAGAATACACAGAATGTGGTCTATTCTCTGGGAAACATGATTTCCATACCCAGGCTGCTATTGATGTCATCGGGCTGGGAGTACATCAGCCTGCTCGGGGATGGGTACACCAGCTGTTCTTCAACCAGCTTCTGTTCTGACGGGTCAGCATCTAGACTGTACAGATTGATAAATATTTTGAATGTTGCTCCCAGTTATCATGGGCTGGTAATTGAGAAATAGTACCATGAACATAAGAAAAAATGGCATAGTGTTCTCTGCTTTGGAAAGCAGAACTGCTTTCTGGAGTGACCGGCTGCTCAGTTGACATTATATTCTTTTGTTCACCAGTGGCAGTTGTGTAAGGCTCTACTATGTGTTTTGAATCTAGAAATCCACTGACTTTGGTCTGATCTTTCATGATATTTATAACTTGTTTAGTTATGTTTAGGATTTAAAAAAAAATCTTCAGTTAGCACCAGTAAAAAACATTATTGCTATTAAAATTTTATTATAATTGTTCTTCAATAAAAATACCTTTAAGTTCTTTTCCTCCAACTGAAATAATTATTTTTATAATGCAATTCTTGATAATCAAGAGTTTTCTTTGAATCCCAACAGCAAGTAACAGAGCAAAATTATAGCTTAAGCAAATGAAAACTTCAGAGTGTAAGCAGTCCAGGGCTGGTATGGTGGTTACCTGATGGATGGCTCCCTAAAATACTCAGGGACCTAAATTCCTTCTAGCTCTGTGCTTCGTCAGCACTAAAGTACAGCCTTGTTCCTCAAAGTTCAGTATTGCAGCGAAAGCTCCAGCTATTGCACCTTTATTCCAAGTATCAGAGTAGAGAAAGAGAAAGAAAAAAGAACGTAATAGAGAATGCCTTCCAACTGTCATTCAGGGTAGGATGTCAGAGTCTGCTATAAAACACACAGCAGGTGGCAGTCTGATGACTTTGACTACACACTTATAACCTGGGTTTTGTAGAGAATGGAATGAAAAGGTGCAATATTTAGCTTACATTGTATTGGTCAGAACTTATCCAAAATGGATCACATCTAACTGCAAAGGATGTTAGGAAAGTCTGTTTTTTTTTAAGTGACCATGGGCCCAATTAAAAATCAAGACTTCTGTTGCTATGGAAAAATATTAGACCACATGCTGGGAGACAACTAGTCATTTCTTCAGCAAAAGCCATGCTTTTAGAGAGGAACAGGTTATATTGTATTCACTTCTGCACTGAATATTCACTAGCTATTCTTATCCTATTTAGAGGTCTATTCACTTCTGAACTGAGCCACCTAGAAAGAGGGTATTCATAATTTTCAGACCCCCAGGTGGTTTTATAACTTCATTCATTCATTCACTCAATATTGGCAGAACACCTATTATGGGATGAGACCTCTACTAGAGTTTAGGGATAGTGAGATGTTCATCACGGCCCCTGATGTCATGGAGCTGTCAGTCACAGAGAGAAGACCAGCACTGAACAAGTGAAGATAATAGAGTGTATACTCTGGGAAGCTTGGGGCAGGGAGACCCAAGTTAATGTGAAGTGACTAGCGTGTGGATGACTAAAAGGTACTGACAGAGTATTCCAAGGAAAGGGAGCACATGTCCCAAGTCCTGAGAATTAGAGAGAACACAAGATTTTTGAGGACCTGACTGATTTTCAACATCTCTGGAGTGTTGAATTCAGAGGGGAGAGTGCTGAGAGATAAGGTTGGTGAGAGGCAGGGACCCCAATATGAAGAGTCTCTCAGCCATATTAGACTCCGTAGCGTGCTTATGGGCATTGGTCAGTCACTGAAAAGGAGGCTTATTGTGACTGCTGTCTAATAACCATACCCAGCATCTACTGAGTGTTGAATATGTGCTTGACATTGTGATAAATGTATGCCATGCATCGTCTCATTGACTATTCACAATAAACTCTGAGGAAGATACTATTTCGTTGTCCCCATTCCATAAGTGAGAAAAGTGAAGGCCAGAGAACTGAAGAAACTGCTCAAGGTCACTTAGTTAACAAGCGGTTGTACCAAGACCAACACAGAAATAGTCTGAAGCCATCCTCAGTCCATGGCCTAGACTCCGTGCAAACTAGATGCGGCCAAGCCTGGAGTCTAGCTATCGGAAGGCACTAGGTGTACAAACACATTATTTTAAACTACAACTTTCACTTCTACTGCAAATCATTTCAGAGATCCTGGCTCTGAACCTGCATCTTGGTGCTGGATTGTGACAGTTTGACCACTCTGGTAGACCCCACTTGTTCTTTTTTTTTTTTTTTTTTTTTGCGGTACGCGGGCCTCTCACTGCTGCGGCCTCTCCCGTTGCGGAGCACAGGTTCCGGACGCGCAGGCTCAGCAGCCATGGCTCACGGACCCAGCCGCCCCACGGCACGTGGGATCCTCCCGGACCGGGGCACGAACCCGCGTCCCCTGCATTGGCAGGTGGACTCTCAACCACTGCGCCACCAGGGAAGCCCCCACTTGTTCATTTTTAAATGGATGCTGTTCTTTCTACTCTGCCAGTCAAACAGCACTCTTGTCTGCCTCTGTAGAGCCGAATTGTCTGACCTGTGGGTCACGGGGTCCTCTGATTGGTTCTAGAAGCATATGGCGCTCTCAACACCAGCCGCTGTGATGCTGAGCATGGATGATTCCCAATAATCTAGAAAAGAGGGGATATGGGAAAAGGAAGAAGCCCTAGTGCTGGTACCTTTGGAAAATGCTTCCTACTCCTGCTTTAGATTTTTGGTGTTCGTTTGTTCCCCTGGCACAATTAATGTTACTGACTACAGTGGGCCAAACATAGTGACCCCAGAGTCAGGTGGCTCCTTGGATCAATATGCATGAGGTTTCTTTGCTGCAGTAGAAACTACAACAGGGCTGACTCCTGATGCACGGTCTGAGTCAAAACTCCAGGGTGCCCTCTTTTCCCCGTGCATGCGTGTAGCCTCCTCTCTGTTGGCTACTGTGCAGAGAGCTTAGCCAGCACCAGGCAGTGTCGTGTCAAGGTGCCAGATCCTGCTGTTACTATTTTTGACAGCAGCGGTAACTTACCACCAAACCTTGGACTCGGAGGGCCAGGAAGGCCCATGTTCTCATCCACATCTGGTACTGCTGCTAAAACCAGCTCTGTTTTGTCTGCATTGACAGCATACTGAGAAAATCCAAGCATCCACAAAACAGAAAATCTGACAAGTAAAAATACCTCAGTAATGTACAAAGAGTTGAGGTAATGGGTTTATTCATTGTAAAAGCAGCTGGTTTTCCTTGTCAATGTTTGTTTGGTTTAAAACAAGGGAAGATCCTTGTTGCCAAAGGAATGGATGGAATACACTGTAGTTTCTTCTCTTTGAGTTCTCTCACTTCTAATAGAGGCAAACTGTTGATGAGTCTGCCAAGAGCCCTAATCTTCTTTGTCTGGATGATGTGTTAGATGGAGTTTAAAATTCTGGGATACAGCCTTTATCACATGCTTTTCTTTGTGGAAGGATCAACCCTCCACCTTCCTGACATGAATTTTATGATGGAACAAAAGAAAAGCTCAGAGCTTATTCTGATGGAATACTGTATTATGCTAAATGCTTTTTTCTGGATAGAATCAGAATAATATTTTAAATTCATTAGATATTCACTGAACCATAGAGTGTTCTCAGTGAGAGCAAAGTGTTGACACTTATCTATACTGCTGCATGAAACGAGAGTCAGTCCTGTGGTGGGGAGGAGAAAAGAGAGTATCAATTTGGTTTTTACCACAAAACTAGTAGGAAATGAGGGACTCGGTGACGTTTGTCTTTTACTTTGTGAGTTTTGTATATGCCACACACAGCTGTTCCTGTGAAAACGCACAGTGGAGTTTGCGCTCTAAAGAAGCAATAGGATTGAACGGGGCTTGTCCTATCATCATTGGTGTTTTGTTGGTTGTGATATCATCATTAGTGGTTTTTATTTGGGGATGGGTGTTCTTGGGGAAATAAAGGTAAAGAGAGATGTGTGACAGGGAAGAACAAATCTGACTCCATATTGGATCTGTGTCTTTTTCTTTAACCTTTGTATTCTATTGCTTTTACCACAAGTTAGTCACTAATGGGATGTTTCCTATAGCTTAAAGTATACATAATGGCCTGTCTCCAGGAGCCCTGTCTCCAGGAGCCCTGCTTCCCATGCCTGAGCTTTAAGCTAAAATATCTTTGTTTAGCTCACAGGAAACATCCTGACCACCTATGAATGGCTGAAGAAAGAAGAAATGAACACATCCCCTCCAGTGTCTGAGCAGAACCAGGAAATAGTTGCAACAACTTATCATCTTTTTTACTTTACCTCCTCCCCTCCCCTCTTTGCTCTATAAAAGAAACTAGCGTTCAAACTCTGGTAAGAGGGTTCTTTGGGACACGAGTCCACCATCTTCTTGGTCTGCTGGCTTTCTGAATAAAGTCGCTTTTTCTCTCCCCAACACCTCGTCTCATGATCGATTGTCCTGCTGTGTGGAGAGCAGTATGAGCTTGGCTCAGTAACAGATGGAGTGAACACAAGGAAGAGAAGGGCCCCAAAGTCCCCAAAGCAACAGAGGTGGATCCCCCAGGACGAAAACTTCATGATCTCGACAGCTTTCCAAATACAACACAATTTCATTTCTCATCTACATTTTCCATATTTCCCGGAACCGTAGGCTGTTTACAGAGTCAGGAGAGTTTTTGCTTTGACATGAAGTAATCCTGTCCTTTGGGAGCCCCCAACATTTAGCCAAGGTTTAAGAGAGTTCCAGAAACCACATTTTCGGTCCACCGTGGGTTTGTTTGCTTTCCTGTTGTGGGTGCTTATGTTGGAGGAAACAACCACACTGCTCGCACTTTTAAAGCTTTACTATATGGGAATATTTTTTTTCCCTTATAAAATCAGTCGTCCTGTGAAAATCATGAAACTACTTCAAAATGTTCTTTACTGTCATCAAAATTAGCCTGGCTCAAAATGTTATGACATTTAAAATTAATTATACACCAGCAATCTATTTCAAGATTATCTGGGACTGAAGAAAATAAACAAGAACCGACAAAGAAAAAAACCAAACCCCTGAAGCAATTCTGCGAAGTCGATCATTTTTATTAAATGTATCCATTTCTAGTCAAATCATTTACGCCTATGTAGTGCAAGTTTCTAATGAGCACCCTTACAGCTGAAGACTGCTTGAACTGAGTAAATGTATTACTGAGCTCTCTGCTAGCAGCTCAACAGCCTGTACAACTTTCCAGAGGGTTCCAGAAGGTTCCAGCTCTCCAGGTTGGGGGAGAGGGGTCCATGGTAGAAGTAGATGTAGACCTGGTTCCACAGGGGTCTCAGGAACTTCTCATTCTTCCTCTGAGATGGAAACTAGGGATGGTTCTTCTCACATGGTAATACGCCAGGTCAATTAGCCAAATGCAAGCCATCAAGGGAAGAGGGAAGCTACATCGGGGCCACCCTCGAGGGTCCTGGAGAGGGCTGCTGACTGCAGATGTGAATAGCTAAGCAGGCTGGAGCCCGGAAGTGACCCTTGAGCAGTGACTCTGGGTTTCCAGGCTGTGAGATATGCTGAATGGGAGATAAACTGTGGGAGGGGACCTGGGTACGCACGACCCTTGGCAGAGTATCCCCACAGGTCCCCTGTCCTGTGCCCAGCTGCAGTGTTGGGCAGTGCTGGGCAGAAGCCAGCACACAGGTACAGCCCTCCCCTCAGAGGTTACAGTCAGGCGGGAAGACAGACTCACAGACACCTAACTGCAGACCAGGGCTCCAGGCCGCTCTGGGAGATGAGGGCAGGGACCCACGGTGCTCTCCCCTCGGCTTTGAAATCCCAGTTTACGCATTTGACTCTTTATTTCAGAAGATGTTTTGTGGGGGCGTGAGGTGTGCTTTATTCACTTTTCTCTGTTTCAGTTGTGGAACCACATAGCAGTATGAATTATTTCACTCGTAGGGGAAAGGAAAAATAAGTTCACACATGTAAGTGCATTGTGGTGTGGGGTACCAACGTCCACTACGTCATAGGCATCCCTTGTGAATGGTTTTTTTCCTTACAAGGTTTCTAAGCGCCAGGAATCCCTTGGTCTCCTTTGCCTCTGTACCTCTGGAGGCTAGGAAGAGAGAGGGAGAGATAGATAGAGAGGGAGAGAGAGAATACGCATGGGGCCCAATGTACATAGACATTCCTTTCTCCTCAGCCACGAGTCAGTCTGAACATTTGTCCACAGTCTCACGATTACCCTTCCCCACATTTCCTTCTTCCCACTGGTCTGGAATTGCCAGTCTCTTAGCCAAGGTAGATAATGAATGCAGGGAGGGATGATCGTTCATACTTTGCCAACAGCTTCGAATTAGACGTGGCCCAGTTTCCTGTTAGCCCCTCCTCTTACACACGCCAGCGTGGACACTGGTTCTGAGCCCACAGGCAGGCAGCAGAGCCCTCTCCATGTTGGGCCTCACCCCCTCTCTGTCCCCAAGGCACATGGAAAGCCAGGTGTGTGTAAGTATTCCAGCAAGGCCAGGGAAACAAGAAAGAGAGCAACTGAGATGTCGAGATTAAAAATAGGATAAACAGGAACTGAAAAGTCTGGGTTTCTATTTCTTTTCTGGTTCACTTTGTTTTCACATTCCCCCAGTGAACTGCTGTAGCTAGAATTTTTCTCAATTAAGCGGTCATTTGTCATCTGGGATAAGAAAATAAGACTTCTCGGACTTCTCCATGTAAAATTCCCCACCCTCCTCCCGACAGCATGTTCATTCTCAGCACCTATGAGAACAATCATCTAAAAAAAAAAAAAAAAAATAGTATCAACTTCAGGCTTTGCCCAGAAAAGTTAACACAGTTCCCTTCACAGCTCTCTATGGTCTCAAACTGAAAATGACATAGATGTAAGAATATCTGTTTAAACAGCTATTAAACAGCCAGGAGGCCTCACATGTTGAGTTCTCACTACTAGGGTCAGCCCTGAGATGGGCAGCTGTGGAATGAACAAGCACCGTGTCATCACTGCCCTAGTGACGACCAGGTTTCTACGTGCGGGCACCCATGTCCTCCACGTTGCCTGTCTGGCATCTTCTTTAGACCATCCCAAGGGAGGAAGGGTTTGCAAACCTTGTTGTGTGTGTGTGGATCCCTGAGATCAACAGCCAGACCCTCATTCGTCACGACTTTGCTTCCTAAAACTATAACTCCAGGCATGTAAAGCTCCTTATAAATCAAAAGGCCCCAGAGGCTTCACTAGCCTGAAACAGTAGAGACAGTGGGAGGCGCCTGTGTTGTCTGAATGAAACGCCCACTCAGCCAGCTGCAGGCTATCTAAAGCAAACATCCCTGCCATGGCCACTTGCCCAGAAACGGCAGCCGAGCTAGCCTCCCTGGGCGGAAGGATAGCCCAGCTCTGAACAGAGAGGTCCACGGATAGATGGATGGTGGCGGCGTGAGCTCTCAGGGCCCATCTCCCTCTGCCACCAATCAAAGTGGATGCTTCAAAATGACTCTACACAATGTGGACTCTCTAACTGCTAAGTCGATGTTTATTATATTCTAAGGAGCAGGGACTCTTCTGAACTTCCTGTGATCAAAAACGCTTGTTAATTGTTCTTACTTAAAGCCACATCTCCCAACATAAAACTCTGTTACACATGGACTGAATTAAAAGCAGGAGATTGTTTTTGTCTCCAGAACTCAGCTAATGCCAAAACAAATGTACATTAAAATACTGGACCCTTTTTTTTTTTTCTTTTCCTTTTATCTCTTCCTTTATTTTCCCCTACAGGAGGCAGTGAAACATAGGAAAGAAAAATGAAGATACTGGAACTTGAACCTCAGGGTGACTGGCAGGGAGTTTGCATTCTGTCTGGTGGAAGTATTAGGTCACAGGATTCATTAAATTGTCATGTTGCTTTTACTTTTTCCCCTGCTGGTTTTCTGGGGGTAGCTTTACAGTATGTGTTAATGGCTGGGAAAGGCCTCTCCAGAGTGGCTATTTTCTTGCTTAAATTAAGTTTTGTTTTGATGTATTTCCTCTAGATTCCCCACTTCTTGCAGGACAATATTCAGAATGGGTTTTTGATAAAGTAGTACCTCAGAAGAGCTCATGCATTTCGAAGGGTTACCAGATAAAATATAGGTTATTCAGCTAAAATTTAAATTTCAGATAAGTAGCAGGTACATTTTTTTTGATGTCCAGGTAAACTATGAATAATGAAATGTTGCATGGGATATAGAGAAGCTAAAATGTCATCCGTGTTGACCTGAAATTCAAATTTAATTGAGTGTCTTGTATTTTTATTTTTTAAACTTGGCAACCCAGGACAAGACAGCTCATTCAACCCTAGGGTCCTCTGAGCATTTGGAAGGTTGAACGCATTCTAGATAGTAATTATTCTATTCACTGGAACAACTGTTTCATTTCTATATTGCTACTCATACCAGGTACCTAGAAATGGTTGAGTCAACTAACATAATATTGCGAATTTGTTATCAGGTCGTATGAGACCATCACTAGCCAGCCCCAGTGAGAATCTGAAGATTATTCCAACATGTTTCCTAACAAGCTCAAGCCCTTTAGACTTGACTGGGGGAAAAAAAAAAAAAAAGATTTTTCACACAAGTGGAAAAGGCACTGAGTAATTAGTTAGGAAGTCTTGACCATGAAGGAAGGTGGTGATGCTTCTGTGTTTGAATCTGAGTCAAGGCCAGAAGTGCCTGCTATTTGCAGGATAGTTTCAATAGAAGATTATTCCCTAATTAGTTCCAAATTTGCAATTTTCTGAAAGTAAAGAACTGAAGAGTACAGAGGTAGTCTAGGACTTCTGACCTTCCTTTCAAATCTCAATTGCCAAAGTCAAAGGAGCCTGCTCTGAATTCGAAAACATTCCCAGGTTCGGCACACAAGGTCTAAAATTAAACTTAATTATCATCGCTTCACGATGCTCTGTTAGAGGAAAGTCTGTGAGTCAACAGGAGACGTCCCGCTCATCCTCTGCTCATCACCTACAGAGTGGTCCAGCCAAGAACGGCTGGAGACGCCACCGCCCGCATGTGGACTAGGACAGGGCATATGTGATCACATAGCCTCATTTTAGACATATATTTCTCTTAAACATCAAAAACAACAGAATGATTTTCTTGACTTACTGTTGGATGCACCTTTTTGTCTTTTAAAAATGTCCTTCCCTACACTAGCAGGGACCCTGCTGCTTGTTCACTCAAAACACCTCATGGGAAACTCTGAGAAATGCTTTATTTAGAAGCAATTGAGCCTGTGAGTCATGCAACTTTTTGCTTGTGCTTTTCTTCTTCAGTTCTCCTGCTACCATAAACATTTATATGAAGACAGGATATTTTACTGCATTTGAGAAGTCCATCTGCCACAGCTGCTTATTCCCCACCTGAAGTCATCAACTTTCATGAAAAGAAAATATCTGGTTTTCTTTCAAGTGCTGATAAAGACAAAAAAGAAAAGAATAATGACCCTTGAGCAGAATTACCTCTTCACTGAGTGTTTCTCACCACCCTCAGTAAAGCAGTGGTGCTTGTTTAATGCTGGAATCAGGCCTGTGGTCAGAGGTTCAGTTTTATAAGATGAACAGTATTCTAGGGCAAAGAAATCACCAAAGATGATGTTCCCTTCACGGGGCAGTGGAAAAATTACTCCTTTTCTTTTGGAGGAGACTGGGGAGAGAAGCAGGCAGTGTAAAAAGCACAGATTGATTTCCTAGTCACATTTTCCTTTTAAGTTTTTCAGATGTCTCATTTCAGCTCAAAAGTAGCCACTTGCTGAAAGTAAGACATTCCCTAGGTCTAAGGATTCTGATATAATTTAGTATATTCCTTCTTGGCTCCAGGGTAGGTTTATGGGTTTTTAGATATTTGATTAAAAGACAGATTTCATTTGTGATCTGGAATATTGCTGCCTTTGTGCCAGCTTCAATCCTCTTTCAACAGCAGTTTTACCAATATTTCCTTGCTTTAAAAAAAAATAAACAATAACAAAATTCTTTCTTGTTGTTTTTCCTCCATCACAGACTTATCCACTTTCTTTTCGGATACTTTTCCTTTCATGTTTTGATTACCCCTTCTCCAAGGTGCTGTCAAATTTCCCCTGGATAGTGCTTAGCACTGGAAAAAAGCGGGTTTAAAAGGTTACCTTCTCAACTATGTCAACACCAAGTAGATGTTAGTGATGATTCCTTGTTTCAGATGTAGAAAACTGACAATACACATCACTGCACATCCCTCAGTGGGTCTACAACATGAATCTGGAAAGCCAAGGCAGGCAGTGTGATGCAGCGATGGAAAGTAGAGGCTTCAACATTTCTCCAAAAAGACATACAGATGACCAACAGGCACATGAAAAGATGCTCAACATCAGTAATTATTAGAGAAATGCAAATCAAAAGTATGATGAGGTACCACCTCCCACCAGTCAGAATGGCCATCATTAAAAAGTCTACAAAGGGCTTCCCTGATGGCGCAGTGGTTAAGAGTCCACCTGCCGATGCAGGGGACGCGGGTTCATGCCCTGGTCCAGGAGGATCCCACATGCCGCGGACCGGCTGGGCCCGTGAGCCATGGCCGCTGAGCCTGTGCATCCAGAGCCTGTGCTCTGCAACGGGAGAGGCCATAACAGTGAGAGGCCTGCGTACCAGAAAAAAAAAAAAAAAAGTCTACACAAAAATGCTGGATAAGGTGTGGAGAAAAAGGAGCCTTCCTCACTGTTGGTGGGAATGTAAATTGGTGCAGCCACTATGGAAAACAGTATGAAGGTTCCTTAAAAAACTAAAAATAGAATTGCCATATGACCCAGCAATCCCACTGCTGGGCATATATCTGGAGAAAACTCTAATTCAAAAAGATACATGCACCCCAATGTTCATAGCAGCACTATTTACAATAGCCAAGACATGGAAACAACACAAATCAACATAAATGTCTATCCACAGATGAATGGGTAAAGAAGGAGATATATATATACTACTCAGCCATAAAAAAAAGAAATAATGCCATTTGCAGCAGCATGGATGGATGTAGAGATTATTGTATAAGTGAAGTAAGTCAGACGGAGAAAGACAAATATCATATGATATCACTTATATGTGGAATCTAAAATATGATACAAATGAGCTTATTCACAAAACAGAAACAGACTCACAAACATAGAAAACAAACTATGGTTACTGAAGGGGAAAGGCGGGAGAGGGATAAATTAGGAGTTTGGGATTAACAGATACACACTACTATATATAAAATAGAGAAACAATAAGGACCTACTATATAGCACAGGGAACTATATTTAATACTCTGTAATAAACTATAATGGAAAAGAATCTTGAAGTGTGTATATATATATATCCATCCAGTATCTATATTATGACTTTGCTGAATCATTTTGCTTCATACCTGAAACTAACACAACATTGTAAATCAACTATACTTCAATAAAAAAAAAAAAAGAAAGGAAGTAGAGGTTCCAGAGCCAGGTCATAGATATCTGGGTTCAAATCTCAACCCCATCACTTACTAGCTGTGTGAGCTTCGGAAAGTGATCTCATTGACTGGAGTCTCAGCTTCTCCATCTGTAAAATGGGGAACCTCCCACTTCATCTGGTTGTTGTGAGTATTAAAGAAACTGGTATTAGTACTTCGAAGAGTATTTGTCCCATGGTAGGTGCTGTGAAAATGTTGCTATTGTTATTATTGAAAGGTTAGGCCTATGGAGAGATACTCAAGGGGCTGGACATGGAAACTTTGCACACTGCGAATGATAAATGAATGAATGCATAGTATTTAAATGTGTTTATTGGAGAAATAGTTACTGAGCACTTACTCTGTGTTAGGTACTGTGCTAGGTGCATGGATATAAAAATCCAAAGTGACAGAATGTGCCCTAAGGTAGCTTAGTCTTGGGAGGAAGCTGTGGGAGGGTGTGAGAGAGCAAGGTCATAGGGGTCAGAGAGTTCTCAGTTTGAGTCCAGCTCCGCCAGTAGAAAGGGACTGGGCAAATGACTTCTCTCACTTGTAAAATAGAGATAATATCACCCCATTAGGTTGTTATGGAAAGGAATGTAGAATACAGAGTTCGTACGTGGTAAGACTCAATAAATAAAAGGTGTTGTATATCATGTAAGCACATGGTTATATCTGTATCTATGTGTTTAGACAGGGAAAGGGAATTATGGTATGCAATTCCAGTCACTCTGGTAGGTTTGTTCCAGGTGAAGTTGGAGGTCATAGTTAGCCTGACTGGAGAAGTCTAGTTGTGGGGCGGAGGGAGCAGAGACAAAGACGACTGGGTAGCCTGACTGGAGAAGTCTAGTTGTGGGGCGGAGGGAGCAGAGACAAAGACGACTGGGTCTGCCTTTGCAGGAGAGCAGACACGTCCTAGGGAGGCAACAGTACACACAAAGGCTTAGGGACCAGAGGAACTGGTGCCTCTGGGGACGACCATGGGTTCAGTATTGTGGAACAAAGTGAGAGACAGAGAGGGGGTGGGAATGGTGCTGCACAGAGAGGAGGGGACTAGCTCACAGCTTTATCAAAATGTCAGTGTCTCAACGAGGCTTCTTTTTTTGCGGTACGCGGGCCTCTCACTGTTGTGGCCTCTCCCGTTGCGGAGCACAGGCTCCGGACGCGCAGGCTCAGTGGCCATGGCTCACGGGCCCAGCTGCTCCGCGGCATGTAGGATCCTCCCGGACTGGGGCACGATCCCGTGTGCCCTGCAACGGCAGGCGGACTCTCAACCACTGAGCCACCAGGGAAGCCCAACGAGGCTTTTCTTAATCCTCTATTTAAATAATCCCTTCCCCATCATTCCCTAGAATCCTGCTTTGCTTTGTTTTTCTCAAAGTCGTCCTCTATAACTTTTCCACAAGTCACCTTCCAAACATACATATCGAGGTGTGTGTGTGTGTGTGTGTCTCACACACACACACACACAATTTATTTTGTTTATTATCTCTCTCCTCAGTAGAATGAAGTTCCATAAGAGCGTGAACCTTGTCTGCCGCTGTATCTCCAGCATCTAGATCAGTGCCTGACACACAGTAGGTGCTCAATAAATAGAAGTTGACCTGAAGGGATGAGGGTAGTGAATGCAGAGCTCTCTCTGATGGGCAAAAATGTGAGCTTACCCTTTGGCCAGAGAAAACCTGAAGAATTCTAAGCAAGGGAAAATGCAGTCATGTTTTCCTTTTGGAAAGAGTGTCTGGAAGCATCATTGAGGGTGAACTGTTGAGGATTTCTTCTAACAACCTGAGCTGCCTGGACCAGGGCCAGACCAATGGAGTGGGGAGAAGTCGAGGACCAGGTGAGAGGCCTGGAAGGCACAGTGGACAGGACCAGGTAACAGATCGGAGGGGACAAAATGAAGAGTGGACAGTTAAGATCCCCTCAGGTGTCTGCCTTGAGCAAATGAGCTTTATTCACTGAGACAGGAAAAGAATATAAGTCAATGAAGCAAAGAAAAAAAATAATGCTCTCACTCCAAGAAGGGTCAAGGACATCGTAGCTGCTCATTGTGGATGACTGATTGATTGAAAACATTAGGAAAGAAACTGGCTGGTCAGATCCTATTAATTATTAAACCTATAGCCTCCTGAATTACGTGTGGTCTCAGAAAGATGATGAGACTTGAGAAAATGTCTTAACATGAATGGGAAGAATTCAGCAACAGATATCTGTGCAGAGCCAATAACTTCTTGAAAGACAATATTTCACTTGACATTATTGTTATTTGCTTCAACAGGGTATGCTTTGCATGCACAAATCTTTTCTACACAGCTATGAGCACTGTATTCAGTCCCTATTGATTGGCATCCACAAGGCAAACTGAAGAATCAGTGAAACCCAGAGATAAAACCCAAACCCATTAGAATTTTTCTCCAAATGCCTTCCTTGGAGGCAGAGGTGAATCCAGGAGTTGCCAAGCCTGCATGATGACCCAGCCAAACAGCTTCCATGGGTAAATCTATGGATGAGTTATCATCACCCAGTCCTGGCTTGTACTAAATTCCTGGCCAGGTTACTGAGCTACTTCTACTTTCTGAGGAGGGGTAGAATCCCAGGAGGTCATGCGTTCTGTGTGGCTGGCTGAGGTCCTTCAATGGCCTTCCGAACACTGAGACTGGATAATTCTAAGCAATGGCCCAGCAGCAATCCACCCTAGGCTGGCCTGGCAGAAACCATTGGGATGGGCCCAGTGTATAGCTCTGTCTCCAGGTGGCTGGGCCATCCTAGAAACAAGCTGGTGTCTAGAGCAAAGGAGGCTTCTCCACTTGTGAGGAGAGAATAGACGTTTCAGCTTTACTTCCCTCACCCATAACATGAGGCTGAGAACACCCACTGGGCATTGTGTTGAGAAAAGTAAGTGGAATAAGACCATCCAGCTTAACACAATGCCTGAATGGGGAGGTGCATAATTAGTGGATAGTAGGTTTGTGGTCCTGTTGGTGTTCAGTCCTATCTCTGCTTCAGGGATGTTGAAACATGGACAGATGGTAAAGCGAGATATGTAGAAATAAGTTCAAAAGAGAAGAAAGTAGAAAAAATGAAAAACTGCTATGCTGAATATGAAGAAGATTTGAGTTTCCTGAAAGGACTTGGTCAATATTCAAAACTGACATCTTTAACTGAAATGTATAAACAAATTTAAGCCAATTCAACATTTTTATAACTTAGTATGTACTATTATTGTTAATATTTTGGAAAATCATGTATTGTTAGAAATGATGGGGTTTTTTTGTTTGTTTTTATTTTATTTTTTTAATTAGCTTCTGCTTTATAACAAAGTGAATCAGTCATACATATTCATCTGTTCCCACATCCCTTGCCTCTTGTGTCTCCCTCCCTCCCACATGATGTTTTTTTTTCCCCTATCAGTTGTGTTTTTAAAAATTGACTGTGTTCCTAAATATGGTTTTTACATATATGAAAGAACTTTGTTTTCTAAAAAATACATCCCTGATTTTGCAGTGGGAATCAATGAAAAATGTGGTTATATTCTTCAGAAACTCACTTATTCAAAATTTGGAAAGTTCCAAATTTTGTGGGAGGTTCCACTAAACAAGACTTATCAACATCTGGTGTCACTTTGATCTTTCAAGTCAACTGTGCCAAGACCCAATATTTTGAAAGAAGTTGTGCATATGTATTCCCACTTATAGTTTTAAAAAGTATATGTTATGTTTAGTTTATTAATTTACAACTTCCAAAGCCCATTTTTCCTCCCAGCAGTTTCTCAGGGTTGTATTCTTATGTGTCATTTATCTTTTCCTTTATATGATAATATATCTTTTATAATTCAACCCCAAATCATGTATAAAACACTGTCTATGTACTATGTATTGTCATACCATGTAAATCTAGAATCCACTATGGTCAGAACATTTTATTCCTCTCTTTCCCTCTTTTCTCCAGTTCCCCAAAGAATCCAGAAGAATGAGGTTTGCCAGAAATTTCTGAATGGAGATCAAGCTTTTGGAAAACTCTCTTCTCTTTTAATTTAATTCCATTTGAATCTATGACTGTTGAAGTTTTCCACATTCTTATACTGACTCAACAAATGTCTCCTGGGGTATTTCCATCCTCTAACCATTAGTTCACTTTCTTTGCTTATTCATTTCCAGTTGCTTCATGGACTGAGCCAGGGTATCAGTGATTAATGACTCAGTGCTATTTCAGGAATCCCCAGCATTTTCCATATGCTGACTCACCTAACAGTTTTCTGTGTTCACCTGTTGGGAGCATGGCTTTGGCAGAGCATTTGAGGCTTTGGGTGGCCAGAAAGCTCCTGAGACTTATATGCAACTGCAAAATTGTGATCTGAACAAAGTTCTTTTGCCTGTTTTTCCTTTGACATCTTTCTTCCCTTAAGTGAATTCCCTGAGGATAAGAGAGAGATTTGTCTTAGTCATCTTTGAATCACCAATGACTACCATAGTACCTGAGGCACAATAAAACATCTATGCTCAATAAATATTTATTGAGTGATGGAATAATGTAATCTCAAGAAATCTTATAGACGGTTAATTTGTATTTTGTGGATTGTTATGGCTGTAAATACAGAAAAAACATTTTAGAAAGACAGAGACTTAGGTCAATATTCAGGAATGTATTTAAAAGTACTTAGATGGGGAGGGATAAATTAGGAGTTTGGGATTAACATATACACTGTACTATATATAAAATAGGTAAACATCAAGGGCCTACTGTATAGCACATCTGAAAGGTGCTATACTCAATTTTGTAATAACGTATAAGGGAAAAGAATCTGAAATATATATATATATACATACATACATGTGTATATATATATATATATATATATGTATGTACGTATAACAGGGTCACTTTGTTGTACACCTGAAGCTAACACTGTAAATTGTTAAATCAACTATACTTCAATTTTTTAAAAAGTGCTTGAATTCTTGGGGGTATCTGTAAAGAATGGGAATAACCAGAAAGTCATAAAAATATCAAAAAATAGTTAAAGCAGTTGAATGAAACCTGCCTAGGGTTTCATCACCATGGAGCCTGGTGATCTTTCTCTTAAGCCCATCTTTCCTACACCCCTCTTATTTCTTTTTGCTTTTAGCATTCAGTCCAGCTCTTTTGTTCATTCTGACTTCTGTCTCCAAATGTATGACATGAATTCCATGAAATAAGAATACATGTGTATCAGGAGTCCCCAAGACAATCCCCAGAGACAATGATTCACCAGAAAGACCCATAGGACTCAGCATATAGTCATAGTCATGGTTACAATGTATTATAGTGAAAGGATACCAAGGAAAATCAACAAAGGGAAAAGGCACATGAAGTAAAGTCCAGAGGAAACCAGGCACAGGCTTCTAAGAGTCCTCTCCCATTGGAGTCACACAAAACAGGCATAGTTCCTCCAGAATTAAACTGGGACAATACACGTGAACTGTCGTCCACCAAGGAAGCACGTTAGAGACTCAGCACCCAGGATTCTTACTGGGGGTTGGTCATGTAGGTACTCTTTCCCCAACACATACCAAAATTCCAGACTCCCAAAAGGAAAGCATAAATCCCATTGTGTGTACAAACAGTTTAGGCACAGTAAACTAACCTTATCTATTAGAGAATATGGTGAGAACACTACCGAAATCCAAGTTTCCAGATGTCAGCCAAGGGCCAACCTTGCAAGAAGACCTTTCTAAGTCCCAGGTCTGTTACATTACCTCTTTTCTGCACACATGTGTACACCAAGTTCATCCTCTTTCCCAATTTTGGAACATTCCACCCTCCCAGTGCCAGCAGTATAAGTAAATATGAAATCCACTGCAATAGAGGCCAGTACTGAAGTTGTCCACAGGGGAATCAATATCCTATATCAGACACTTGAAAACATGAGAGTGGATGAGCTCTCCCAGGAGCAACTTCAGGGCCACACCATTTCATTGGTAAGCAGAAGAAACTGTGTCTAAGAAAGAGATAGAAAGGATAGAAAGAGAATCAAGAGAGTACAAAATCATGGAAACAAAGGGAGTAAAGAGCTTCATGAATGTGAACTTGCAGAACCTCTTCAGAATTTCAGTGGAAAATTCCTCGGTTCTCCTCACAGAGCCCTCCATCTGCTTTGGGTGGACCTCTCCAATCTCTTCTTCACTACTTCCTAATCAGCAAAGCTTCAAAAAGCCTGGAAACTAAGGACTGAACTTTTTAGTAGAGTTTTCAGTAAAAAGATTACTGGTTACTCACTGAGAGAACTATTAAAATAGAGTATGATGATAGGACCAAGGAAGGAATGGTAAAGGAGGAAAGGGCATACTGGAAATATATGCTGTTCTGAAGCCACGTAGACAAGATGGAAATAGATAGAACAAGTTGGTGGCTAGATGAAAGCCCAATCCAGGAAGAAATGCTTACATTGGGAAAATCTTGAACCCATTAGTAGTCTGAAGTACGGGATCCAACTGAGATAAGTTCAAAGATATGGGAGAGAGTAAGGATGATGAATGAAAAGGACTTGAGGGGAAAAGAAAGAGGTGCCAATAAAGTCATGGCTTGTGGACTTCAACAGGAACAAGCCTCATGGTTTGAAATGGGAATCATAAGCATCAGAGTTGGTACACACAGATACATTTGCAGCAAGGTCGTGGAATAAACTGCCTATTCACTTCAATTTTCTATTAAAGTGTCAAGTTTGTCTACGAAGCCATAGGAGTTTGTATGAGAAATGGTTCTTGAGAAGAGTGATGAAGGTTTTTCATGGACATTGGAAAAGTATTGGAAAATGTCTTGCCCAACAATAAGTAAAAGAATTGATTGATGATTGAGGATCTAATTGAGACATGAAATGATACATGTTCTTTAAAAGTCCTCCACCTCCACCACCTTGGTCCAGGAGCCAAGAAGGTAGCTGGAAGGATTGATTCAATACTGTAGTTTTGTTGAGTGAATGTATAGAAAGCTAGAGGGTGAGAGAACTGAGGGTCCTAGTGATGTTAATGGTAGGAGCCAAGGGAGAGAAAGAGATCAGGAGAGGCTGATTCTGAAAGAAAGTGAGGTATCAAAGGGCATGGTAAGTCTAAAAAGCAGAGAGAGTAGAAGTAGTGATAAAACCAAATGAACTGAAGATTTTAATCAAAGAGTAGAATATTTGTGTTTAAGAATTCAAGGATGGAGAGATTCTAGGATTTAACCTTGAGAGAGAGTGCCTGAAAAAGAGTGCAGATGAAGGCCATTGTAGATGTGGAAGTTAAGAAGTAGAGAGAAAGGAAAGCAGAAGGGTCTGCTTGGACTCCAAAGTCACTGAAGATAATGACTGATGAGTGAATTTTGAATAAAGAGGAAACATTTTTTTAGGTATCAGATTCTTCAATGGATGTGTAAGGTTGGCTTAGAAAATGGCAGGCAACTAAGAACAAGAAGAAGTAGAAAAGGATAATGTGAAGAGAATTTAGCCTCAGTGAAGCCATGATATTTCGAGGGTATTGGGGTAATGGTTTACAAGCCTCAGTGTAAAGCAAAAAGAGTATTTAATTCCACCTCTGACACCTACATCCTTGAAAAATAATCAGCATTCTCTCTAGGGGCTGCAGGGAAGTGGTATAATGTTCAAAAAGAAAATAAACCACTCAACCAAATTGAAGTCATATTTTACCCTTGAAATGCTTATCATTGTCTTCATTGTCATATGAATTAACCAACTATAGATATTTTGACCTCTCTTTACCAGGTTTAGTAATTATGTCAGAAGCTTTCAACAACAATCCGTGTATATTTGTATTCAAGCCAACAAGATTTGTGAAATCTATTTATTTTTAAAGAATGAATCACAAAATTCCGTTACCTAGCTCTGCCAATCGATTTCAAATAAACATTCAAGACTGGTTTTTAGTAAAAACATACATCTCATAAAGTTTTGCCTAAGATTGTATCTAATTGCCATGGTTTTGAGACAAGCAGTTTGGTGTGTAGGTAACTTTATTCTGGAAAAAAAGAATTCAGATACTGTAAATAGCATAAAGTCTGTTGTTAACAATAGCAGTCTAATAAATATTAAAATCTGGTTATCACATAAGATCAATGAGTGATTATTTAGGTTTGAACACATGTTAAAACTATTTGGCCACAAAGTAGCCCATTAAAATAGTGATGATATAAAATCAGATATAATCCAGAAGCAGTTCAAACATGGAAATACTTAATCTGTCCATCTTTTCTTTTTCATCTTTTTAAAACTCTTATTCAATATTCATAATGCAAAATCTTCATGTTTTATTCAGAGATCGGCAATTTGGCAAATCCTATGTGAGAGAACTAAACAGTTTCACATGCTCTCCAGGTGTCTGTCTCAAAATTACTCCCTGAAATATTTTTTTAAAAATATTATTCTAGAAAAGCAATGATTAGTGTAAGAAATGTAGCACTGACAGGTATTTTCCTCCTGCTAGCATTATTATTTCTGTTGAACATATGGAGCCATTTAGAAACTATTTCAGTCTCTCCAGAGCATCATATCATACAGTTGTAAGAGATAATAAAAATAATCATAGTCACTAATTTTTTTTGCATTTATTATGCTCCTAGCATGACAAATGGCTTTATTTGGATTATTTTATTGAATTATCACCAAAAAGCTCCCATAAGACAAATACTACTTTTTTTTTCCCATTTTTAAAATGAAGTAACTGAAGCTGAGAGGGTTGAGTAACCCTATTCACAAAGCTGTTGAAGGTCAGGCTGGGATTTGAACCCGAGTCTGCCTCTGTATTACATACCTATTCATTTACATGAGCTCAGAAGTCTAACTGCCATGGACAGACCCTCACGCAAGGTAAGCTGACCTGCTCACCCTCCCTCTCTTTCAAGTCCATTATCCATAAACTCAAGCTGTAAATCAACCTTCCTTGAAAGGCAGAGAGCCTGAGGATATTTTTAATTCATTAATGGATTACTTTTGGGGTGGCATTTCCTTAATGATTTGCCTGTGTTTGTAAACATCAGGCAATGTTATAAGTTGAAGGAAACAGAGTTCTGGAGCCCAGCCTCTCATTCAGTGCAGGAATCTCTTTCTTTTCCCTGGCCTTCTTACACTTTTAGAGCCCAGCTTTGGTTTAAATATTACCTACCATGAAACTAGAGGGTGCTAATTTCTTTCTTCTATATCTTGCTTAGTGTCCTCAGTACTGATTCCTGACGTGGCCCCTGCCTTTGAGCCTTCCATATCTTGCAGCCAGATCCTGTTGCTCTTAGTTCCTTAGAGCTGTTGTATTTAGTGAACATTGAGACCATTGCTATGGATCTGTAAGCACAAGAGGATTGTGAAATCAAATTTTTTTAATTCAAGCTTGTCTCAGTTAAGACAGCTTCAGGTGCATGCTGAGACACATTAAAAGACCTTCAGGGAACTCTACTCAATGTTCTGTGGTGACCTAAATGGGAAGGAAATCCAAGAAAGAGGGGATATATGTATACATATAGTTGATTCACTTTGCTGTACAGTAGAAACTAACATAACATTGTAAAGCAACTATACTCCAATAAAAATTAATTTAAAAAATAAAATAAAATAAGCTATAAGGATATTTTGTACAGCACAGGAATATAGCCAGTATTTTATAGTGACTATAAATGGAGTATAACCTTTAAAAGTGTGGATCCAAATCATTATATTGTACATCTGTAACATATAATATTGTATATCAACTATACATCAATAAATAAACAAATAACCAAAAAAAAAAAAAAGAGACATCCAGAGGTAGGTAAGTCCAGGGTCACTTTGGTGGCTCATTGATGTTATCACACACTTGGGCTCTTTCTCCTTTCCTGTGTGCCATCCTCTGGTCACAAAATGGATACAGCTATTCCAGCGATTACTACAGCAACATCTGACCATAAAAGAGGAACATGTCCTCCTGGGTAGTGCTTTGTAATTAGGAAGTAAAACCTTTCTCATAAGTCCTGCAGATGTTTTCCACTCAGATCCCAGTCTACAGTTGATCCTCATGATCTAGCTCTAAATCTAATACCTGATATTTTCAGATACTCTAGTGGAGGTGAGGTCTATGAACCTGTAGGAGTGTGGAGGGAGGAGAGAGTTGAGTGTAGACAACAAACTTAGCTTGCTACTCTGCTAGCTGTCTCATGCTTACACAGCCTGGCTAACAGAAATGAGAACTTCAGGGGTCCTTATATTTCCTGAGCCACCATTTCTAAGGCAAATAAGCAAACATTGGGGTCTAGTTTAAATGGATTAGACCTGGACAAATGTATGTATTTATCTGACTCTAAATGGATAGTCTCAATGAATTTTAATTGAGATTGATTAAAAAATATCCATAGTCAGAGCAAAGTCAAATATTTCTCATATTTGGCAAAAGCAAATGGCACTGAGGTAGTTGCCTTTATTACCAGTAAGGTTTATTTTCCTTACTGTCTGCCTGTTGGTATTGTGTTTGGACTCCAGGAGTAATCCTAATAAAGTTACCACCTTACTTACCTTCCTATGGGCCAGCTGTTCCATGGTTGTTTGGTCAAAGTTTCACCCAACACAGATGAATACATCAGCAGGGTTGGGTTCTCCCAAACCAAATGAAATAAAAGAAACCTCATTGAGGTTGAAAACTCAGCATAGAACACCTTTCTGTGAACCAGAACTTCATTTGACCTTTACCAGGTTGAGATAAGCAATAGCATCCTGGAATAATGACTCATTTCTGAATAAGCAAGGATAATTTTCACACCTGTCTTTAAAAAACTTTGCCCCCGGAATCTAGAGTCCCAGCAAAAAGACAATCTGTCTAGTCTTCAGAGGAAACAAGGTCACACTTGTAGGATGACCTTGAAAGAAAGGGAGTTACAACATTGTGGCAGAGCTCCACAGCTACCATTGCTGGCAAGAATGTTCATCTGAAACCCCAAACACCCTCCTGATAGTAGGTGAGGCTATCTTGAAAAAGAACTTTAAAAATAAAATTTCACCTGAAATATAAATTGAAACACTGTCTATCTATCTATCTATCTATCTATCATCTATCTAATCTATGCATCTATATAGATAGATATATCACAATGGCTATTTAGAGAGGGTATTGTGCTTATATTTAACACCCAAAATTTAAGGTATGGATAAATGTACAAATACTTTTTTATATACATTCTTTAATGCCAATTTGTCTTTTAGAAAGTGTGAGTGATTCCTTTTAAATTTACTGGGGTATTTGGAGATACACAGCTTAACAATCTTTGGTTAACTATCAAGTGTCAAACTTGAGGATGAAACAGAAGTTTTGTGTGTGTTTCTGAGCAATTTTCCTGAAGCCACTTGAATTTATTTATTTTTTTTTGGTAGTCTCTCTCACTATTAGCAAACATTGAAATGTATTCCAGCCTATGGAGCTTTCAACTTTGAAATTAGCCTATCCCTAGTCAGACCAGGTGCTCCATATTTTCCCCTCCTACCCACAGCAAGAATCCCTTAGGAAAGAAGGGAGGAAGTAAGACGTTTGACATGTGTGTGTATTGAAAAAGCTCAACAGACAATCAAAAAATGACCAGAGGCATTCTGTGAAAACCCAGCAAAATGATCTAATAAAACCTAACTTTTTAAATGTAATACAAGACTCATCTCCGTCTCTTGCTTAGAACAAAAAGCTCCCCCTTTCTTGTATTTAAACAACAGCTATCAAAGATTTAACGATTGGACCATTGGACACAGTTCAAACAATACAGGCAGGAAAGAATGTACAGCTGTCGAGGAACCAACCCAGTCAGAAGTGCCCCAGACACATCGCTGCACATCATCGTCTGGTTTTAATTAACAGCAGACTCCAAGCTGTTTTTTCTTCCCCCCACTCTTTCTTCGGTAACTTTAAACAAAGTGATTTGTAATGTTCTGTCTTATATAGTATCTACCCCAGTGGAAATGGAGGATATTCATGGAAATAGCTGAGCCAAAGTTCAAAGCAGATTACAGCATCTAAAGGATACCTTGAGATTTTTATCTTGGCCCTTGAAGAAGAATGAGTTAAGTTTAGTCATTTTTCCTCCTGAAGGGCTGAATCTCTTGTGAAGTGAGGTTACACGGTTATTATTATACTGGGTTGTTATGAATGCTGATCCAATTTTAAGGACAGTTTTATCCTGTCGTTAATGAAAAAGCATTTTCTGTTGCAAACAGTCAAGAGAGATTTTTTAGAGCTTTATTTAAGGGAAGACTTCCTTTAGTGAGTAAAGACCTTCTTCAGCAAGGAAAGACTTCCCTCAGTGAGCAAATACCATGGGGAGCCATTAAATAATATAAATATTATTGATGGAAGATACCTTAGAGGTCACGCAGCCTGACCCTTTTATTACATAGATGAGAAGACATGATTGCTCTATATTAATATTTGTAGAATAAATGAATGACACCAATGCCCAGAGATAGAACTTTCCCTGAGGTCCCAGGCCTGGTGTTGAAAATGCCACAGCCTGTCTGCATATGACCCCCATGAAGGAAGGGGGATTAAAGTGATGAGAAAACATTTAACATATTGACAGAGAACTTACTGTACCCAGTAAGTTCTATATACGTGCTGCCTGTTATAAGTAATACTGACCTTCATCCTTCCTGATAGGATTTCCAATAGTATGGTGCCAAAGATCCAAGGCACCATTTGTGGCCATGTTATTGGTCTGTAAATTATTTTGGGTCCAATATTTTTTTGTGGTGCTTTTTTTTTCTTTTTTTTTTTTTTTGCAGTACGTGGGCCTCTCACTGTTGTGGCCTCTCCCGTTGCGGAGCACAGGCTCCGGACACGCAAGCTCAGCAGCCATGGCTCACGGGCCCAGCAGCGCCGTGGCATGTGGGATCTTCCTGGACCAGGGCACGAACCCGTGTCCCCTGCATCGGCAGGGGGACTCTCAACCACTGTGCCACCAGGGAAGCCCTGTGGTGCTTTTTGATATGGTTTGAGAAAGAGGAGGCTTGGAAATAAACTTTTAATCTCAATAAAACACACTGGTGTTTTTGATGAAATTGTCAAGAACAACATCATGCACATCCACAGAGCATCACCTGGTGCCATTTTCAGGAGCGGAACAGGGACTGAAAAGGGTATTTCCAGGTTCTAAGGTGGCATTTGGAATCCTCATGTAAACCTGACTCCACAGGGAGGTTACTCAAGAAAACAAGTTCATAGAGAATAGACATTATATGTCCAAACTCACCTTCCAGTTTAAGAAACTTCTCACTGCTTCAAGGCAGCTGTAAATGGGATATTCTGGCTAATCACATTATTTGGCAGAAAGGCTAACACTCAGTATCTCATACTCAGAATATCAAGCCTTGATGCGTTACCAGGGGCTGGCAAAATATGGCCTATGGGTCAAATCTGGCCAAGTCTTGTTTTGAGCTAACAGTGTTTCTTTACATTTCTAAGGAGTTATAAAAATAACAGGGACTTCCCTGGTGGCACAATGGCTAAGAATCCGCCTGCCAATGCAGGGAACACGGGTTTGATTCTTGGTCCGGGAAGATCCCACATGCCACAGAGCAAATAAGCCCGTGTGCCACAACTACTGAACCCACACACCGCAACTACTGAAACTGCGGGCTGCAAGTACTGAAGACCACACACCTAGAGCCCATGCTCCGCATCAAGGGAAGCCACCACAATAAGCCCGCACACCACAATGAAGAGTAGCCCCTGCTCACCGCAACCAGAGAAAGCCTGCGTGCAGCAATGAAGACCAAACACAGCCCCACCAAAAAAAAAAAAAATGAAAAAAATGAAATATACAACAGAAGCTGTTTGCAGCCCACCAGGTCTAAAATATCTATTATTTGGTCCTTTAGAAAAGATGTGTTGACCACTGAATTAGGCTATAACAAAATGCATTTAACACAAAAACCTCATGGAACATAATTTAATTTTTTATGATTAAAAAGTCACTTCTAACTTGTAATATTCCAGGTTCAAGATTATGAACCTCAGTTACGATTAGCCTCTACAATGTTATAAGTGTAAATTCTGAAATCAGATTGCCTTGGATTGAATCAAGGCTCTGCCACTTGCTAAGTGTGCAGTCTTTTTCAAGTTAACCTTCCTAAACCATGGTTTCCTCATCTGTAAAAAATAAGCATGGTAATAGCCACCTCATCGGGCTGATGTGAGGAGATAATGCAGGCAAAGTGCTTTGCATGTTGGGGATGTTCATTAAATATGCATTTAATATGAGTTATTGCTGTTATGCCTCCCAACAAAAATCATATCGTTCTTTGAGCTTCCTGGTTATTTATATTGTTGTGTGAATGGAAACTGACAACACCTTCATCCTGGCTGGGATGATGTCAGTTTCCTGACTCTAACTGCTAGTTTATCCACTATAATACATCAGATTTAGGGGTGCCACATGTGGCTGTCACACATGATTGGAGTTTGAAAAGATTGAGTGAGGAGGATAATCCCTGCCAAAATCTACACACACATATTTACACCCTCCTGCCATGTGTCCCTTCTAGCACTGAAGGCTGCACCTGAGATGTACACATTTCCCTTCCTTCTAGGATCCTTAGAGCCCTTGGGTGGCCTTAAGATCGCTGTCTTACTCCAAGATTCAGGTGAATTGTGGTGATCATTTCACAGATATTTATCAAATCATAAAGTTGAACACCTTAAATATATACAATTTTTGTCAGTTATATCTCAATAAAGCTTAAAAAAAGAAATAGTACACATTAAAAAAAGACACTTACAAAGAAGTTTGGAAATGATGCTTAAATAATAAAGTAAAATAATAAAATAAAATTATATTTGCAGCAAAAAAGAAAAGAAAAAAGAATTACCCTGTAGTCGCAGAGGCAGGAGTGGTCCAAGTCTGCATGACTGCAATTCTTAGCCAGGGCTATCAGCAAAAAGTGCTCCTTTAATTCAGATGCTAGAATGGAAGGCACGTGAATAAATAAACTTTCATTTTTAGAAGCTTCTCATATTTGGGGGATCATGTATTATTACAAGATAACCTTGCAAAGCCTGATTCATGCAATAACCTAAATAAACCTAATAGGAAAAATCTATTTCTGTAGAGTTTTCTGATAAACCTAGTTTCTTCAAGTGAGGATCATCACTTGCCCATTTCTAAATACAAAAACAATTTTTTTTTGAGATTTGTGGTTCAAAGTCATGAGGTAAATTAAGAAAAGGTAAATTTTCAGTTCTAAATTGTACTGGAAAGTGTTTCTTTATCCATGTTTGAATATTCTTACACTCTTTTATCTACGTTTCTTTAAGGGTCAAAAAAGTCTGAATTTTCCTTCAGGCTTACATGACAAGTATTTCCTTTTAACACTTCAATTAAAAATATATAGAAATTTTCCGTAGATCTAAAAGGCTGAAGAGCAAGACAAAATTTCCACTGAATATTGGAAGTTGGCCTCCCAAATGGAACACACAGTCAGGGTGAGAAAGGTAGTCCTCTTTTACAAGGTTTGGAAGCCCAGTAAAATTTCTCCATCTCCCCAGTCTCTGACCAAGGGCAAAAATGCCCATGCACTATTAAAAAAATAAACAAAAATGCAGCCCACGACTTAGAGGAATATTAGAATAAACTATCTGAGCCTCATGTATCTTCAAGTACAACATCAAAGGGCTTTTATACTTGGGAGAAGATAAAGCAACATTCCCTTCCTGGTTTATCAAACACAACTTATAGTCTAAAATATTTCTACCATGCAACTTCAGTTAATACGAAAAATCTTAGTGGGAAATTGCTTTCAATAAATTTCTCATTAACCAACAACTGTCATTTTATCAATAGATTTGAACCACTCAGATTATCAGTTTGATGGCTAATAAACAGAGGCTTTATTAAGAGTTTGCTTTCCGATTTCTTTCTTAGCAAAATCCCCCACTGGTAGCATTTTCCTTCATGCAGTCCTAGGAGGGTGTTACAGGGGGATTTTCCCGTACATTACATGCTGTTTAGTATGGGCCACAGCTGCAGTAAAATGCTTAGTTTCCACTTCTTATGGAAGTTGCTTCAGCTTGCAGCACTGCCTTATTACTGCCATTAAGAGATTTCATCTTTGTGAATGGAACAAGTTAATAAAACGGGTCCAAATGGGTCCCGTTTTTAGAAGCAACTCTCCATACTCAACATGGAAAGCACTATTCTTGGAGACTGTGCAATTTCCACTGGAATTCCAGCCTGATGGACTGATCTCCATACACTTCTTCAAATGCACATGTTAGCGTTACTCCTGTTGTTGTTTTTCTGGAAACGCTCTTCCTTGACCCAGGAGTGACGTACATCCCTAACCCTCATCTCTTCTATTTCATCCTTTAGCCAGAATTATGAATATGAGGAGCAATTAATAATGATAAAATATAAAATAATATTCTTTAATAATCAGAGCTGGTGTAGTACAAATGATAGCTTAACTGGAAAGAGCATTGCCTCATGGAGCCTCCAGTGTCCCTGCTGTTCCATCTGTCTCATGGTAATTATTGTTAACTCACATTTTTGTTCATCTCCATACACCCAGAACTGGGGTATATACCGCTCACACCTCTCTCCCCAGCAGGATTATTCCCAAGAAATTTCTAGACACTGTAGCCAGTTTTCTTATCCTCCCACTGCAGTGGCCTCTTCCACTGTCTCCTGAGAGCCCAACAAGAACAACTTTCCATCCCAACAGGAGTTGAGATCATTTTCACCTTTCCACTTGTGAGCCAGTCCAACAGACTGGGCCAGCAGATGAAAACTCTTATTCATCTTGTTTTGTTTCTTTTGGGTCTCATTCAACCACCTGCCAGAGACCTCACATCTTTTTAAATGTATATGATTCTCACGATGACCCTAAAGATCAGTGTTATTATTGATATTGTTTTGAACAGATAGGGAAACTGAGGTTCAGAGTCTAAGCATTTGTCTAAATGTTGTGCAGTCAGGCACAGGAGCAGCTGGAGGATTCCAGAGTCATCGTAGTACATTCATTAAGCACCTACCCTCCACAAGGTACTCTCTACAATGTTATTAGTCTGTTAGTAAAGCCAGATGTGGACAAACACACTCACCCTGTTGACAGTCACTCCAAAAACAGAGTCAAGATGTCAAACTGTTAAAGAATCAAACTGTAGACATTCTATAAAAGTTGAAGATCTGAAAGGCTGGGATTTTTAACCATGTTCTGAAGTAGCTGAAAGTATGAATCTATAATTGTCTCCATTCTACCTTGCAGGATCCAGCATTTGCCCATAGCCCATGAATTGTTCATACCTCTAGACCATCTGTAACCTCTCTGAAGCTAGTGGTTTGGTGGTAAGGGAATGGAGTGGGTCTGCCGGGGAAAGGGACTGAATCAACCTTTAGCCCCAAAGTGCTTTCTTAGAAATAGCCTCTTCAAAATCATGCATTTCTTGAAATCTTGTGAACCTCATGTGTCTTCCATGTAAATCCCTGTTCATCTCCCTAGGGACCAGTTTTCTGTTTAGTTTGGGGGAATTTGATTTTACTTTGGATTGCCTGTGTCTTATCCTATGGGGCATACTTCATTTCTAAAAGTAATATTTAAACAATTGGACAGCGTGATGCCACTTGTGTTAAAATATAATCCTCAACTCAGTGAGAAACCCTGGGATTTTTCTTTTCAGTTTCTTTTCATTTTTTTCCAACACTTTTCAAAAATTTGTTTTATTTTATTCTTTTATTAAAGTATAGTTGATTTACAATGTTGTGTTAGTTTCAGGTATACAGCAAAGTGATTCAGATATATCTATCTATACATCTATGTATGTAGATATATATATATATATATAGAGAGAGAGATATTCTTTTCAGATTCTTTTCCCTTACAAGTTATTACAAAATATTGACTATAGATCCCTGTGCTATATAGTGGATTCTTGTCAGTTATCTATTTTACATTTAGTAGTAACTGAAACTTTCAAAGATACAAAAAAATTGGAAGGATTGTACAGAAAATACCCATATCCACTACCTAGATTCTACAACCAATAGAAGTCCATTTTATTTCTGATGCATTTTAAAGCAAGTCGCAGACATCAGTATACTTCATCTGTAAATATTTCCTTATGCATATCATTAGCGAGAGCTCAATATTTTCTTATATATATTTATTTAGGAAAAAGTTGCCTGCAGTGAAATGCATAAATCTTATGTGTACCTTTCTAAAAGTTTTGACAAAAGCACACAGGTATATAATGCAACCCTTATCAAGCTACAGAACAAGACCATCATCCACTAGGTTCTCTCATGCCCATTCTCAAGTCAATCCCCACCCACTCTGAGGCAACCATTTGTTCTTTTTACTTTTAATTATGCATGAAATGACATTTTCCAAAAGACACTAATACAGGATTTACATCTATACCACTGTTGGAATTTGGCAACAATTCACCTATTACTACCTAGAGTATAGAATACGCATAAGTAGGAACCTCATAGTTGCCTCTTATCACAATTCTCTCCATTTGTCCTTTCTTTAACCGAGTGTTATTTCCACCATTGGCCAACAGTTCACCCATCTTTCAGTGATTTCCAAAGCTGCACAAACAAACTTCAAGGAAGTTAAGCCTGGCACTCTGTGCTTCCTCAGTTTGGCTTTTACAGCTTCTACTTTGCAGTTGAAGTTCCATTTGGCTTTGGACATGGTTTTGTTATGGGGCACTAAGTATGTACCATGTGCAGAGATCATTTGCATCACGCTGACACTGAGATTTTTCTGTACTCACTCATGGGGTTTCTTGGCTTCATTGGGCATTGCTCATTGGACACGGGGTACTGTAGAATGATAGGGCCACCTGCTCCAGCTATACTGCACAATGCTCAATTCAGGTCCAATCGTTAGTCAGATGGCACATGCTTCTGACTAAGCTGATTTTGTGTGTGTGTCACAGGATGCCATGAAGTGGTGTGACCTTTTACAACATGAACTGGTACATTCCATTGTAATCAGTGAGTTTTTGTTGGATTTTCTGCTTCAGGAGACTGCCAAAGTAAAGCTGTAGGAGGAAGAAAAGAAAATCCATAATGGAGTCCTCCCAGCTCAGCGGAAAAGAGAGCTGGCTGAAAAGCCACAAACATGGGTGCAAGTTGTACATTTGCCATTGAGATGTCCTTGGGCAAAAGTATGAGAAACGGGAAGGGTGCTAATATCTCTATGATTTGCCTCAAAAGAAGTTGCAAACATTCCTTCAGCAGATATAGACACACTCTTTGAAAAATAAAAGGCATAACATAAAGCAAGATGTTCTCAGAATTCTCGGGCTCCTTTGGAGGTATGTTTTCCACGGAGGCGGTGCACAGACTAAAAAGGCTAATCCTCTAGTTCTCACAGGTAAATACGGGCTCAAGGTCCTCACTGCATCTTCCAGAGCATGGGCCAAGGGTACCACAAGAATGATAAAAATGTTTGCTAATATTTCTTGGTGCTTACCATAGCCATTAGACTCCTAGCAAGAAAAAGACGGTCCACCATTAAATTGTAAGAATTAGGGAGAATTTAATGAAAGTAACAATTTACAGATGTATACGCTTGGGAAACTCATAAGGAATAGTGAGGCACCCAGGTAGTAGCAGCCTCTAAGTCTGAGGAAGCAAGGGGAAAGAGTAGAGCTGAGATTGGATGCAGAAGACAGACCATCCAACAGGAGCTGTAGCCATACAACCTGGTCCCCCGTGAAACTATAGCAAGGTGGGAAGAGGGGAAAAGAAAGAAGTGCTTTGACCTCTCTCTCCCCTCTTACTGCAGTCTCCTGCGAGAGGGCAAGGCAGCCCAGGGAACACAGTCATGCCCCACAGAGGTCATCCCCAGGGGCAGGCAGCAGGGCAGAGGATCGGGGCGAATGGCTGTAGAGGGGAGCACAGGGAGAATAACCAGTACCCTTATCAGAGCCACATCCTATAGGGCTCAGGACAGCAGGCAGGCCATTCTGATAGCCTGAGAAAACAGCCCTCAGGGATCATTCCAAAAGCCTAATTGGAGCAGTAGAACCAGCAAGTAGACGACGATCTACAGCTCATCAGGGAATTTACAGATCTGCCTGAGATCAACAGAAAGATCTCCTTTGTGGTTCTGAGCGCTTTGTTCTGGAAACCCTCCTATTAGCATGAAGGGTCTAGAAGTTCTCTTAGGGCATGAACACTGAGCCTTGCTGTTTCTGGGTCCCTAAGATCATCTCCTGACCTGCAATCTTGTAGGTTCCAGCTTAGAGCTGGAGGTAGACCAGACTCCCATGTATCGTGTGTAGGCGCAGGGGCCCCAAAGCCTCACCTGCACCACCCTGCTCCTCTCCCCACCATGGGAAAAGCCAGTTAAGCTCATCAGCGTTCCCTAAGATAAACACTGTGCCCTACCGGAGACACAACTCTTCAATTATTCCCGAAGCACTGATTGCACACCCACTCTAAAGCATTCAAACTTTAGGAACTGAAGTGTCAGCAGAGGCTTTTGAAAAGACGGATATTATGAGCTGATCTGTCTTTAGCAAAAAATAAACTCTAACAGCAGAGAGACTGGTGCCAAGAGAGGCGAGAGGCCAAAGGTAGGAGGATGTTGTCAAACCAGGATCGTGGGCCTGGAAAGGTATTCCAAGGGGAGGTTTCACTGGGTTTCCAGGCTCTTTCCATGTGAGAGGTGCAAAGAGAGAAGAGTCCAATGTGCCTGTGAGATTTCTAAGATGCAGGACTGGGTGAGCAGGAGTGTGGCTGGTGAGAGTCAGAACCCAGGTGAGAGTGGGAAGAGAATATAAAATGGTTCTGTTTGAAAGCTGTTCAGTTGACTGGGTGAATGGTATACTCAAGAAGATGCTGAGCAGGGAGTTGGAACAAAGGTCCAGAGCTCTTGGGAAGAGTTGGAGATCAGAGTTTGGGAGTCGTCGTTTTGAGAGGAGAGTTTGTTGATGTTACCGGAACAGATGACATTGCCCTGAGAAGTGGTAAAGTCAAGAAAACAGAGGCCAGGAATGTGCACTGGCAGGAAAAGCATCGGGGATGGAGATGAGATAAAGCCTCAGAAAGGGAGGCACCTCAGAGTGGAAGACTGTCAAAGGAGAAGACCTCAGGGAGGAAGTAAGGGGACAGAAATGATATCTATTGAGCTTTTAGCTTGTACAGGCTCTGTGCTAAACTGGCTCATCTAATCTTACCAACCTTCATAAGAAGGTTTTAAGTCACATGTTGCAGGTGAAAATAGTAAGTTGAGGTTGTACAAAAATCTTGTTATCAGTAAAGGTAAAGACTAAAGCCAAATTCAACTCTTAATGATTTGATAGATAATCTACTCCATAAATCCAGGGACAGCAGGGATGGAGTGAAAATCATGGGGGTGAGAGAGGTAGGTAGGCCAGAGGTTGTAGTCCAAGAGTAGACTTTCAGATTGTGTGTTCCTGGAGGGCAGCAGAGGGTGGCATTTCACTTGGCAAGTGCTTTCCAACACAAGGTAGACAACTAATCCCTGGAACCTGCAAACATGCTACTTTCCATGGCAAAAGGGACATTGCAGTTATGATTAAATTAAGAATCTTGAGAGAGGGGATTATCTGGGTGGGCCCTATGTAATCACAAGTGTTCTTATAAAAACAATGCAGCAGAGTCTAAGTCTAAGAGATGTGACAACAGAAGCAGAAGTGAGAATGAAGTGGGGCTATAAACCAAGGAATGCAGGCAGCCTTTAGAAGCTGGAAAACGGAAGGACACTGATTCTCCCCTGGAGCCTCCAGAAGAAATGCAAATCTGCTGATACCTTAATTTTATAACTGTAAGACCCATTTTGAACTTCGGAGCTCCAGAACTGCAAGATGATAAATTTGTGTTATTTCAATACACGGTTTGTGATCATTAGTTACAGCGGCAAGAGGAAAACAATACAATGTGCATTGAAGGCCATGTGTGAACTATCTGCCCATTTGGACAGCCCCTTTATCTTCCTGTCATTACCCCCAATTCTCCTCCCAAGGGAGCCTCACTGCCATCTCGGCCTCCGTCTTCACATGGCCATGTTCCCTGTGTGCCTTCACTTTGTCTTTCCTCTGTGTGTGTCTGTCTCTGCATCTCTTCTCCTCTTGTATTGGGACCCATGCTAATGATTCACGATTTGAACTAGATTAGAACTGTAAAGACCCTTGTCTTAGTCTGGTTGAGCTGCTGTAGTAAAATACCATAGACTGAGTCACTTAAGCAACAGAAATTAATTTTCTCTCAGTTCTGGAGGCTGAGAAGTCCAAGATCAAGGTGCCAGCTGGTTTGATATCTGGTGAGAGCTTTCTTCCTGGTTTGCAGATGGCCACCTTCTCACTGTGTCTTCACATGGCAGAGAGAGAGAGGGAGAGAGAGAGAGAGAGAAAGAGAGAGAGAGAGGGAGCACAAGAGAGAAAGAGAACAAGCTCTCTCTTCCTTTTTGTATAAGGTTGCAGTCCTATTGGATTAGAGTCCAACACTTATGATCTCATTTAACGTTAATTACCTCCTGTATTATCCAGATATAGTCACATTGGGGGTTAGCTCAACATATGGATTGGGGCTGGATGGTAAATTTCAGTCCCAGCAGCCCTATTTCCAAATAAGATCACATTCACAGGCCCTGGGGGTTAAGACTTCAACATATCTTTTTGAGGGACACGATTCAACCTACAACAAAAGGCAGTGGGCCTGGGGGTTCCATTCAGAGCCCCCTGGAGGGTGATTCTGGAGGACTCACCTTTCCATACTTGTCCTGGGGGGACCCCCACTGAGAGCAGAGATGCTAGTGCCAGCCTCTTGTGGGCTTCTGACAACTGGAGGAACCTCAGAGCAGAAAGGCAGCTGTGGCTGGGGAATAGGGGATGCCCCCCACCCACGTTTGCCTGCACAGGTGCAGGACGGATCCCAGGTGCCCAAGGCTGATGCAGGCCACGGCTTTGGCAGGGAAGGTGAGTCCCCCAACGTGGGCTCAAGCTGCTGCCTCTGGCCTAAGGCTCTAGGGCCTTTCACACCTCTTTCTTCTACTGCTCAGATACCTTCCACAAGTCGTATACATGGGGGTGGAGGGGGCTTAATCATTTCCTTCTTTTTTTACTACACTGATTGGTTACATATGCCCATTCTGGGAGGGTCTACACTATCGGAGGCGTTCCACACACCCGTAGCCCATCTGAGCAAGCTTGGCAAGGCCAGAGACCTGGCAGTCAGATGTGGGCAGAACCACTTTGGCTCAGGGAAGCTGGAATGCCTCCCTGATCCCTGGGCAGGAAATGCCCTCAACAGGGAATCCCATTTTTCATTGAGGAGGGAGCTGTGAAATTGTGATTAGGAAACAGAAAGATCTGCTTTTCAATCTTCGTATTTATACGACTCGAGGGAAGTTGCTTAAGCTCCCAAGCCTCATCTTCCTCATCTGTAAAATGGGGCTAATACCAGTGCCTACCACAGAGGGCAGTTGTAAGGACACAATGAGATGATGAATTTAAAATGCTTTGTGTGTTAATGGCCATTTAAATTTAGTCACATATTATCCTTTCCATAATTCTCATTCCTTCCTGAACTGCCATGATTCTATCTAGGTTCATTATTCAAAAATTGAATGTCCTTTAATATTTACTTTAGTGCATTTCTTTTTTTAAATTACTGTAGCTTTAGAGTAACTCTTGAAATCAGATTGTTTATGTCCTCCAAATTTGTTTTCTTCTTCAAAATTGTTTTGTCTCTTCTACATCTTTTGCACTTCTACATACATTTAAGGTTATCTTGCCAATTTCTAGAAATATAACTCTTCATTTTATTCTTTGACTTTGCTATTAGTTCTAGTATCTTTTTTGAAAATTTCTTAATTTTTTAATACACAGGATCATGTTGTCTATGAATAAAAGGAGTTTAACTTCTTAAAAAATAATAATAAAATAAAAAAATAAAAAATAAAATGCTTTGTGTAATGTGCTGGGTCCTGGTTGGTGACACATCACTCCATCATTCACAATAATCATTTTGTTTTATACACATGCCTAGTAATATGTGTGCACCCAGCGAAGCATCCAGTGAAGAGGGGAAGCAAAGCAACGGGGACACACGATCCACTGGTCCATTGTGTTTGAGGCTCACCTGCACAATTGCCACCAACTTTCCTATCCACTAACCCTAACCCGAACCCTAGCCCTAACCTTAAACTTAACCCTTATTTGGTGGGGTAGAGAGAAGGCAGCATCAGGTCTTTGGGGCATGTCAATTTCCCTCACCACCCAGGCAGCCCCATCCTGAGTTGATTTAGGGAATGCCTTTAATGTGGCCTCCAGGATCTCTAAACCCTTTACAGAGCAGATTTATTCAAGTTGCTGCTCTCAAGCCCCTTTTAACTCCACGCTCGAATTTTATTTGTTTCCCTGGAGTTGCCAACTGAGCTGTGTGATCGGGAAGGAAGTATTTACTGAAGTGAGCCATGAATGGTGTAAAAGGATAAAGCTGTGACGATTTATGTATGTGATACTGCTGGTCCCAAAGCCAGTGCTACTAGAAGACAGAGCACAGAAGTCACCTAGTACTTCATCATACTGCTGCATCGTTGTTACCGGCATGGCATTTTGTTATTAGAAGAGTTATATCACTTTTATTTCGGAAGAAAGTTTATTCACTGAAGACAGGTAGGTACCTTTATTTGCTTTTAATAGGTGAGGACACTGATGCTCACGGAGTTTGAATGACATTGAATCGAGAAAATGGGAATTTGAACACCGTCTCCACCTGCTTACTCATTATATAATTTTGTCAAGTTCATTATTTTATCTGAACTTCTATTTGTTGGACTGGTGAGTACAATATATATTTTTCAAGGTCATTGCAAAGAAGCAATGGAGCATCTATAAACCAGAGTGCTTGGTACACAGTAGATGATCTTACCTAAAGCAATGAGAAGTGAAGTGGCAGAACAGACATTCAGTAAGGGCCCCTGTGCTTCATAGTCTCAGGTCCTATATGGGACTAGGCAAGTTTTTTCTATGGGCCAGATAGTAAGTATTTTCAACTTTGTGATCCATGTGGACTCTGATGCAACCATTCAGATCTGCTGTTGTATCGTGTAAGCAGCCACAAACATTACTCAAATGAATAACCATGACTGTGTTCCAATAAAACTTTATTAATAAAAACAGACAGAAGGCCTGATTTGGCCCATGGCCCATGTGACAACCCCTGACCTTGAATAAAAAGTTGTATATAATATGATAAGTGACAACATCTAGTAGATAAACCCCTATTCATCTTTTAACAATTTAGTCTCTATCCTCCCTCTTCTGTGAAACTTTCCCTCCTTGACGATGCTGGGCAGATTACAGGTACCATGATCTCTGTACCCTTTGGATGCAACTCATGACAGCCCCCTTCCCATTGGGAGGAGAATGCAGGTGCCATTCCCCAGTGGTCTGGGTGGTCCTGGGAGTCACTGGCTATGTTTCTTCATCTTTCTTAAATATTTAAAAAATGAACAACAATACTTCTCATCTCCCCAGAGGATAAAAAAAATAGTGAAAAGGCTTAAACTGAAGTTGGGGGAACTTAGACTACTCAGTGATTCTCAACGAGGGAGACATTTGACAATGATTGGAGACATTTTGGGGTGTCAAGATGGGAGGAGGGGTCCTATTTACATCCATCGGGTAAAGACCAGAGATGCTGCTAAACATCCTACTGTGCACAGGACAGCCTCTCACAAGAGAGAATGATCAGGCCCCAAATGTCAACAGTACTGAGGTTGAGACACCCTGGACTGGCAAAAAAGGAAGCATTTTATAGGCTACTAGTGTAAATCATGCACACAGCTTATACATTGTATACAATTTTACAGCTTATACAGTGTTACCTACTCTGTTCCCCACAAAAGAGCATGGGGAGACTCAAATGAGTGAGGTATGTGAAAGGAATCTGCATAAATCATTAAGTTCATGCAAAAGTAAAGTCTCTTCTGTCAGTGAACCAATCCCAGAGTGTTGACACATGTAGGCTAATTCTGGAACATTCTTCAGTTTATCCCACCCAAATCTCCCCATCCAGTCTAAGCCTTTTTCCCATCACTCTCTTCTCATCAGGAATAGGAGTGCCTTTGGACACCTTTCAAATGCGGGGAAACTGGGAAGCCGCACCTCAGTCTGCTTTCCTGCAGGCGAAATTATCAAATTCCTTTCGGCTTTTTCTCTAGGTCCTGTTTTTGAAGTCTTTAATTATTTCAGTTTTTACAAAGATTTCCCTGTGGATTTTCCCTTAGTTTACCACATACCTCCCACAATAGTCGGTCTTAACCCAAAAGGGCTTCCAATGAATCTTCCTCTTGGACAAAATTACCCCACGGTTTTTGCAAGCTATGCTGGCTTTCATCTTCCATTCATTTTTGCATGTAACTTTGGTGATAATCCGTCTTCCTGCTGAGTTTGGCCCACTTTTCTCTTTAATGTGAGGGAGTGAAGTGAAAAAGTCCAGTGGCTGTTGTTTGGGGAACGGCTCTAAGCACCTAGGTCGACAGGGGGTACGATTCTTTGTTAGGTGTTTGCCCACTTAGGGAGACTAAGTGGGTCTTAGGTGGTGATTTCTTTTCATTTGGCCATGCTTTAGATTGAATTATGTCCTCTAAAAAAATAGGCTGAAGTCCTAATACCTCCATACTACAGAATAACCATAATTTGGAGAGAGGGTCTTTGCAGAGGTAATCAGGGTAAAATGGGATCATTAGGATGGGTCCTAATCCAATATGATTGGTGTCCTTATAAAAAGGGGAAATTGGACACAGACAGACACACATGGAGGAAAGGCCATGTAGAAATGTACAGGGAGAAGATGGTCATCTATAAGCCAAGGACCAAGCTGAGAGGCTGGGAATCTATAAGCCAAGGACCAGGCTGAGAGGCCGGGAACAGATCCTTCCCTGGAAACTTTAGAGGGGGCATGGCCCTGCTGATACCTTGACTGTGGACTTCTGACCTCCAGAACTGTGAGACGATGTATTACTCACTTTGTGGGACTTTGTAATAGCAGCCTTAAGAAACTATCTGCTGTAGTTTCTGCCACAGATGCACTTGCTGGAGTTCATGATCATTTCAGAACATTTCTGCCAAGGATGGTTTACTACCATTCCTCTATGTAGCAGATGTCACGGGTGGTCCACATATTCATCCCATACACACACACACACACACACACACACACACACACACACACACACACACCTATCCCAGAGGCTACCTGTAGCCCTGCTGATGGCTTCCTGCATCTCCTGGCTAAGAGAATCCTCTGACCATGGGCACACACACTCACATACAAAACAGGCTAAAGTGCCAGAAAGTTCCCAGAGTGACCATCAATCATGGAGAGGCAACAGTTGTGAATAAAGACCCCTGATAGGATCACTTAGAGTTGGGTTCAACAGAACTTTTCAGAAGGTCCCCTGCAGCCTGAGCCCAGTTTGCGCATAAAGGAACCTACTAATTAAGGTATCTCTTCTTAACTTTGCACCCTTTACTTTCCCACTCCCTCACCATGCAAATACTTGGCCCAAATCCTTGTCTTGGGGTCTGCTTTAGAGGAACTTCATCCTAGGTCACGCTGCTTCAAAAATATGAATGACCGGAGTTGGGATATGAGCACCAGCACCATCTCTGAGGCTAAAAATCAAAGGAAAGGGAGAGGAAGTAGGTATTAGGAGTCCAAGAAAAGACATAGTGTCACATCAACCAGGGGCGAGGTCAGAGTCAAAGCCAAAACCTGAACAGACACGGGATAAGATTCAGAGGTCCTAGCCAGAGTCACATCAGAGAATGAATGGTTCAGTATTGGTATGATCCAGCCATTCCCATGTTCACTTAGGAACCACCTCTATGCCAGACACTGGGCAGAGAGCTAAAAGCACAGAAGGGGATAAGACACATTCCCTGAACTCAAGGAGCTCACCTTCTTGAGGGAAGAGATCAAGGTGTAAAAATATGTGATTTAGGTGTCATGAGACAAATACTAATTGGGACCCTGGGGAACCCAGGCTGGAAGCCTTGTATACTGTGCTAAGGCATTTGCATCTCTTACTTGTAGGTTATAAGTGGGGCTGGGTTCATGACCATGTGACATGGAGAGTCAAACAAGGTCTTGTGCTTAGAAAGCCCCACCTTAGTTTAATGTTCTCCTGTCACCATCTTGAGTTTGTTAATAATTTTTAAATAAAGAGCCTTGATTTTGCACTGGGTCCCCCAAATTATGTATCTAGTCCTGACAGTAAGGAGCGTAGAAATGAACACCATAAAGAATGGTGTAAGCCAGGTCAATGGTGTATGAGTTGGAGATTTCCAAGGAGGGAAGTGTGCTCATGGGAAACCAATGGTGGTTGCTCCACTGGGGGGAATTTTTTTTTAAATTTATTTATTTTATTTATTTATTTTTGGCTGCTTTGGGTCTTTGTTGCTGCGTGCAGGCTTTCTCTAGTTGGGGTGAGCGGGGGCTACTTTTTGTTGTGGTGCACGGGCTTCTCATTGTGGTGGCTTCTCTTGTTGTGGAGCACAGGCTCTAGGCACACAGGCTTCAGTAGTTGTGGCATGTGGGCTCAGTAGTTGTGGCTCGCAGGCTCTAGAGTGCAGGCTCAGTAGTTGTGGCGCACGGGCTTAGTTGCTCCGCGGCATGTGGGATCTTCCCAGACCAGGGCTCGAACCCATATCCCCTGCATTGGCAGGCAGATTCTTAACCACTGCACCACCAGGGAAGCCCCACTGGGGGATTTTGAGGAGCTCACTGACTGATCGGAACTTCTGCCTCCAATTATATTGGATGTGAAGGCAGTCAGGCATTTTAATGCTTCATTCATTCATTCATCCACTATGCATGAACTGTTTCAAACCCTTTGATATATTAAGACACATGACACAACAATATTTATCATAAAGTGAGAAGCCGGGTGTAAGTCATGTCCATGTGGCATGACTGTCTAGGGAATTCAGTCAATGCTATTTCTATCTACCATCACTTATGAAGCATTTTTCCACCCTCGAGTATAATTCTTTCAAGTTATCTGTGTGGAAGCTATTGCTTTCCTTGTTTCACAGATTAAAAATGAAACTCAAAGAGGTTTCATGTCATGGAGGATAAATCCAGACTTACTAGGACTTTGAGCCAAGGTTCCATCTAGGTCCTTCTCTCCAGGGGCCCCATCCACCTCTCCACCACTGTTTCCCTAATCACCTCTCACTCTAGGGTCTCTTGCAGAATTGTCTCCAAAAGTGAGGGTTTCTTAAAGCAGTCACTGTATTTTATAGACGTAGTGGACAATATTTTGAGGCAGTATTTTAATCTCCTTCTTGATTGTCCTTTAGTTTTGTAAAGTATTTTTGAATCTCTGTGGAGAAGCTCAGGATTTTCTACAGCACATGTTTAGTCAGCGGTATGGGCTTTTCCATACTGACCATGAACCCAGCTCTTCTAACAGGAGGGTTGCTGGGGATTACCTAAGTGATGTCCTTGTATCTCTATCTTATCCTAGAGAACACTGGTTCTCCTCCAGTATTTACACACACACACACACACACACACACACATACACACACACACACAGCCATGGTCTTAGGGGAAGCTGACCCATCCCCAGCTCCAAGGGGACCTGATTGGTCTGAGGATAACCCCCTCCTCTTGCATGACTGGAAAGGGCATGTGACCTGATCTGGCCAATGAGACAAGGGGAAGTTTAGGGGGGCATCCCTTCAAAGGAAAGTTTCTTTTTCCCTTAAGAAAGTGTCACTAAAAGTTTCAGACTCCTGTCAACCTTCCTACATAGCCTTTTAGCCATATGAATTCCAATCCTCAGTGACCCTGGGTAAGTCACTAAAAAAAATGGATGGAGTATTTTCATAAACACTATCTCACGTTTTGGTTTTGCAACTGAGGTGAAATTAACAAACCTAAAATTTACCACTTTAAAGGTGAACATTCCAGTGGCATTTAGTACATTCACAGTGTGTGTGACCATCACTTCTCTTTAGTTTCAGAATGTTTTCATCACCCATTCTTTGCCCATTAAGCATTCCTCCCGTTCCCCCTCTTCACAGGCTTTGGCAGCCACTTACCTGCTTTCTTTTTCTGTGGATTTAATTATTCTGGGTATTCATATACATGAAACCATACAATGTGTGACTTTTTGTGTTGGGCTTCTTTCATGTAACATAATGTCTTTGAGGTAGATCCACATTGTATCTGTACTTCATTTCTTTTTTTAGCTGGATAATATTCCGTTGTCTGTAGATATCACAATTTGGTTACTCACTCATCTACTGATGGACATTTGGGCTGTTTCCACCTTTTGGCTATTGTAAATAGCACTGCTACGAACATGCATTTACATGTATTTGTTTGAATACCTGTTTTTAATTCTTTTGATATATACATAGCATGGAATTGCTGAATCATGTGGTAATTTTAACTTTTTGAGGGACTTCCAAGTTGTTTTCCATAGCAGCATATATTTATATTATATATTCTCACCAGCAATGTGTGTACATTATCTATGTTGCCATGATACCGACTTGATGAGGTCAGGTTATCTTATAAAGTGGAATCCTGAGATTCAAGGACCTAAAATCACTTGCCTATCTCAGTTCATCGTGTCAGAATTTGATTCCACATCTTTGAAGAGATTTCTTTCCATTGCATAAACTTCTCAGGTCTTTAGCGTCCTCCTTTGGAGAGAAAAACCACAGGTCTATGACATATAAGATCATCCAGATATCGATTAAGAATTATGGGAAAATCCCAGCTCAGAGTACCAGGCATTTAATATTCTGTTAACACAAATATATATGTTTATTTTGCAAACTTACCATCTAAAATGATCTAAATGATATCTAAATGATACCCAGCTCATAGTAAATGCTCAGAAAATATTTGAATGAATGAGTCTTGTGCGTTCATTTACGGGTTCATCTTTTGTGTCTCTGGCAGCTAGCCATCCATATGCTGCCTTTTCTTTAACATCTTTCTTTGTCCCTGTAGTGCTGCCAGGAGAAAAAGGGACCGGATCCACCAGATGTGACATAACTCCATCTGCGACAGAATGTCTCTCTAACCTTTACCAAATATGTCAGTATCCTTCCTCAAATTGCATGGCCATACCTTTCTCAATTTGACTTACTATTATCTAATTATTTAATCTATAAACAGATATATCACTGATGTATTTTAACCAGAATGTTTGTTATTTATTTATAAATCAGTGTTCATCTTTCGGGACTTTGATGTTCTCTTGCCAAGAAATAACTAGTACTAATTTCAAATAAGGAATATCTTTTGTAGTTAATAAAAGTCTTCCCAGATCAATAAGGTTAATAAGTGATACTGTCATTTGGGCATGTTAATAAGTTTAAAAAAAAAAAAGAAAAAGAGGCCTAGCCAATTGAAAAGCTGGAACTGAAAATAGATTATAACATTTTGCCCCAAGGCTTTGGCAGCAATTGAAACGAAGTGTTTTGAAACAGAGCAAATTGGCATTTCTTTGACTTCTAATGTTCAGTCTCTCCAAGCAGGACACCTGGTTCAACGACACAAAACAGCCATTCAGAATTACAGTCTGAGCTTTTGTTATGCAAAAGGTAAATGAGGGCAGCAGGAACTCTTCCAGGAAAAGCTGTTTTCACTTTTTCCCTAGGGAGAGCTCTCATCAAAAAAAGAAAGAAAAAAAAAGAAGAAAGAAAAGCAAAAACTGCTGTTGACAGGAAATCAGGAGTCTTGAAGATGAGTGGGTTCTGAAATTATCTTATAGAAGAATATTTCATACAAGGCTGTAAAGTGTTTTCACTGTCAATGAATTAAATGGAAGCCGCAGCCTTCCCTGTTTGAGAACACAAAGTTATCACAGTTTCCGGCTGGCTCTCCTTCTCCAACACTCAAACTGCAGGGACTTGCTTTGGTCTGAGTGGCATTCATGCTCTAATAGAAGCAGTTTGACCAATACTCCTGTTGACCCGTTAGAAGAGAACCTTGGCTGCATATGACAAGCCCATGAATGTGCACATACTCATATGCAGATATGTGGTTTGCACAATGCAGTGCAGACAGTGTTGAAAACTGCACTTGAATTTAGTGTTGAGGTTGCTTGTCCTGCTGTCCAGCCCATTATTGTAAAAGCCTAGAGTCCAGAATAAAAGGAAAATGAAATGAAGGTCGTTTCACCAAAGCAAGTGCATCTGAGAAGCCTGCCATTTGCCTCTATGACTTTTAACCTTTGGATCCACTGACCTCCCTTTATTATGTTGGGTGGGTGCTGGGCCCTTGTGGAGCCAGACAGCTTCAAAATCTAATGGAAGAGTTTTCATTGGATGAGTATCAAGAGAATGAGGGAATTGAGTGTATTCTGTGTCCACTGCGTGCCGGGCCTTGTTTTGGGGATGGGATACACGGCAGTGAATGGGACGAAGCCCACGCTGTCATAGAGGTCACCTTCTAGCAAGGAAGACACATGAAAAGAGGCCAGTGATGTTAGGGAACTGTTGACCCAAACCGCCCGCCTTGGCCAGGCATGATGATAACTGCTTGCCTGAGTTGTCTCACAACAGGAGGTTCTGATGTCACCGAAAACTAACGCGGAGAATTCAGGAGGTGGTGAAAGGAGCGGGGGCATGCCAGCCCATGGTATGTGGTGTAAAACTAACCTGGAAGAATCTGGGAGGGGCTAAAAGGAGGAGAGAGGAGATGACCAACATTTCAGAATCCTTTGGGCTGGAATCCACCTTGGCTGAGAGATGTGCACGCCACCAGGAAGGACCCTGAGTCAGACCAACTATGGGCCAAGCAACGTGATTGGCCTGAGACAACCCCAAAACTAACCCCATCACCATAAACCCTGAGACTGTGAGCCTCGTGCCAGAGCAGTCCTCCTGGGTCCCCTAACCCTGCTGCTCTCCTTCCGAGCACCCTTTCCCAATAAAGTCTCTTGCTTTGTCAGCACATGTGTCTCCTCTGACAATTCATTTCTGAGCGTTAGACAAGAGCCCACTCTCGGGCCTTGGAAGGGGTCCCCCTTCCCGCAACAGCAGGACTCTAATTGCCCATGAACAGAAGTGCTATGAAGAAAGAGGGGAGAGGGGGGCATTTTTAGTCCACGGAATTAGAGAAAGCCTTAGGAAAGGGCAAGCCCTGCCAACAGTTCGGGGACACATCAGAAGGAGCAGTAAATGCAAATGTTCTAAGGGGGCCATGATGTGTCTGGAAAAATCATGACTGTGAAGGAGAAGAGTGACCCAAGAGGAATACCAGAGAGATGGGCAGGGTAGGCAGGGCCAGAACATGGGGGCCTGGAGGGCCTCTCAGCCTCAGCCCCCTTGACCTTTGGGGCTGGAGAGTTGTTTGTCATGGCAGAGGGAGGGAGGTCAGAGTCCTATGCATAGTAGGACGTTTAACACATCCTTGGGCTTTACCCACCAGATGCCGTTAGCACCTCCATAAGTTGTAACTACCCCAAAGTTTTCAGACACTGCCAAATGTCCTCGCATGGGGAGGGGTGTGTGTGTGTGTGTGTGTGTGTGTGTGTGTGTGCAAAATCACTCCTGTAGGTTATGGCAAGAATAGGTCTTGGCAATGACTCTGGGTTTTATTCTAAATGCAATAGAAATCTGCTGGAGGATTTTCATCAGGAGAGTAATGCAATATAATTTTCATTCCAAAGGGAACTCTGACTGGTGGGCAGTGAAGGTGACTGCAGGCTGGGGGTGGCTCAGAACATGGTGAGTGCAGGAGCAGAAGCTTGGGTTTTCACAGGACATCTAGGCTAGGAAGGGAGAATGTACCCGATCCTCATGCATGTCCCCAGGTATCCAACCATGTCATGAAATGACCTTTCTCTACTGTCCAGCACCAACTCCAAAAGTGCTGAGGCAGCAGTGGTCGTGACCAAACAAGTAGCTCCTGATGGGAAAGGCATCTGGAAAAGACAGTTTCTTAGGTGGTTGAGAGCTCAGTGGTAGGAGGCTAAGGCTGCAGGTTGGTCCAGGCACAGCCAAGTGGATCCGTACACATGGTACCTTGGGTGCATGTCCCCTCTCTGGATTGAATATGCCACATCCTCAGGCAGCACCAACAGTCAGTACTACTAGAAAACAGCCCAGTAACAAACATTCTTACTGGAGGGTCGCTCTTTCCTCACTCTGCGAGTCCATTGCGGAGAACTCGCAGATGCCATCTTCGCAGAGGTCTGTAAGCCTCCAAAGTCAGAGACATGTCTTCTCATCCACGAACTTCTCTCAAGCAGTGCATCAGTCCTTTTAAGTCTCTTCTCTGAGAAACTGATTCACTCCATAACTCTGAAATGCTGTACCTTTTCAGTTCCATTCCGTGTCACCATTTCCCACCACAGTTCCTGTTACACCCTGAATTGTGTCCAACCCAAATGCATCTGCTGAAGCCTTTACCCACAGTGCGACTGTATTAAGAGCTAAGGCATTTACAGAGGCAATTAAGGTTAAACAAAGTCATAAGGATGAGGGTCTCTTCCAATAGGATTGATGTCTTTATAAGAAGAGGAAGAGGCACCAAGAGTGTCCACACACAGAGAAAAGGGCATGTGAGGCCACAGTCAGAAGGTGGCCATCTGTGCACCAAGGAGAGAGGCCTCAGGGGCCAGACCTGATGGCACCTTGATCTTGGACTTCAGCCTCCAGAATGATGAGAAGATAAACTGCCGTTGTTTCAGCACCCCCAGTCTGTGGTACTCTGTTATGAGCCTTAGCAGACTAATGCAGCCCCCTAGATGTCATCCTTAGGTAGATAATGTCACTCTACCTCCAGGGTATTCATCTGTGACCTCAGCCTTGGTAGCTACTTTTGAAATCCTTACTGAAATGCTCTCCTCCCACCCACAGCCCTGAGTTTGCCTCATATGGTGCTTTTTGATTCTCCAAAGGATCCTCTAACTCCTCTCTTTTGCTTTGCTTCCCTGACTCATCTTTCTCGGCTTCACTCTTTCACGTTAGTGCTCCCCGGGGTTTTTTCCTCAAAGCTCTTCACATCTCAAGTCTAGACACTCTCTTAGGAAGGCTCATTTGTTCCCAGAGCTTTAACTATCACTTCCATGTGTATGACTCATACATTCATTTTCCCAGACTCAATATCTCTCATGAGCTCCAGAGGTTTACTTTCTGGCCCTAACTTGACCTTTCCTCAATTGAGCATGTCACCACCAAACCTCTCACCTAAGCAAGATATTTGAAAGGCACCTTTGACTCTTTTCTCTTTTGCTTCAAATTCAGATGGCTCACGGGCTCTTTTTGATGCCATTGTCTTCCTTCAATGTGTCATCTCCTGAATCAGCTTCCTAACACTTGCATCTCATCATGTTATTCCCTTACTTAAAAGTTATTAACACTATATAAAGTAGATAATAATAACTACCTACTGTATAGCATAGGGAACTCTATTCAAATACTCTGTAATGACCTATATGGGAATAGAATCTAAAAAAGAGTGGCTATATGTATATGTATAACAGACTCACTTTGCTGTACAGCAGAAAGTAACAAAACATTGTAAACCAACTATACTCCATTAAAAAAATTAATTAAAAAAAAGTTATTAACAGCTTTCAATTACCTATTGAGAAATCCTAAGTCCAGTCTCCACAGCATGATACCTCTCCAGTAACACCTTCTCCCCTTTTCCCACCCAGATAACTTTTGTTCCAGGCCCACTGACACCAATTTTGCTCCCTAAAACACATGTTCCTTTACCTTTTTGGCTTCTTCTGACTGTAATGGCTCCACCAGCAACCCCATTCTTTTGTAGTCAGGTCTTCTCCTTTGTCCCTTCTCTACTTTGCAAACCATACTCATTCTTACAGACCAAGTTTATATGTGCCTTCACCCACAAAGCCATCTTCTCCTGCGCCAGAGTCCCCTGATCCATGTTATGTGTCCCCAGAGCATTTTGCATGCCTGTCTCCCCTGATCGATTAAACTTCTTTACCATTGCAACCATGTTGCATTCATCCTTGAAGCGCTAAATAACCTGGTATTATTCCTGACATCCAGTATGGGCTGTGAAAAGTCCTAGTTGAATCAAGAACAATGAAGAAATATCTTCTGTGATTACCTGTGATGGAAAGCTCTTCCTCGTTCTGCCATTCCTAAAACTGAGGTTATAGTAAGGCTCATGATTGGAATGCAAAAACAGAGGGTATAACTCTTTCGATAGAACTAGATTCAAAGGAACAGCTGGGGGAGTAGAAATAAGAAGGTATACATTTTCATAGAAATCATGTGCCTCAGGTCCAAAATAACTTGGGAAGTAACTGAGTGAGAGGAAAACCAAAAAATAAATTAATGTTATCAGTGTCATGGAAGATGGTTACAGATTGCCTAGCCAGACAGAAAATACAGATGTTTCCCCACACCCAAATAAACTATGAAGGTGATCAGGGATGCAAGACATCCAGTATTGTACCAAGACTTTACTCTGTCAAATGCAATTATTATATATTGAAATGTAGTCATTAAAATATTTTTTAATAATTGTAAATAGTGATTTTATGCTTCTTTATTAACTCATTAAAAAGCAAGGTCTATTGCTGAGATGAATGACTTTAATTTCAGGGTAGTGATGAGCATACACAATATTTTGGTACATTTGTAACAACTGTAATGTGATTTGAAAATATCTGTAATTTCTGTTGGTGAGAAAGTCATAAGTATTTCTAATATTACGGCCATGAATTGTCTATATTCATGATTGAAGAAAACACTGCATTTGAGTTAGAGGTTAGTAAAGTAAAGATGTATTCTAGCCCAGGTCACAAAAATGCTCCTCATAGAAGAACTCCTGAGATGCAGAGAGACGTTTTCTTTTACTTCTTCCTGAATAAACAACCCTTGAGAAGCTACATTTAGAAGGACATCATAAATAGCCAGTGGGCTCTTTGATTCTCAGGATAACCAATACTGGATTCCTAGAGGGATTGCAGACATTAATGTCACCATCAAGCACCTGAAAGACACAGGAATGGTGATTCCCATAGCATTCCCGTTCAACTTGCTTACTTGGCCTGTGCCCAAGGCAGATGGAGCTTGGACAATGACGGTGGATTATTGTAAGCTTCACCAGGTGGTGACTCCAATGCAGCTGCAGTGCCAGGTGTGGTTTCATTGCTTGAGCAAACTAACACGTAACCTGGTACCTGGCGTGCAGCTATTGATCTGGCAAATGCTTTTTTCTGGAAATATATTAGAAAAGACCAGCAGAAACAGTTTGCTTTTAGCTGGTAAGGTCAGCAATACACTTCCACTCTCTCACCCTGGGGGTATATCAACTCTGCAGCCCTGTGTCATCACAGGGCTGCAGAGTGATGAAAACCCTGTGATCTGCAGGGAACTGGATTGCTTTTCTCTTCCATAAGGTATTTATTATACTGGTCATTGTGTTGATGACATTATGCTGATTGGACCTAGTGAGCAAGAAGCAGCAACTACTCTAGACTTACTGGTAAGACATTTGCTTGTCAGTGGCCCCCCCACAACCAAAAGGAGGCACAGTGCCTAGTGGGCCTCTTTAGATTTTGGAGACACCCTATTTCTGACATGGGTGTGCTGCTCCAGCCTGTTACTGAGTGACTTGAAAATGTGCTGCTTTTGAGTGGAGGGCCCAGAACACAAGAAGGCTCTGCAGCAGGACCAGGGTCCCATGCCACTTGGACCCTATGAGTCAGCAGATGTAAAGGGCCCTGATGGGATGGCAGAGAGGGATGTTGTGTGGAGACTTCAGCAGGCCCTAGTGCAGGTTCTTAGGATTTTGGAGCAAAATCCTGCCATCCTGTGCAGGTAACTGCTCTCCATTGGAGAAACAGCTCTTGGCCTCTTACTGTGCCTTAGCAGAGACTGAATGCTTAACCATGGGCCACCAAGTTACCATGTGACCATAAACCATTATGTTGGGGGTGTACAGCAGCACTCTGTTGTCAAATGGAAGGAAGTGATACCTATGTGATCGGTCCCAAGCAGGCCCTGAAGGCATAAGTACGTTACACAAAGAAATGGCTCAAATGCCCATGGTCCCCACTCCTGTTACACTGCCTTCTCTCTCCCAGCCCATACCTATGGCTCAGCAGGAATTCCCTGCAATCAGTTGACAGAGGAAGAAAAGACTTGGGCCTGGCTTACAGATAGTTCTGCATGATATGCAGGCACCACTAGCAAGTGGACAGCTGCAATGCTGCAGCCCTTGGGGACATCCCTGAAGGACAAGTGTGAAGGGCAATCCTTCCAATGGGTAGAACTCTGAGCCATGCCCTTGGTTGCACTTTACTTGGAAGGGAAAAGGTCAGGTGGGTGATTATATACTGCCTCATGTGCTGTGCTCAATTGTTGAGCAGGAAAGTCAAGGACTTGGAAAGAACAGTATTGGAAAATTGATGACAAGGAAATTTGGGGAAAAGGTATATGGATAGACCCCTCAGAATGGGCAAAAAACAGTGAACATATTTGTGCCTTATGTGAATGCTCACCAAAAGGATATCTCAGCAGAGAGGCAGTTTGATAGTCAAGAGAATAGGATGACCTTTTCCGTGGGTACCAGTCAGCATCTTTCCCAGTCATTCGCATCATCACTCAATGGACTCATGAAGAGAGCAGCCATGGTGGCAGGGTTGGAGGTAATTCACGGGCTCAGCAATATGGACTTCCACTCATCAAGGCCAACATGGCTCTGGCCACTCTGAGTGCCCAATCTGCCAGTGCACAGGCCAGCACAGAGCCCCCCGACGTGACACCATTACCAGGGATTATCACCAGCCACCTGGTGGCATGTTGATGACATTAGATCCGGCCTTCACAGAGGGCTAGCATTTCCTTCTTACTGGATAGACACGTTGAATATGGACTTGCCTACCCTACACATAATTCTTCTGCCAAAACTACCATTCATGGACATATAGAATGCCTTGTCCATTGCCATGGTATTCCACACAGCATTGCTTCTGACCCAGGCTCTCACTCAACAGTCAATGAAGTACAGTAATGGGCCCATGCTCATGGAAGTCACTGGAATTCTAACTGTATTTCCCACCATCCTAAAACAACTGGCTTGATAGAATGGTGGACTGGCCTTGTGAAGACTCAGTTATAGTGCCAACTAGGTATCAATACCTTGTAAGCCTGAGGCATAGTTCTCCAGAAGGCTGTGTATACTCTGAATCAGCATTCAATATACGGTGCTGTTTCTCCCAGAGCCAAGACTCCCAGGTCCAGGAATCAAGGGTGGAAAGGGGAGTGGCACCACCCACTATTACCCTTAGTGACCCACTAGTAACACTTCTGCTTCCTGTTCCCATGACCTTAAGCTCTGTCGACCCAAAGGTCCCAGTTCCAAAGGGCACAGTGCTTCCACCAGGAATCACCACAATGATTCCATTGAATTGGGAGTTAAGACAGCCACTGGGCTCACAGCCACTCAACCCCTTTGGGTTCCTTGTGCTTCTGAATGAACAGGGAAAGAAGAGGGTTACTGTGCTGGCTGGGGTGACTGATTCTGACCTTCAAAGGAAAAATGGACTTCACCTGGGCCTCCAGCTTGCTGACTATACATCTCAGGACTCGTCAACCTCCATAATTGCATGAGCCAATTCCTTATACCAAATCTTTCTATAATAAATCTTCCTATAATATATATATATATATATATATATATATATATATATATATACACATATATATACATATTTACTATTGATTCTGTCTCTCTGGAGAATCCTAAATAATCTCAAAATAGTTATTAAAATAGTTTTTTTAAATTATAAGTAGAAACAGTTATGCTTCTTCACTAACTCATTAAAGAACAAGACCTATCACCAAGCTGAACGACTATAATTTCAAGGTGGTGATGAACATATACAATATTGTGATACATTTGCAACAACTGTAACATGGTTTAAAAATATCTGTGATTTCTATTGATGGGAAAATCATATGTCCTTCTAATACTACTGCCATTTGTTTTCTATATTTGTGATGGAAGAAAATGCTACTTTTGAGTTAGAGGCTAGGAAAAATAAAGATGTATTTTTGTTGTAACCAGTCTCATAAGGATCCTCACTATGGATCCCTCAGGGTTCATAGAGCTCAAGAAAAGAACCTCTGAGATAAAGAAAGACAACCATCCCTTTACACCTTCCTGGATAAACTACCCTTTGAGAAACTACCTTTAAAGAGACATAGTAAATACCCAATGGGCTCTTTGATTCTCAGGATAACCAAACATCTGAAAAATATCATGTGCCCTGTAGACAAGGAAACTGAAGTAGACTTTGGTTAAAAGAGAAAGAGAGAGAGAGAGAGAGAGAGAGAGAGAGTCTCCTTTTCCATGATTCATTGGTCTTTGGGACAAAAACTAGATCCCTACCACAAACTATTTTAGCCCCTCTGGGTCCCTAGTGTAGTACTTCCATGTAACAGACACTCAATATTATTTACTGAATTAATGATTATCAATGGATGGATTGACAAACTTACAAAAGTTGCAAAGAGAGCAGTGGCCTCACACAGCTTGTTTTCTTATGTGCTCTTCTAAAGTGTCCTCTTTCCTTTCATGCCATCTGTGAGGCAGGCAGAGGTACTGTCTTTCCTTAGAGCAGCTGGCTCTGGCGGCTGTCAGGCATCGTCAGCCAGAAGCCAGGTGGTCTTACGTTCCGTTCCTTCCACGCCAAGGGCAAAAGGGGCAAGATGAATACGCCCAAACCACTTGGTATTCACTCTTGATTTTTCCGTGGAGGCACACAAGGCTATGTCCCATCAAGAGCTCTGCCCTTGTTGGTTAATGGATCCTTTTCTAAATGCACGCAGGGAGAGCACAAGTGCCCCCCTCATCAGATAAGATTCGCCACTTCAAACAACCATATTTTGTGCTAATGAATTTACATATTAACTCTAATGTACACAGTACTGAGGAGAAACAGAAAATACAAAAAGAGAAACAAATACATATCTATTCCTACAACCCAAATATACATATTGTTAATATTTTAGCATATTTGCTTCAAGACTATATTAGCTTTATTAGCTTTTGCATAGTTTCCCTCCCACCCTGTGGGGATTTTTATCAAGAAGAATGAGAATGAGGGGTTGTATACACTTGTGATGATTCTAGCGTACACTATCTTGTTCCCATTCCCCATCATTTACTATAATAGGTTTTTATTGTATACATATAAATAGTGTGTATATGCATACAATTTTTATGTATATAATAAACATAAATTTATACCTATAATAAAAATAAAATTGATAAATAAAAGCATATATATGTATAACCCTAACCCTAATACAAATATGTTTTTATTTATCAATACTCTTTTAATGGTCACTTATTAACTCATCAATTAAACATATTAATGACATATTCACACTGTTTCACCTTTTCTCTCTCATGGATAAGGCTCCCATGCACATCTCTTTCAATTCATTTTTTCCTGTGCTTACTTTATCATTGGAATGGTTTCCTTGAAGTGCAAATCATGCATCAAAGAATGAAATTGCTTAAGGCTCTTAATATAAATGGCAACCAAACTGCTTTCAATATGTTTTTTTTTAATTTTAAGTTTTAATATTTTGGTGGCTTCATTATCTAATTCAGGGGAAATTCTTGAAGTCTCAAACAATTTATTTTCTTTCATGCCCAACAAGTCTAGAACTTTCTCAATGCTAGCACGTGACGAGCAGGATCATACAGCAAAACTTGGTCGTCAAAAGCACAGGCTTGGAGTTAAAGTCATGCTTTCAATCCCCAGCTCTGCCCCCTTCCTGCTGGGCAATCTTGGGCCAGTTATTCAACCCCTCTCTGCCTAAATTTTCTTATTTTAAAAGTGGGTATAAACAACAGTACTAACTTAATAAGTAATAATACTTACTACATATGGATGCCATGAGGATTAAATGAGCTGCTGCATGTTAAATGGTTTGACATATGGTATGACTCCAAAATTAGTTTTATTGTCAGTCACTGAGAGCACAGTTTACAATAACTGTGGTCTTGTAAATACTAATATATTTGAGACAAAATTTGCATCCTATTATTTGCTTTCTACTTGTCCTACCTGTTTCTATATTGCTTTTCCTCTGTCCTCGCATTATTTTGGTTTTACGGAGTATTTACACTTTGTTTTTTTTTTACATCCTTATTGGAGTATAATTGCTTTACAATGGTGTGTTAGTTTCTGCTTTATAACAGAGTGAATCAGTTATACATATACATATGTTCCCATATCTCTTCCCTCTTGTGTCTCCTTCCCTCCCACCCTCCCTATCCCACCCCTCTAGGTGGTCACAAAGCACTGAGCTGATCTCCCTGTGCTATGTGGCTGCTTCCCACTAGCTATATATTTTACGTTTGGTAGTGTATATATGTCCATGCCACTCTCTCACTTTCTCACAGCTTACCCTTCTCCCTCCCCATATCCTCAAGTCCATTCTCTAGTAGGTCTGTGTCTTTATTCCTGTCTTACCCCTAGGTTCTTCATGACATTTTTTTTTCATAAATTTCATATATATGTGTTAGCATACGGTATTTGTCTTTCTCTTTCTGACTTACTTCACTCAGTATGACAGACTCTAGGTCCATCCACCTCATTACAAATCTGGTTTTCCCCTCTGAGCGTCGGAGTTACTGCTTTTTCACAGCTGACTTAGAGGTCCCTGCAGACCCGCTTGACTCACAGATTGAATCCTTTTCACCTCATTCAGACAATGCAGGGACTGCTTTACCCGCCCTTTCAATTCATTTGCTATTGTTGTCATTTAATTGCATACATATTTCATATTCTATTCAAATATTATTATTACAGATTTGTACAGTCAACATTCATTTCAATTTACAGACATAAACGTCTTTTCTTGTTCTTCATCCTTCCTGCATCTCCAGGTCCCCATCTGGGATCATTTTCCTTCCCCCTGAAGAATGACTTTTATATTTTCCTGCCCTGTAATATTGCTCTAGTAAGTGCAAGCTTGCCAGTGACAAATCCTCTCTGTTGTTTGCTTTTCTGAAAATGTCTTTATTTTGTCTTTATTCTTGAAGATGTTTTTTCACCTAATATAGAAGTCTAGGTTGGAAATTAACTTTCAGCATTTTGAAAATTTTCTTCTGTTACATTTTGGCTTCTATTATTTATTTTATTTTACTCTATATTTTATTTTACATGTTATTTCATTATATATTTTATTATTTTTATTTTATATTTTATTGTATGTATGTTATGTTATTTAATTTTTATTTTATTTATAAATGTTATAATTTAGTTTTATTTCAATTTATTTTATTCTATATTTTATTTTACTTTATATTTTAAATTTTATGTTTTTTATTATTTTATTTTGCTTATTTTATTTTTATTTTATATTTTCAAAATTAATTTTATTTTATTTTTAAAATTCATTATTTTATTTCATTATTTTAATTTATTTTCTTTTTCAAATGACAGCTGTCAATCCACTGTTTTTCCTTTGAAATCAATATGTCTTTCTTCCTCTGGTCACTTTTAAGATTTCTCATTGTGTTTGATTTTCAGCCATTTTTCTCTGATGTGATTTTCTCTGAATTTATTCTGCTTCTTGAATCTCTACTAGTTTGGAAATTTGTCAGTCACTGCCTCTATTTCCACACCATTCTCTTTCTTTTATTCTTCTGAAAGGAAATTATTACATGTATGATAAATCTTCTTATTGTATTCCTTTTGTCTCTTACCCTTTCTTCATTTTCCTTATTCTTTTTTCTCATATGACTTTTCTGGATATTTACTTTGAATCTATCTTTCAATTCACGGATTCTCTTTTATCCTTTAATAGGCTTCATTCCTTCTACTGTTTCTAATTTTAGTTATTACACTTTTCAATTCTAAAATTTCCCTTTGATTATCCTGACAGTTCCTATTTATTCATCAAACTTCTTCATCTTTTCTTGTATCTCTTTGATGATTTATTTACAATTCATTATGTTAAATTCTATTGTTGGTAACTCTAATCTGGAGCCCTTAGGGATCTGTTTTTATCTGTTATTCCTTCCTATGTCTTGATATTTTTGATGAGCTACCTGGTGTATGTCACAAATTATATAATTTATTTAAGACTGTAGCTTCCTAGAGAAATGATTTACTTTTGTTTGTGACCAGAAACACCAGCATGCTATTGATCAGCATCAATTTCAAGGACTGAGATGATTCTAAGACAGGCTTCCATTCCTACAGGGCTGCACTATATCCCACTCACCCTCGCTCTTATTATATAGGACTTATGTGTCTCAACCCAAAGTATGAGAGGTTTTCCAAGCCCTGCCTAATGGGGGGCCTTGAACTCCTGTTTTTCTCCCACTCACCATGTGAGGTTGGCAAAATCTCAGTACGTATTTTCAAGTTCTTAGCTCCTGCTTCCTGAATCCCATTCACCTTTAGAGTAAAAATAATCCCAAATGTTGGGACCACCTCTATGTATTTCTGTCTCCTCCTGGATCTTGACCTTGTAATTCTTTATTGCATTGACAACTCTCCAAAGACTTCAATTACTTCAATTAGATGGTGTGTGTGTGTGTGTGTATGTGTGTGTGTGTGTGTGTTTTACCTAACTTTCTCCTTGTCTTCAGCAAAGAGTTGGTCCAAATCATCTGGATCACCTAGTCTACTATTTCAGGAAGTAGAAGTCTGAAGTCTATTTTTTCAGAAGTATGGCTTTCTAAATTATTATTATGAAAAGAGATCCAGGAAAAAAATGTTTAATCTCAGTATTCCCAAACTTATTTTACTACAGATGCCTTTGTTTTTGTGAAGCAGCCCATAGAACAAATGGTCCACAGCATCTCAACTTACAAAAGGCTTAGATTTCAAAAGGCTGTCCCTAAGAACTTTGCCTTGTAAGTTCAAAGTGTTGTTCAACAAAGAGCCATTGTATTCATGTTTATGCAAAGTTAAGTTACAAGAGAAGAACTCTGATGGTTTTGCTGTGACGCATCCCACTCCATGTAACAACTGCCATTCCTTCACCACTTTCTTTTGTTATAATTATTTCTACTTTTATTTTCATTGTAATCATACACACAGAGAAGATAGGATTGGTCAAGAAGGCACTTTGTGACAGGTATGTAATGCCATTTTTAAACACGTTTTATTTTGAAATGAGTATAAGATTCTCAGGAAGTTAGAAAAATAATACATGGAGTATAAGTGTACCCTCCGCCAGCTCTCCCCAATGATGACATCTCATACAACCAAAGTAAAATATCAAGACCCAGAAGTTGACGTTGGTACAATACTATTAAAAGGCCTGCAAACCTTAATCAGTTTTTACCACTTTTTAACATGCATTCATTTGTGTGTGTGTGTGTATGTATGTGTGTAACTCTATGCAACATTATCTAGTGTATAGACTCATGTAACTACCAACACAACCAAGATACAGAACTGTTTTATCACCACAAACAAACTCTTTCATGCTACACTTTTACAGGTATACCCACCATCCTTGTCCCCTGGCAACCACCAATCTATTCTCGATCTCTATAACTTTGTCCTTTCAAGAGTGTTACATAAATGGAATCAAAGACTATGTAACTTTTTGAGGTTTACTTTTTCACTAAGCACAATGTCCTTGAGGGATCTACCCAGTAATAACATTTTTCCTAGACCCAGCATCTTTTCTATCAGATCCTTAAAAGATATAAGTTTTTCTATTTCCTTTCCTTTTTTTTTTTAACAGATAAGACAAGAAACTGACTAAAAATCATGAGTAAATTCATGACAGATTTCTTGACCCTCTAGTTCAGAGTTACAGACAATAGACCTTGTTTCTCTGAAGACCAATCTTTCTTGTTTCCTGACTAGTTTGGAACAACAGGTCAGCTGAAGGTCATGGTTGATAAACACAAGCCACTGAGTATTTAATCAGAAGTTTGTTATAGGGAAATCAAATTTTTCTTGACATTGCCTTCAGCAACTACTGCATTATCCCACTAAGTATGAACTACAGAATGGGTTACTTGGAAGTCATTTATATAGTCACTGTTGCAAGCATGTCTAAATAGAATTTCTAAACTCTTAACTCAAGAGTTGATAACTTCGAAAACAAGAAATCAATGCTTTGACTGGGTCTACAAGTGACATTTCCTAGTTTTCTTCTTCATCTTCTCTCATCTTTGGGGGTTTGCCTAAAAGTCACCAAGTTAGGTCACCAATGAACCTAATAAGTATTCGACAGCTTTCTGGAGTGGTGGAGAATGTTTCTAGAGGGGGCAAGAATATTTCATGAAGTCCAAGAGCAGACAGTAACAATCTGAGGTTTGTACCATCCCATAAGAACTTTTGAAGAATCGTTTTTTAAAAAGTACTGGATACAAAGGGACCTAATATACCTATGCAACCATGTTTTCTCAAGTAGCCTCCCAGGGCCATCCAGTGTTGATCAAGGAAGCTTTTCACACCAGTCCTTACCTGCTGCAGACTTTCCTAGCGTGAGGCCCAGAAGAACATCCAAGGACCAGGAGGTCCACCTGAGTGCTGGTCAGTCTGTACTAAGTGTAGAGACACTTGGAATGGGTAGAATTTAGGGACAAGAAGGGAAGGCATCATTGCACAGTATCTTACATGACTGACTTTCTCTTGACCAAACATCCCACTGGAGTTATGCTGTTTGGGAAAGGATGAAACTCTCTTCTTGGCACAGCAAATGTAGCAAAATAATTTTAACCTAAGGAACCACAGCCAGGTTTTTAAAAACACTTCCTATCTCAGGCACATTCCTTCCAAAACCACCTTCATAGTCATCTTCAGAAATGGGCTGGATACTGATTCTGGGGCCATGCTTTAATTAGCGATCTCCCCTATAGATGCAAGGGTTGATCTTCTATTTGGGAAAATTAACTCATGTAATTTATTCACATCTGTAATAACAAGTGAGCTGCTCTCCCTTTAGGACTTCTTAATCACTGAGTCCTTTTCCACTGATGTTTTATCATCATAACAGCATTTTTAAAATGTTGGCTCACAGGCGATTTGCCTTATAAGGCATTTTTATGTTTTAAACATGGTAAACATTAGAGTTGCTTAGAGCAGATTTGGAAATTGGAAGGTGCTTATCTAAACAGAGGAAGACTTTGAAGACCTTGTCATTCTTCCATTAGTGCTTAATGATAGGTTTTTCCATCAAATGAGGGAGACCTGTAAACTTCCGAAGCAAGAAGACTCAGCTACTAAGAAAGGAAGGTGCTTCTTAACCCTACCAATCTGTAGTTTGGAGAACTGAAACAATTTAAGACGTGGAAATTTTAAGTTGCAGAGAATAGACTGAAATACTGGATATTGAAGATAATGTGCCCTTGGCAAAAGGCAATATCTTTTTTCTAGGAAAAGAGCTTAAACAAGCCTTATTTTAAAAAAAATAAAAACGGGGTATATTGAGTACCAAATACCTCTTAAACAAGTAACATTTGGGTGAGTTAACTGTAAAGGTACCCACTGTGTATTAAATTTTCCTCTAAATAAGAAACTCATGGGTACAAAAAAATAAGGTGGAAACTTCACAGTTTTTTCCCTCACAATACAGGGTAGAGGCCACCCACCCAGTTTGGGGGTCCTGCACCTTTCATATTTAAAGTAGATCAAAGAGCATGAAAACCAAAAGTTGACAAACTCAGGATATTTTTATAACCCAAGGGGGAAAAAATCATTTTGAAATTTCCATTACACACAGAAAAGTGATTAATTATATTGGGAGGGAGAAACTTATAATATCAAGGAAACTATATTATTCCTCCTCATTTTATACTTGGTATAAAGGCCAAAATGCTTTATGGCAATGCATGGGAAGGTAGTCGCATGGGAAATGAACATTTTCAATAATCTATTACTGAAGTTTAGAATTATAGACCTTTACTGACTTTTCAAAGGTAGAAAAGTTTCGAAAGGTAAATTAATATTATTGTTATTTACACCAAATGACCATCCATGGATTTCAGAAAGACAACGAGATAAAACATAAAGTGTCGCCTTAAAAGACTATCAACAATGAGTCTATTTTGCAAAAGCCCCACCCATCCAACAATGCAATCATTTTATCAACGTTCCCCTTGGAATATGCTTTCAAAAGATGGGGCTGTCCTGACTTGTAGAAATAATAAACAATCTTGAGAGATTAAAATAAATGACTGCAGGCTTCTTTTAATTTTCTGCAAACCCTGTGTGAGAATAAAAGAATCACTATCCTTAAGTAACTGGAGAATTACATCATTGATCAACTATGTCCCCAGTGGATAAGAGCTCAAGGTGAGACATAGTGTGTGTGAAAGAAATTGCTGTTTGGTAAAACCCCTCAGCAATTAACAACTCCAGACAAAGGACCTTCTCTCTCCATCCTTTGCCCCACCCACTATCTCTCACCCAATGGGGAAAAAGACCAGAAGTTTGGTTGTGGGAATGTGACACAGTTCTGGTTATATTTTTTCCTCTCTCTAAGGTTAATCATGAAAATATTATGACTTGTGGGTTGGAAGTGGTTTTGCAGAAAGTGTTTTTAAGCATTACAAATGTTGAACATTTTGAGAAAAACTTACTGTATTGAACTGAAATTTCATTCAGGTGACAGTTTTTTTCCTGCCCTTCTATAATAAGTTTTGGTTCATCTTGGAGACTCTTCTGACGTTGGTTCTGTGGTAAGGTTCCTGTAAACCACTGCAGAGTCACCATTAAGATGGAAAAGAAAGCAAACTATTAAAGGTATCTTCTGTTCAGTGAACAATGATCTTCACAGGGGTCAGGGTTGAGGTTAGGAGTCTAGACAGCTTTTCTCTGAAGAGTGAAACGTGGAACGTGTGACACAACCAATCGATAGGATTCTTTAAGATTGGCTTTGAGCAAAAGAGTATTTAAATGTGTGCTTCTGGGCTAATTTACTACCTATGTCAGTTTGGGGGTTGTGATGACTATTTGCAAGTCAAAATGCTTTTACCCTTTTGTTAACTAGCCTGGAAATGTTAATGATGATGTTGATGTTGATGATGATGATGATGATGATGATGGTGATGATAGTAATAGTGGCTGAAAGTGAGGACTGACTCTGCACTAGCCCCCTCACCGAGGACTGTACGTGCAAATTCCCAGTTAAACTAGTCAACAGTTATCTGAGATAAATACCATTATTCCCACAAAGAAACAGCTTATAAAATCTTATAGGGACTTCCCTGGTGGTGCAGTGGTTAAGAATCCACCTGCCAATGCAGGGGACACAGGTTCGAGACCTGGTCTGAGAAGATCCCACATGCCATGGAGCAGCTAAGCCAGTGCGCCACAACTACTGAGTCTTCACTCTAGAGCCCATGAGTCACAACTACGGAAGCCTACATGCCACAACTACTGAAGCCCACATGCCTAGAGCCTGTGCTCCGCAACAAGAGAAGCCACCACAATGAGAAGCCTGCGCACCGCAACGAAGAGTAGCCCCTGCTCGCCACCATCAGAGAAAGCCCGTGTGTAGCAATGAAGACCCAATGCAGCCAAAAATAAATAAATAAATTAAATAAATAAATTTATATAAAAAGAATCTTATAGCATGTGCTCATGGTCACCCAACCAGAAAGGGATAGAGCAGAGAAGGAAGCCTAGAGGTCTCTGAGTCTTTGCTCATTCTGTGATGGTCTTTCTCATCAGCAATACTTTACAACTGTTATATGAAGGCTTTGTACCAAACCTTTTCATCTGAAAAGCAAGAAACATTCAGACTCTACCTGCTTTCCCAAACCAAATTGTTTCTTTTCACTTACTTAATTAGTTACTACTCTGGACTGAATTGTGTCCTCCCCAAAAATTATATGTTGAAGCCCTAACCCCCATTGTGACTATAATTTGGGGATGGGGTCTATAAGGAGGTAATTAAAGCTGTGAGGTCATAAGGGTGGGGTCCTGATCCTATAGGATTAGTGTTCTTACAAGAAACACCAGAGTGTACTCTCCCCTCTCTCTGTCTCTCTGTCTCTGTCTCACTCTTTTCCTCTCTCTGCCATGTGAGGACATAGTGAGAAGGTAGCTCTGCAAGCCAAGAAGAAGGTCTCCAGGAACTAGATCTGCTGGCACCTTGACCTTGAACTTTCCAGCCTCCAGAACTTTGAGAAATAAATTTCTATTGTTTCAGCCACCCAGTCTGTGGTCTTTTGTTATGGCAGCCTAAGCAGACTAATCAACTGTCTATAAAAAAAAAGAAAGGAAGGAAGAAAGATAAGAAAAGAATGAAAATGAAGCAAAAGAAAGAAAACAAGTCACTCATGAACACATAAATTGTTGAAACTGTTAAAAAATTAACCCTTGAAATCCACTGTCCACTGCAGCCAGTTAGCAGCAGACCAAAGACCATGACTGAGGTCAGATTAATTGATTTTGTTATTCAAAAGATTTGGTTGCGAAAGGACTAGAGGGTTCTTTTTTGTAATTTTTTGGACATAGCTAAAGTTTGACAGATTAAGGTGGTAACACAGTAGAATGAGTTCAAAGTTTTCAATAAGCATTCTATTCAATGCTGTATTCCTAAACCATGATAATTCCATAGCAATGTTTAAGGGAGTGACATTTGGATTAGCGTGTAATTTTCCAAAGCATCCAGAGAAAATACACACAGTGCCTTTTGTTGTCCATATTCGGAAATGCAATTTGTGTTTTCATCCTTCTGGGTTAACAGTGTATTTCAGACAGGAAGGCTTTGGAGCTGCACATCAGCCACGGACTGTTGTATTTCCAGCAACCCCATCTGGGATCTAAAGCTGCAGCCTACCAGACGCCCTGCCAGTGGTGGAGAGGATTGTAAATCTGGAGAGGGAAATTGTGCAAACCTTTTTCTGCTTAATTAAAATAAATTGGGAGAAATAGATAAGGAGAAATTCACTGCTTAATAGGATCACTAAATATCATCCTTCACACCAAATGACTTGTCAAACTGCAATAGGAATATTCATGTGAAAACTTGTCAGGAATCCTGGCCAGTGAATCAAACCGTACACTCTCATCAGACTTTCTCATCAAAAGCAACGAAGGATATTTTGGAACCCAGGTGTAATTTCCAGACACAGAAGGAAGTTAAGGGGTTTTCAAAGGCAGAATTGTCAGTGATTTCAGGACTGTCTCTGCTTTCTCCTGAAATGGAGAACAGAGCACAAAGAGTACAAAGTTAGGAAGGAAATTTCAAAAGTTGTAACATAAATGCATCCAGTATTCAGGTGAGTGTTTAGGGGTGTGGCTGGGGATTCTGTTGGAAAGATGGCAGCCAGGTCTTTGCAGGGCACAGTGTCTAGATTATTTTGCTTTTTTCAGACTCCACCAACTTCTGCAGCTGCTACAGGACAGGTGAGAAATTGGCGGGGATGCTTGCTCTAGAGGAAGTCAGGACTTGAGATGTGTTAAAGGCTGCAGAATGAGCCTTCCATTTCATGCATGCCAAAATGTACAATTCTGATATTTCTTAGAAGAGTATGTATTATTTCTACCCACCTTCCAAGCTATGGTTCATACCTTGGGACACGTGGCAACTTCTCCTTGCCCAGCGCCATCACTAACCAAGCCCAGCAAATCTTAGGCTTGACCTAAATCAAAGCCTTTTCTGGGAAACTTCCTCCTAAAGGCCCTGTAGACTGACAGTTTCACTTGTTAGTAGGACTCTTCTCTTAGTAAACTAATACTATCAACAGAAGATTCTTTGAAAGACATCACTATTTAGCCTTATCAAAGCAATGTAAAAATTATTAATATTGAAACTTTCAAGGTGAATGTTTTCAAACAAAATGCACTCACTTTGAAAATTGTTTATAAGCTGCAGTCTTCTTATTTGGGGGACAAAATAAATAAATCGTTCTAGATTCTAATCTAATACACACTGAATTCATACAGGGGGGTTGCTGCTATTAAAACAAGGAGTAAATTTCTGTTTATTCATTTAGCATGTCTAGTCTAAGATCTTGTGGTCGTACAGGGAGATATTGTCTGTGATCCCCTCCCTGTTCTTGAATTTCTAGGCATCAGCTCTTGTTCTGTAGCAAATGTCTGTGATCGACATTCTATGGAAACACTTCTTTATAGTTAAGTGCCATTGCCTTGGTACTAGAAATAGATGCCAGTTGAACCATGGGATTATTTTTAATAGAAATGACTTTATTGCTTTTTATATTATGAATATGATGGATAGGTACTCTAAAGAAATATTGAAGAAACTTTAAAATACCTTATTCTCAACGCCCAAAGAGAAATATTGTTAATATGTCAGATGGGGGAGAATTACAAATTTCCCAGCCACTGCTATTTCAAATCTGTGCCACAAAGATGAAAAGCCATGTCCAAAATCACACAGCTAGTTAGTGGCAAGACTGGATGATTTATTATTCTACTTTGCTCAGGTTTGTCCCAGGTTTAACATGGAAATTCCTGCATCCTGGAAAATATCTCAACCCCTGGAAGAATGAGACCCTAGGCAAAACCAGGATTGAACCTCAAACCTAGGTTTTTGTTGTCAACGCATACATACTCACTCATACATGTTAAAAAATGAGCACCTGTGACGCATAGTTTGGTAACTTTATTCACTTTATATACATGAAACATATTTCTATGTCAATAAATGTAATTCTGCAATATAATTTTTACCAGTTGCACATTATTCCTTTGTGTGGATCTATCAAGATTTACCTCACCAATTCTCTATTGATGGATATTTGGATTATTGCCAAATATTTGATACCATAAGAAACCCTATGATGGAAAAGATCCTTACACATACATCTTAATACACTTCTCTTTTAGGAAAATTTATTTAAAATAGAATTACCTGGTCAAAGAGCATGCACGTATTTTAAGGCTTTTGCCAAACTTCTCTGCAGAAAGGTTATGTCAGTTTACCTTAGCACCAGTCATCACATCCTTACCAATAATGGATATTATCAATCTTTTAATCATTCATAATTTGATAAGTGGATATCAATAATTCACAAATATTTTAATTTATATGACTTTAATGATTAAGGAGGTCAAAGGCACTTTTATGTTTTTATTGGTCACTTAAATTTCCTTTTGTGTAATTTTCTATTCACAGGTTTTAATCCTTGTTCTATTGGATTATTCATCTTCTTATTGATTTCAAAACATGCTGCACATAGCACTTTATCATCTATGTTGCAAGTATTTTTGCAAGTTAAAACATGCCTTTTAACTACCTTCGTGTTATTGGTGGTGGTGATGGAGGCCATACAGAAAATTTTGATTTCTGAATAGTCCAATGGTTTATGAAATCCCAAATGTTCAATTATTGATATGTTTTTCTTGAACTAATGTAATTAAAACCTTTTGTGTACATTTAAAAGAAAACTTTTACATTGAGGAGTATGGGCATCAGATAATGCAGTGAAGGGGGGAGAGGTGGAGTCAGAAGGCTGGGACTCAGAATCCAGTCCTGCATTGTCCCTAATCAGTGAGCGGCTTTGGACATGGTTTTTACATGTGCGAGATTAGCCTCATCCAGCCCCTTCATTTCATCTGCACGACAACAGAACTTGCTCTAGCTGGATGGGCTTCAACCTTGACTGCCCTTGTAATCACCTGGGGAGAGGTTAAGAGGCCTGACACTCAGGACACATCCCAAACCATGTAAATCAAAATCTCTAGGGTGGGATCCAGGCATCCCCATTTTTCTAAGCTCCCCCGTGATTCCAATGTGCAACCAAGCTTGAGACCACAGATCTGGATGGAGGTTGTGTTTTTCAAACTTGCCTAATGATTTCTATGATGGCTTACCAGGCCTCTGGATTGGGAATTTAGATAGAGTTAAGTCTGCCTTACGTCCTGAGAATCAGTGTCATTAGCAAGCTTTTTCACAGTTCTTCTTTTTAATAACATCCAGTTATTTTAATAGTCTTTTTGAACGGTCTTCTTGCAGCAATGTTTTTCAGAAGCTGAAGTTACCCGCGAAGACTTGAATTATATCCTTGGAATTAGCACTCTGACACTTGTCCATTTCCTTGACACCATCACAGATGATTAAAACTGTCTGAGACATTGAGGATTGTCCATTCCAAACCCCTAAAAAATCTGAAGGAAGGCACACAACGTCACCCAGCTACCGAGTGGCAAACCCAGAGATAGGACTCAGGCACTCTGGCCCCTAATCCAACACCATTTTCACTTCCCCCTGCCTCAGTCTCTTCATCTATGAAATGGGGGTGAGGGGGTGAGAGTGTCTCTGTACCTTCCTTTGAGGAATGTTCTAAAGGCTGGTGAGGTAATGTCTGTGGAGCTTGGGAGTGATGTGGAAGAAAGAAACCGTAATGAGTACAAAGTACTATTTTTTGTATTACGCTTTAAAGCTCTATAAATGTTGAAAGGCCCTTTTTATATAAACACGCAGAAACAACAGTAAAAAGGAAGTACCCCTTTATCCTGCTGCTTTTTTTTTTTTTTTTTTTCTTTTTTGTGGTACGCAGGCCTCTCACTGCTGTGGCCTCTTCCGTTGCGGAGCACAGGCTCCGGACATGCAGGCTCAGCGACCATGGCTCATGGGCCCAGCCGCTCCACAGCATGTGGGATCTTCCCGGACCGGGGCACGAACCCGTGTCCCCTGCATCAGCAGGCGGACTCTCAACCACTGCGCCACCAGTGAAGCTCTATCCTGCTTTTTATATTCCCAGATTCCTTCTACCCAATAATATTTTTTGAGTGTCGCATGGACCGTGCACTTACCTGGTCGGGAGCTGGAGGAGAGAGTGTGGAGATGACCAAGCGCTATTCTCAACCACCTTCGCCCGTTTTACTCTCCCAAACCAGCCTGTACTTTGCTTTTACAACGCTAATCAGAACTTGCACTAAAATACTTCTCTGCATGATCATTTGCTTAATGCCCGTCTAGCCTGCTGGACTGCGAGCTGCATGAGGACAGAAAAAGATCCAGTGCATGTTTCCTACACCCCAGAGCCTGGGATGCTGTCTGCCCCAGGGATTTTTTAAATAAATAAATGCATGAGTGTGTGAATTAAAGATCCCTGTCAAAATGCAAGGCTAACTGTTGAGTGAAGTCAACAAGGTCACTTTTACAAGCAAAGAGGATAGTTTGTACTTGAGATCTGCCCCCTTCACTCTGGGAACTTCAGGTTTTCCTGGGCACACTATCCGTTTACCCCATCTCTGTCTACCTCTACCTTGAAAAATGTGTGTGATACCAGCTTTAATAATTGTCACTGGGGTATATGGGAGGTAAGGATTGGGGGCTGGAGAACTCAGTGTTTTTAGTTGTTACGACTAAATTCTAAGTTGTAGCTAAAGTATCCCCATTTTAGTTGAGGGTCTACTATGAAATAATGTACATTATCTCATTCATAATCACTAAAACCATGGGAAATAGGTAATATTAGTCCTATTTTGATCAAGAAATCAAGACTCAGAGAGGTTAAGTAATTAACACCAGGTCACACAGCTAAGACTTGACGCAAGTCATCAGGTTCCTAAGTCCCTGTTCTTTCTGTGATATCACAGTGCCTTCCTGCCCCATGAACTTAAGAAAATTTTTTTCTAGACTGTCTCTCTTGGTCATAAATAAGGAGCCTTCTCGAACGACAAGGTGGTTTGTTGTTTGCAGGGGGGTGATGGTCAAAACATTTAAGAGCTCACAGGCACGGACCAACCAGTAGACACAAATGCTGCTTGTAAAACCACCAGTTCTCTCCATAAGTGTCCCAGATAAAGATACAGGACCTTAAAGTAACTTTGAATTTCAGATAAAGAACAATTTTCAGTATAAACAATACTTGGAACAGGCATATACCTAAAAAAAAAAAATTGTGTGGAGCTGAAAAACCTGGGCTTTCAGTGCAACCTCACACTCATAATAAGCACACAACACAGAGCAGTTCACTCGACCTTCACTAGTAGTTCACTAGTCTTGGTGGCCAGTTTCCGGGGACAATGTAAGAGGTGGTTTAATGGGAGAGCATCAGCTTAGTTCTTAGAAGTGAGCTGTTTTATTTTCAAAGCTTGAACAGTTGTAATTGGGGCAAGAACCTCACCTCTAGTCTACACCTTGTCCTGCATCCTACTGTGATTCCTGTGTACTCTGTTCTGATTTTATTTTTATGATGAATAAATTTGCACCCCTAGCTAAAACCACCCTCTTCACTGAAGGGCAAAGCAATGAAAGTTTGAAAAATAAGATAAAATAACAGCATTATTAAAATATATGTTAATGTTAAGACTAATCCTGCACTAAGATCATCATAGTTATTATTTGTATCAAAGACTAATAGAATTCTAATTGTTTAATAATAAATACATATTAAAACCATCCAAATGTTCAACAAAAAAGATTGGTTAAATAAATTTGATACTACTTTTTCCTGGGTTGTGGGCCTGTAGTTAATTTTTCTTTTCTTTTTCCATATCTACATTTTGAAATGTGCAATAGTGAGCCTGTATTGTTTTTCTAATCAGAAAAAATTAAAAGAAATGACTTTTAAAGTTTCATCATGACCCAAGAACTTGACAATCTACAGCAAGATCAGGAAGCCAGAAGATGAGGGACGATAAGTTGAAAAATGAACCTTGTTCATGAGGGAACAGTTACATTCATGGAAAAATGTGGCAGTTAAATTCAGAGTGAAAATGGCAAGGATGGCTCATTATACAGTGGAAATAATCAGTCAACCAACCCAGTGTTTTGTCTACATGACATAAATAACTGAGCTGTTTGTTTTATTTTTTCCACTCCATTGGCCAATTTAAGAGTACTGTGAACAGAAGATTTGATTTTAATGTTTCCAGAACTCCAGTTTAGTGTGAGGTGTAGCTTAACGTTGACTGTGAATGTTCTTGAACCCCCATCGGTAATGGTCCCCACTGGAACAAACACACCACCTCAATCAACACCCCTCCCAAGTGTCTTCTGTCCTTGCAGAGCTGACCCAGTAGATGAAATACTGCTGTGTTTTCTCCCTTATAGCCAGGGTGTGTTGCCTTCCCCTGGAGAACATTTGTTTATAAAGGGGTATGAGTTTTTAATATATTTTCAAAAGACAATAATAAAATATGTCTGGCCAGAACATAGTCAAGAGAGATTGCATCTAGTTTCAACAACTCAGGGTGCCAGGGCTGAAGCCATTTTTACCGAAACTCACATTTTCAGGCCTGTGAAGTTACCACCCACACAGGAAATGAGTTGGAACAGGTGGTCCTCAGAGCTTGCTGGTCTTGTCTGGCTCCCGGGTAATGCTTGTGGGCTCCTGAGTCACTGACTAATTATGAGCCCGAACAAAAGGCTCTCAGATAAGCTTGAAGTCAAGACACGGAAGAAGGCAAGGTGTAGCCAGTGACTGCCTCAGCGTGCTGGCTGTCCAGAGTCGATGAATGTGGTTCCTTGGGAAACAATGCCCCCTTGGTTTGTGCTCTTCATAGCTCCCCAGGCACCTGGTGGCAGTGGGATGAGAAAAAAAAGGTGAGGCAAGAGCCGTTGCACATCTCAGATTTTAATGAATGTAAATGCATTAGAAAACATCCTACTTGGAGTCACTGCTCGTAGGGACAATGAAGTATCATTTCTCGAGTGTCTAAGCTATCAGGTCCATCCATGGATGTGCGTGCTGGGCTGGTACATGCTTTCATCTCTTTAATCCCTTCCTAGACAGGGAGGTAGTGATGTAACACTTCCCATTTCACAGATGAAGGAACTGAGGCTGTAGGAGCTCACATGTTTAGCTTTAGTTTTCAGAAAGGGGAAATGGAGGGTGTTAGGGATTCGACTGTATCCCTTTAGAAAAGATATTTTCGTGTCCTAACCCCCAGTACCTGGAATGTGACCTTATTTAGAGATAGGGTCCTTGAAGATGTAATTAGCTAAGATGAGGTCATAATGGAGGAGGATGGCCCTCTAATAAAATATGACTTCGAGAAAGAAGTCCATGTGAAGAGACAGACACAGGGAGAAACCCACGTGAAGATGGAGGATTGGGGTGATGCAGCTACAAGGCAAGCAACGCCAAGGAGTGCCAGCAAACCACCAGAATCTGGAAGAGGCAAGGAAGGCTTTCCCTACACGTTTCAGAGGGAGGACGGCCCTGCCAACCCTTTAATTTCAAACTTCCAACCTCCAGAACTGTGAAAAAATGAATTTCTGTTGTTTTCAGCCACCAGTTTGTGACACTTCGTTAAGACAGCCCCAGGAAACTCATACAGGTGGGAACTAACATTTATCAAGAGCCTACTATGTGTCATTTTGTCTAACTTCCACCATTCCCAGAGAATGTGTACATCATATCAAGTCTACAGATTCGGAAATGGAAGTAGAAGTTTTCCTTTTACCTGGATATGTAAGCCTTAAAGGAATCATTTAAAAAATTATATCGGCTGAACATAAGAAGTAATTGCTAGTTTGGATATAAGCAACTCAAATGAAAATACTGTAGGTGGATTAAGTGCGGCCAAGAGGTAAGAATAAGAATAAGTAGCTCTTAGGAAGTGGAGAAGTGAGAAGGTTCTAGAAGGCTCACCTTACAAACCCTCAGATCCTCACTTCAGGAAGAAGACCCCAGGAGAGAGAGAGAAGGCTCTTGCTTACAGCAGACTGGCAATTTCCAAATGGTAAATGTAAAAGGAGTGATGGAGTTGAAAAATCGTCATTACGTATATTTTAAATTTTCCATTACAGAATTTTTCTTTTGATTAGGAAAATGTAATAAAAAGACCCCAGGTGAGAACCCTCACCAACTGCGAAGTTAGAGGGACAATGTCTGGAATATCACTACCTTCACTTCTGACATCAATTGCAAGTCCACGGTGTTCTGAAAGCAACCTTAGTTTCAATAATTCACTAGAAGGACACACAGAGCTCTTTGGAAGCTGTTACCCTCCAGTTGCATTTGTTAAAGGAAAAGAGCACAGGTTAACATTAGCCAAGGAAGCAGGAGCATGGGGTGAACTCCAGGAGGGCACCAGACCCAGAGCTAGGTGTCCTGTCTGTGCACGTAGGACAGTTATCCTCCCGGGGGTGATGTGTGTTGTATGCACAGAGCATTGCCCACCAGGAAGCGTACTTGAGCCTTGGGGTCCAGAGTCTTTCCTGGGGCTCCATTATGCAGACAGAGTTGAGGGGCAGAGCAGACACCAGGGGATCCAGAGCCCCAACCCTAGAGCATGATGCTGTGGCTCACAATCCCCACCCTAAATCATTCTGTTATTATCTGACTGGTCCACGGTCCCGAGGCCAACAAAGACACTCCTATCAGGATTGACATTCCAGGGGCTTAGCGATTACCTCCCAGAAAACAAGGGCAAAGACCAGCTCTCTCTTTGGGCAAGTTTAAATTCTTCACTACCCTTTAAATTAGACACAGACCTCCATTTTTCCATCTAACCTCATCCCGAGGAAACAACATTGCATCCCCAACTCTGGGAGCAAGCTTTCCTCCCTGTAGACCCCCAGGATGGGAAGAAACAAGGCCACGCCACCCTCTCATGGGCTCCATGGTGTTCTGGCAATGGACCTTGCTCTGAACCTTCTCACAGGTGGGGGTCATTTGTGCAGCTGGGTCCTTGGGATCCCCAATCTGTTGTACTCACTGGACCTGCTGTGCTTGAGAACAAGACAGAGCTGAACCCAGGAGGAATAAGAAAGGCCCGATCAACAGGGATGGTGTGTGGGACAGGGGGACACAGGGCTAAGAGAGGGAGAGGACACGGCAGTCCTGCAGCACTGGGGGTCCCCAAGGTCAGGGTCAGAGCCTGCCATTCTCTGCAGGTATCCCTGTGCCAGAGATGCAGGGAAGACGATGTCCTCCCTTGGCTCAAGTCGGTGGTGGGCTGGGGGAGGAGAGACAGTCCTCTCTTTCTTATGATTTGGTTTTACTCCAAACTACAGTGCATGTGAGACTCCTCAGAAGCTGCCTTCCAGAACCAAGTTAACCCAAAGGAGAAGCCGGAAGCAGACCTACAGGCGATGCTCTTCCTTCTGCTTCTAGCATCTGTCTCCTCCCTTTTCGTAAAGTTCAGAGTCTTTAGAAAACACTCGCCTCTCTTTTGTCCATAAGCACATTCATGCGTCTGTCTAATTTCTTAAAATTTCTCTCCAAACGGTATTTTGTTATTTCCACATTTCCGTTTAGCACGCCAACATTTGTTGAGCATTTGAAATATTTTTACAACGTGGACAAAATTACTGAGTGAGCGAAAAAGTTGCCTGAGTGATGCTCCATCCCAGCTGCTGCCTTAATGTACATCTTCTGTCCTCCTCCACATGTTTGATGCAAAATATGCTGCAGGCAAAAGGGACAATTTTAAAAGGCAAAGGAGAAAAGAAATGGAAAGAAAACAGGAAATTAGTGTAATCATTTACAGCCAATTTAAACTTTTTTCCACGATTTTACAGGATTGAGAAAGATTCATTGCCTGATAAATGACTGAAATGAAGAGATTTTTTTTGAATAGAACTCTATGAACAGTATACCTGCAACTGACAATGAAATTAAAGTTATCAGAATCATTTCCATGGATGCAGGAGACCTACAGGATGGAAGAAATGTGTTTCAGATCTTGAGTTTTGACCCATCATTTGAAATTCATTTTCTCTGACTTTTTCATAAGCCATGCCAAAGAAAATAAAGGAGCCACCCCTTGCCCCATCACGGGGCTACCCGCTTGCCCACCAGGCCCACTAGCTTTCCTGTATCACCATGTGGTACCTCCGGAGTCTTGAGGATTCAGATGAATACAGAGCAAGTCATCCTGATGCCTGTTTTTCATTGACAGGAGCAGAAATTAGCATCACCTTCGGGCAGATCCTGCATTGTATTCCATAATGCATTAGGGGCGCCTTTCTGGTTTTGTTTCGTATCCTGGCTTGATAGCACAGTTTCTCCTAGCTTCAAAGGTTATTCTCTGCCTGAGTAACTCCTCCAAGCTTGGGGAGGTAAAAAATGAAGCTTTATTCTAAATAGGAATTTACCTACCAAACCAAGAAGGGATCCAAAAGGGAAAAAGTCCTTGATAATGAAGTAAAATAAAATAAAACCTTAATAAATCCTTGGATGAGAGAGAATATGTTTTCTTTAATTTAGAAAAATCCAGATCTGGCCACACCCTTGGGGGGGGGACTAATTGTTATAAGCATCCTGACACCAGCCACTGCAAACCCTAATACTCAAAGCTAACTGTGAACTGTTACTTCTAATCCATTAGGGGCATTAGCATGGCTCGGGCTTTGCATGGCACATTTGTGCTTTTCCACTTTCCACGGATCCTTTAGAATATATTAATATCATGCGTAATGTCAACATTTGGAAAAGGTTTGTGACTGACGGGGCTGAAAAGACATATTTCTCCAACAGTGTGTTTCTATCACGGAAGTCATTTTTCTTTAAGACCCAGACCACCATATGCTTCCACTTTTTTTTTTTTTCTGTTTTTATCAGGAGACCTCAGCACATTGGATTTCAGTATAAATTTCAAATATATTAAGACAGTTCCAAAAATTCAAGCCAGCACATCCTCGGCTGCTCGTGGCCCCCTCTCATGAGGATTTATTGGAGCCTTAGAAGCCTCTCATCTGTAGCTGGGGTCAGCCCTAAAAATAGTAATAGCTGATGTTTATTGAGTGTTTACTATACATCAGGCTCCATGCTAAGTGTTTTATGTGTGTTGGGATATTTAATCCTTCCAAGAACTCTATGAAGGACAGATGAGAAAACTGTAGCCTTGAGAAAGGTTAAAGAAATTGCCCAAAGGCTCAGAGCTGGCACAGGGAGCCAGCCATCCAAAGTTCAAATCCAAGTTCTTCCTTTGCACCTTATTGGCCTGCACTGACTAGGCCCTGCTCACAACAACACACCCACAGGGACACAACCACACACGTCCCAACACCCCTTCTTTCAGAGCTTTCACTTCTACCGCTAAGGAAACAGGTCCTTTTTTCCATCCCCTAGTTCACTCTAAGCCCTCATGGGGGTGCAAGGGGTGGGGGGAGGTGTGAGTCCCTGTCATGGGCTTTTGATCCACATGTGTTTTGATCCACAACTAATTGGAGAGCCACCCATCTGTGTGATAGAGAAGTCATCCAATGCTATAAACATTTAGTAAGCACATATTATTTATAATATTCATATTATTATGATGAGGGTAAAAATATTTACAGATTCCTGGCTTCAAGCCACTCTGCGCCCGCCTCCACCCACAGACACACACACACACACACACACACACTCACACTCACACACACACACAGTTTAGAAGCTTGGTCTTCTGGGCTTCAGAGCCTTGTGGTGTACTCAGGAATCAGGGTGAGGAAAGGACTCTGAGTTATTCACAAGGGATGAGGACAAATCTGGAAAACGACGGTGAAGGAGGCACTTAGAGAGAGAAGGTGGGATGTGGGGACTGGAGAGGGATGCGTCTAAGCTGGGGGCTGAAGGCGGTTTCATTCTTTCTATGGAGCATCACCCCCAGGCTGCCCCGTTTCTGCCTCTTCAGGAGACTTCACTAAGGACTGACCTTACTTCCCAATCTCTCACAATCCCAACTGCACCTCTTTCAGATGTGCAACTTTGAAGGTGGAAGTTGGGAGTGGAAGGCAGTTAGACCAGGTACTAAGAGGGACATGAGGATGACCTCTGACCTCAGAGAGCTTTCCCCCAAGGTTGCTATGAAGGCAAATACCCAGCAACTCGAATGCAGAATAAACACACTGCAGTACAAGGTTGAAACAGCATTGAAAAGAGATCAAAACTAGTGTAAGGCATCGAAAAACTGAAGATGATTTCTATGTGGTCCTGGGCAGAGGGGGAGGGGTGTGCACGGAGTTTGGAGGGGTGCTGTCTGTGAGTGAGGAGGGGGCCTGACGCCCTCTCCAGCAGCGCTTCCTGTCTCAGTGACCCCATGTCCGGGGAAACCGGACATGCTGAGCCTGTGATGCAAAGGGATTAAAACTGAAAAAATCAGACACTATGTGGATTTTATCACTTGGACCTCTAAGTGTTTGCTAGCATGAGGGTGAAGACACTAGTATCTCTAAGCCATACGATGTTTCTAGGTTCCTTCACATAAGCAAATTCAAACTTTATCTCAAAAGATAGGATGGAATAGTCATACATTTTGTGTCTTGCACCTGTGGAACCATAGAATATTCCGGAACAATCTGAATGGACCTCCTGATAGAACCATGAGCTGCTGCCCTATGCAGAAGAATCAACAAAGCTCCAACTTCTTCCAAGTCTTGTTTTCCTACCTTGTTAAGGAACCCTAACCCTAACTGATGTCTTGAGCCAGATTGGCCAACATGAATATAGAAGTGACATCGTTTTGGTTCACTACCCTGTTTTCCTTGGAAGTCTAGAGGTCTGAGTCCCTCACTCTTGCTGGTGTGTAGGCTAAGGAGACATTTTTCCTTTGTGGATTAGTAAGGGTCAGGGAGATGACCTGAGTATCTTCTAGCATTTGGAATAGTCTTCATCATCCTGTTCTAAATTCAGGGCACCAATCTTGTGCTATAGGGAATCTTGGAGAATGCCATTTCATGTGTAGACAGCGCTCCTTACTTGTACTCTCAGGGTTCCCATGAAAATGTCAAGACTGAATTAAAATCACACCGGAAGGATTTGGGTTGAACATTTTGTCCAGGGGGTACATTACCCCTGAAGACCTGTTCAACTCCTCAACTGGAAGTTTGATAAGTCTCTAGGAAAGATTGTTTGGTTTAATTAGACAAAAAAAGAAAAAGAAAAAGAAAAAAAAAAAAACCATAGGATCACCATCAATAGTGATAAATCTTTCTGAAATTTTAGAAATCAGACTTTATCATCTGCAGCTGTTTATTTTCACAGCCCTCTTAAGATTTATACCCACGGTTTTATTGCAATCATTAATCTAGATGATCTAAGATTATGTTATTGCCTTAAAGGCTAACGTGATGAAAAGATCAGGGCATTTAATGAAGTGCAAAATTCATCCCACTTAAGAAAAGCAAGGCTTTGCTCCCAAGGGAAAACCAGACAGAAAATGAGGTTTTTTCATGAAAGTTATTTGTTTTTGTTTAAAATTGTGGATGGCAGGATAAATCTGTGTCATTCTCACACATAAATAGCAACAAGTAGCAATAGAGCAATTGAATTCCTTGGCACCGGTCCTCACTTTCCAGCTGAATACCTCCCCATTTTAATGAGATACATCAGTAGAAAGTCACTTATATAACCGAGGGACATAGATAAAAAAATGTAAGACCCCTGCACCACTCCAGGATTGGTTTAGGAGGTAAAACACCTACTGAGGGCTTAGAAGCTCAGATCCACTGCGGTTCTGGTGCAACTACCTTTCATCTTAAGTTTACTCTTTACCTGCAGCTAGAATTCTGTTCTAAAAAAAAAATCATTTTTTTCTTTCTAAAATCACATATTTCTTTTTTATTGTGGTCAAATACACATAACATAAAATTTACCATTTTAGCCACGTTTTAAGGGTCTAGTTAAGTGGCATTAAGTACATTCACACAGTTCTTTCCTCATAATAAAGATTTAGATAAGTGTTAAGAAAGGAAATTGAGAGAATTCCTTGGCAGTCCAGTGGTTAGGACTCCGAGCTTCCACAGCAGGGGTCACAGGTTTGATCCCTGGTTGGGGTACTAAGATCCCACATGCCTCGCAGTGCGGCCAGAATAAAAAAAAAAGGAAATTGAGAAAGAAAATACATATATGATGGATGATATGGAGGAATCTAGCCACATGCCATATCACCACTGAATTGGTGATATCCAGCTGATTGGGAGAGAGCACAGAATATATTCAAGAAACTGTTGTTCTTTTAGACTGAAGTCAATAAAAAATATTGGATGGACTCTTCCCCAAGGTCTGAAATTCAACATTTTCTATGAATTAACACCTGATGCTTTCTGGAAATAAGTGCACACAATATTTTCACAAATCACTCTTGCTTTAATAGTACCATCTTACTCATTCTTATGCCTTTTCATATGTGCCAATATTTTTTTATCTTTCTTATCTGTTAGCTCACTGAAGGTAAGAATTAGGCCGTGTTCACACTTGTGAGTGTCAAAAGTAGAAATAATTGACTAATCTCTAAAACTTTGAGGGCTTGGAAAAACCACAATGGTGTTTTTCTTTGCAATTAATCTTCTAGACCATTGACAACCAAGCTGGGATTAGGAAAGAGGGTCACAAAGAAAGTGAGCTGTGTGGGCTCTGCCTGCATGTCTAACTGTAAACATGGAGTGGAGAAGAGGAACTTGAGAATTAATTTTTGTCCTTTTCCCCAAGAGCAAACTTGTCAGTGAAATCTCCCATTTGGGGTTAGTGATGTTGAAGGTTAGTGTGGATCGAGGCAGGCATTTGGAAACATTACACGAGGTTTGAATTAAAGCAAAGTAGGAAAGGAAGACTGGCTAATACCAAGTGAAGGATGACAATGGATGCCAGTTTCCAGAGTGTAATTGATGCTGAAACTTGTCACGTCACTCTTGAGGCTTGAATGCTTCAGAGCAGATGTCTCTGCAGGAAGGGACCCACCCAGCGTGGGGGAAGGAGCCCAGAAGTAAGAACCAGCAGTTCTGTGATCAAGGCTTGACTCTGATGCTAACTGGTGGTGGAGGTTCCAACAAGGCCATAAATTCAGTGGCTCTCAACTCCCCTTAAAACGAGGCCACGTGGGGAACAAAGGTCAACTCCAGCTCCTACAGAGTGTTGCAGTGTAAATCATAAAGGAAAAACCAGCCCCAGGACTTGTGATATTGGTTTCAACCTAAAAACTTTCTGATTGAAAACGTCCTTCTCGAGGCCACAGGGATGAGAGAGGTACCAGGGGTCATTTGTGAACCCTGAGCTGCCACTTGTCAACAAAGCCCCCCATATTTACGAGTGTCCTGAGTGCTATGAATCTCAGTGGGAAGCAGAAATTGCAGCTCTCTTGAATCACCTATTTAACTCTATACCATTCCCTATTCCATATTCACTTTCTAGGGAATCGGTTTCATCAAGCCAGAACCAGCAGTGAAAGTCATCACATGCGTGCTTTCCTGGTGGCGCAGTGGTTGAGAGTCCGCCTGCTGATGCAGGGGACATGGGTTCGTGCCCCGGTCCGGGAGGATCCCACATGCCACGGAGCGGCTGGGCCCATGAGCCATGGCCGCTGCGCCTGCGCGTCCGGAGCCTGTGCCCTGCAACGGGAGAGGCCACAGTAGTGAGAGCCCTGCATACAGCAAAAAAAAAAAAAAAAAAAAAAGTCATCACATGCAATCAAGGGTCCAGTGTCCAACTTGGTCAACCAAATCTGTCTTGCCCCTTCACAAGAAGCAGAATCACAGAAGAAAAGCTCATGGAGAAAAAAAAATTCTAGCAAGGAAACACAAAACTTTTCTTATTCTGGCATGCATTAGTGAGACAGTTGATGAAATGTGTAAATACCTCTATGCATATTAATAAAAACCTTCCCTTGTGCATGTTTATCCTTTAGCAGACCTTTCAAAAATAAATCTCAGCTTGTTTCATTTTCTCTTCATTTTTTCATATTCTGGATGTAGGATTCAGCAGCATTCCCGTACTGGGGGTACAGAGATGTGCTCTGTGGGAGTTTTGATAAGTTGCTCTGTACCGGACATGGTACTTTCTACTGCACTGAGGCAGTTCACATGCCCTCTATTGTAAATCTCTGCTCTGGCCTGCACTTTATGGAATGTTTTGGGAGCAAAACATTGTTTAAGGGTATACATTTGCAATGAATAGTAAATAAGACAGACATCTGATGCACAATATAATGAATACAGACAACAATATTGTACTATAATTATGAAGGGTGATAGAGGTGCTGAATATCACTACAATGACAATCATATTACAACATATAAATGTATCCAATTAACATGTGGTATACCTTGAGTTTACACAATGTTATATGTCAAATACATTCAATAAAATAAAATTAAAAAATAATTTCAGTGGGCTTTTTTATATCCATGGGGGGAAATACGCTTTCCATGTCACGCCAAGACTGCTTTGCCCATGAAACAGCCTGATCAGAGTCCCCTCTTCATGTTAGTCCCTGCAAAGAAGATGTGACTGACCCTAAATCTCACAGCCCTGGAACCTGGGAGTGGTGAGAAAGGAACAGCAGAATCCAAGAATATTCTTTCTCTAGACTGTCTCTCTGTCTCAATTTCTCTTGCTCACCTCCCTGGTTTCAATTTTGTGAGAGGCTGAATTTTGGAAGATGGAAAATAAATGATTGTCTATTTTGAGAAGCAAAGGGAAACAGTTGTCACAGAGAGCCCTCAGCTGTACAAATATTATCTCATTTAACTCTCGTTATTTCTGGGAGATAAGCATTATTTTTATTGTGCCTACTTTAAAGATGAGGAAACTGAGGCACAGAGAGATTAAGTAGATTGCTCAAAGTCACTCAGTCAGCAAGGGGTAGAGGCAGGATGCTATCACCCAGGCAGGCTAGCTGGAGAGCACATGCTCTTTACCGCCAGAGTTTGTTCTCTCCAGGAGAGCCTATGCATGGAGAAGGGGGCTGGAAGCAAAGAGAAAGCCCCTAAAATGGGCCTCGTGTGGAGTTTTCACATGTCCCCTCTCTGGGCTTTCAGGGGTTGGTCCCCTGCCTCATTACCCTTGCCTTTATCTCTTATAAATGAGTCCCCAGATGATACTCCATATTTCAGTGTGCTCCTGGATCCTGAGTCATCCCTGCCTGAGGTGGGAGGAGCATCCTCTTGTTCTTCTCCCTCCTTCAAGTTTGGTGGATCTTGGTAAGAAGCACCCCTGGACCCAGCATTTGATTACAACCTTGTTGTCAGCAGTGAGCTCCTGTCAATCAGTGCCTTTCCTGCAAATCAGACCAAGCCTGCAGCCCTCGGTGGTGGCTTCCAGGCTGCTGTGCTGTCCCAAGTGCCCCCTCTAAACTCTCCTCCCCGCTCTGAACTCTCCTCCCCACTCTAAGCTCTCTTTCCCCAATCTTTGCTGTCCCAGTCTATAAGGCTCCACACCCTTCATCTGTGTGGGCGTGTGTGTGTGTGTGTGTGTGTGTGTGTGTGTACATAAATACATATACACTGCTGACTTTGGGAGCCAATGGGCATATAGGGTGTTAGCAGCACCCCGATCTCTTTCCCCTGGATGCCATTATCCCCCTCTCTCCATTATTATGCCCCTAAACGTCTCCAGACACTGCAAAATAGTCCACAGCTGAGAACCTCTGAGCTAGATTTGGGCTTCAATTCCTGTCCTTCCCCCACTTCCCCTGCCTTCTGCACTGCCTATCTTGCCCCAGTCCTCCACCTTGGACCCCACTGTCCATGAACAGGTGTCCTTGGTGACCACAGCCATACACTCCAGTCCTGAGCCCCCCTTGATCCCCCATGTCTGCAATCTACCCCCAGATTGGGAAACCAGAGCTACCCAGTTTCCGAGTTGACAAGACCCTTGGACCCCTTGGACACTGGGTCCATCCTGTCTACCAGAATCTCCGGAGTCCTGTTCCAAAGCACACTCACTTCTCCCAGCCCCTGAGTGCAGTGTCATCCCTGGTCCTGATTCTGTCTTGAGAGAGCCACCACCATTCTTGAGTCTGGGTAAAATCATGCATTCAGGGACGAACAACCAACGCTGTGCCTTGGCATTTACTTTCGGTGCCAAAATTGCCAGGGCACAGCACCTAAGGGAGAACAGGTGAATGACTCCACCCTTCTGCTTTTGAGAACATGAATTTGAGCAGAACGCTTATATGGGGTGGCCAACCTGATGGTGACAACAGCTTGCTTTTGTGTGCCCACCTCACCAAACCACGGAAATACTGATAATGTACTTCCTAAGTGTCAGGGAAGAATTTAAACCATACATTTTGGAATTTGAATAATTTTGCTCTGATAGAGTACATCTGCTGTACACAATTTAATTCAAATCAAATATATACAAGGATATTCCAATAACTAATTCATGGTATTGTCCAGGTCTCTTGTGCCCCAGCACTGTGGGGTGACCCCAGGAGAGAAAGTCAGCCCAGGGGGCCTGCCAGACTCAACAGGTCACATGGGAACAGCACTTCAGGAGGTACGGGCTCAGTGGCTTGTGCCCACTGAGACACATTTGTATGTTGGACAATGTGATGGCTAATTTTAATCTCAACTTGACCTGGCCATGAGTTGCCCAGATATTTGGCCAAACACTATTCTGGCTGTGTCTGTGAGGGTGTTTCTTGGTGAAGGGAGCATTTGAATTGGTTGACTGAGGAAAGCAGATTGCCCTCCCTTATGTGGGTGGCCATCATTGAATCTGCCATAAACTGAATGTTTGTGTACCCCCCCCACCACCAAATTCATAATGCTGAAATCATGACGCTCAATGTGATGCTTTTAGAAAGTGGAGCCTTTAGGAGGTGATTAGGTCATGAGGATAGAGCCCCCATGATGGGATTAGTGTCCTTATCAAAGAGACCCTAGAGAGCTCATTTGTCCCTTCCACCACATAAGGACACAGCAAGATGATGACTGTCTCTGAACCAGGAAGCGGGTCCTCATCAGAGCTTCTAGTGTTGATCTTGCCTTCTCAGCCTTCCGAACTGTGAGAGACAAATATTTGTTGTTTAAGTCACCCGGTCCAGGTATTCTGTTATAGCAGCTTAAATGGATTAAGACAATCGAATACGTGGATAGAATAAAAAAGCTGAATAAGAGGGAACTCCTCCTGCCTGAGTGCTGAGCTGGGTCATTGGTCTTATCCTGCCTTCAGACTTAGCCTGAAAAATCAGATCTTCTCAGATCTCAAGGCTGCCAGCTTTCAGACTCAAAACACACCATCCTCTCTCCTGGGTCTCCAGCTTGCCAGCTACAGATCTTGGGATTTCTCAGCCTCCATAATCACATTAGTCAATTCTTTATAATAAAAGTTTTGTTTCTCTGGAGAACCCTGACTAGTACAGACTAGATGCACAGTACCAATACTGTCAAACAAGAGTGCATGAGAGGTGAAATCACATTTCAATCGTGCTACTAATCATTAGCTCTCTCTAGGCATGGTAGAATGTGAGTGATACAATAATCCAAGCTTCCAAGAACATAAGACAAACAACTTTAATTTCATCTGAACTTGGGTGAAGGCAAACTGCATCAAAGAAAGAAAGAACGAAAGCTCATGTTGAATAAGAAAGTGCTTGGCGTTCCTAGCAAATATTGACGCTAGGATTAACAATCAAATAACTCAGGAGAGGTGGATGACACATTAAAATAAAAATAATGACCAAGAGAATAGTATAGACCTTCATCTATTAAATCTTTATTAAAATGCTCTTTATTACTAAATTAATAAATGTATGTTGTAGAAATTTCAGAAATTACTTGTAAGAAAAACAAAAGGAAAAATCATATCTCCCATGATTCCATGGCTCAAAGATAGCTGTAGTCAGCATTTGGTGTACATTATTCAAGTCCCACCCCCCCTCAATAGTGTGTGTACACATGTGTGTGTATATATAGACACACATACATATATATAAGGTCAGACTATATACATCACTTGTATATATATATATATATATATTGTTTTAGCTATGTCATGGACACCTTTGCATGTTATTAGATATACACGTTATCACACCAATTTTCACCATGATTGCATGATAATCAGTCCCAGGTCTGCGGCCCTCAGTGGTAGCTCCGCTGCCAAGTTCCCCCAAGACCAGCTCTCCTTTCCTCTCTCCACTTCCTCTACTGTCCCCTGAGGTGGTTACCTGAGCTGCCGAGAGCATTCTTATCCACACGATCTCCCATCTTTGACAGGACTGTTTCAGCAAGATAAAGTCATAGAAGTAGAATTATGGGGTCAAAGACTATAGAGGTCTTTGAGACATACTACCAAATTGCCTTCCAGAAGGTTCTACCAGTTGGCAGCCACTCCAGCACCGTGCGTGATGCTCTCTCCCTGTCATGAGGGCAGTAAATGCCTGTCTTCATGCATTAAAGGGTGCTGCCTGGAGCTGGAAGCAATTAGGGGTATTTTACTCAGAATTTTTTTTTCCTGAGAGATCTGTGCCTTCCTTCATCTTGCAGTTTTTGGCAGCAAGGGTCATCTTTTCAGCCAAATTTGGCTAAAGAAGCAAGCAAATGAGATGTACTGATAAGGCAAGCATTCCTATCGTATTTTTTCTGTCCTTGGACGGTGCCCATATAGTCAGCCCTAACTTTGTTTAGAGAGTTTATGTAAGTTCCCAGGACAGCTACCTTAACTTTTGTGATCTCTATTTTTTTAATTAAAGTATAGTTGATTTACAATGTTGTGTTAGTTTCAGCTGCACAGTAAAGTGATTCAATTATATATATATATATATATATATATATATATATATATATATATATATATTCTTTTTCAGATTCTTTTCCTTTATAGCTTATTACAAAATACTGAGTATAGTTCTCTGTGCTATACAGTAGGTCCTTGTTGATTATCTATTTTATATATGGTAGTATGTGTATGTTAATCCTAAACCCTTAACTTATACCTCCCCCTACCTTTTCCCCTTTTGTAATCATAAGTTTGCTCTCTATGTCTCTGGGTCTACTTCTGTTTTGTAAATAAGTTCTTTTGTATCATTTTCTTTTAGATTCCACATATAAGTGATATCATATGATTTAATAAGTCTTTCTCTTTCTGACTTACTTCACTTAGTATGATCATCTCTAGGTCCATCCATGTTGCTGCAAATGGCATTATTTCATTCTTTCTTATGGCTGAGTAGTATTCCATTGTATAAATATATGATCCCTATTTTTTTAAAGCATGGATTTTCTGATTAAAATTATGATGTAATCTCTTACGATCCTTCACAAGGGAGAGTGAAGTAGAAGCTCGAATATGAACCTTGGAAGCACGCCATGTCTTCGTGACCTACATCTGTCCCACAACACTGAGTGACTGGTCTAGTCCCACCTGAGCCCATCTTTCTTCATCTTTAAATTGGAGTAGAGTGTCTAACCTCTGTGAAACTAGGAAAATGGCCCTTGTCTCACACTATTGCCAGGATTCAATAAGATCAGGATATGTAAGCATTGACAAAAATGTTATTCATTAGTATTAAATTTGTAATGATGTAATTGAACACAGTGGAATCATGGACCTCTGTATTGGTTTGCTAGGGCTGCCAGAACAAAGTACCATAGACTGGGCAGCTGAAACAACAGAAATGTATTGTGTCACAGGTCTGAAGACCAGATGTCTGAGATCAAGGTGTCAACAGAGTTGGTTCCTTCTAAGGCCAATTTTCTTGGCTTGCAGATGACCGTTTTCTCCCTATAGCCTCACGTGATCTTCCCTCCTTACATTTCTCTGTATCCAAATAACCTCTTTTTATAAGGACATGAGTCATATTGGATTAGGACCCACCCTCATGATCTCATTTTACCTTGATTACCTCTGTAAAGGCTCTATCTTCAAGGATCACATTCTGAGGTTCTAGGGATTAGGACTTCAGCATATGAGTTTTGAGGGGACATAATTCAGCCCAATCTCTGTAGCTGAAAAGAAACCTGGAGATTCTCTATCATAATAATCTTGAACCTACCATAATAACTGGGAGACAGGTTCAGAGGGGCAACATGCTCTACCAGGGACCCCAAAGAGGGCAGTAGCAAATGCAAGAATCAGTCTTCCTAGATGATAAAATGAATTATTAACTTGGTTCCTCAGATTTCAGTTCACTTTTATTTCCTCATGCACTCGAGTACACAACATTTTTAAACACAGATTCAACATTTTCTCAGTGAATGAAGGTAAGAGGCTGAGCTCACTCCCTTCCTCACACACAAATCACCACTGATCAGAGAAGGTAAGGGAAGATTCACCGCAGCTCAGCCAGAAGGAGAAAATCATTTCTTGCTTAAGTCAGAAAACCATAGTGTCACGTGATTGTGTTTAAACTCAAGTGTGTGAAGGTACCACATCTAAATATTAATACAAAAATCTACACTTAGGTCAAGATTGGGAGGCAGGAAGTTAAATTTTATAGTAGATCATGTTCTATGTAACAGATAGGCCTTCGGTGCTTTCAGATAACTTATTTCAGTTCAATGTACGTGCATTTTAAATCAGTTAACGTTTTGAATTCTCTTCCTCAATGCTTGTGTCCACCCACAGGAAAGCTAAAGGCTGCCTCTTCATCTTAAAGGGTGGAAAGATGACTAATTTTTTCCCCAGACTGGACACCATGGTTGGGCAACCCAGTCAAGTCTTCAGACTCCTTTGTCTAAAACCCAGTCATTGTATGTGAAAAATGGTAATAATTGGCCCTGTGCTCTTTTATCTCCTACTAAATGAGAAGATAAGTGTACTAAGGGCTCTGGATCAACTAGATAATTCCTGATATAAACAAGGCCAGCAAAATGAGTAGGGTTACCATGTATTGCTTCCTACAGGTCAAGTCTCAAGGAAAACTTTGCAGGAAGTTTAGTGTGGGTGAAAAATGTAGGGTGAGAATCAGAAGTCAAAAAAATGTGAAGGAAATGGAGATAAGTAGACTGTTTCTCAGTGCTAATATAAAATATGCAGTATTTTTTAAATGAAGAGACTTGGGACGTTTTTCCTTGAACTTCTTATAAGCTGTCATGACGGGGATTTGAGAATGAAATAGATTAGGTACTAATTTACCAACCTGGATTTTCTGGAAATGAATGTGCTGGATTCCAAGGGTGCGGAATCTCCAGCCAAGTTACCAGAATCCAAGGGATGATCTCAGCTTCGAGCACCATCCTTTACTCTTTCCAGCTGGAGGCCAACCAAGTCAGTGACTAATAGAAAAATCCAATGTGTACATCTCCACCCCAGACACTCAGGTAGATGGAGACAGGGCCTTAGGAATGGTTAAAACACTATGTTCAAATACAGGCAAGATGACAATGGAGCAGTTCACACCATCATTTCTTGGGCACTTTTTTTTTTCTTTTTTTTTAAATTTACTTATTTATTTATTTATGGCTGTGTTGGGTCTTCATTGCTGTGTGCGGGCTTTCTCTAGTTGTGGCAATCAGGGACTATTCTTGGTTGCAGTGCACAGGCTTCTAATTGTGGTGGCTTCTCTTGTTGCAGAGCATGGGCTCCAGGCTCATGGCCTTCAGTAGCTGTGGCACGTGAGCTCAGTAGTTGTGGCTCGCGGGCTCTAGAGTGCAAGCTCAGTAGCTGTGGCACACGGGCTTAGTTGCTCCACAGCATGTGGGATCTTTCTGGACCAGGGCTCAAACCCACGTCCCCTGCATTGGCAGGTGGATTCTTAACCACTGCACCACCAGGGCACTCTTGATGTTCATCTTCCAAACAAAAGCAACTGTGTCATCCAGAAGCTTTCCAGTCTCCATGGCATGTGCTGGGTATCTTCCCAGAGAGCTGTTCTTACTAGGGATTTGTTGAAGCAGGAAATACACTTTCCACTTTGGGTTGATGAGTGGACGAGTGGGTGTGGGGGGCTGGAGATGGGGATTACAAGTAAACAAAGAAAGAAAACTGTGGCTTCATCAGCTTTCTTGGTGTCCTCATCTCTCTGTAGCTTGGTTATTACTCACCTTTTCCAAATCACCCTCTGCTCACCCATTCAGTGTCAAGTTTCACAGAGTCTCTTGTTTCCCAGAGTCTAGGTTGCTCTTATCCTTGTGCATGGATTCTCTTGTGCTCATAATTGTAGTTTCCAGGATGTATTGAGTCCATCTCTGCATGCGTTGTTCATATATCATACCCTCTTTTTTAGTTCAGTCCCTTAACTCATCAATATATATATACAGTAGCTTCCCAATTTGTCTCCCTACATAACAGACCCTGGGGCTCATTTAACAAGCATCTAAAGATGAAGCAGCCGCTTCTCTTCTCCCTTGTTATTTTAATTCTGATTTTTGTTAGATATCAACCAGAAAGCTCTTGATATCCATAGAAGAAGTGTAAGCCCCTGACTGAGGGCTGTGTCTGTGACTCAGAACTGGCCACAGGATGTGAAGGGATGCCTGCTGGGCACTTCTGAGAAAATGTTTTGATCCCTGATTATAGTGAATTGGATTGTATCACTCTACAAGTTATGTTCAGGTCCTAACCTCAGTACCTGTGCCTGTGACCTTATTTTGAGATACAGACTTTGCAGATAATCAAGTTAAGATGAGGTCATATTAGATAAGAGAGGACCCAAAATGCAATGACAAGTGTCTTTATAGAAATACAGGAGATGGAGGAGATGGAGATTTGGACATACAGACACAGAGAAGAGACACAATGGGAAGAAGTCCAAGTGATGACACAGGCAGAGATTGGAGGGATATAGCTACAAGCCAAAGACTGCCAAGGATTGCTGTCAACCCCCAGAAGTTAGGAAGAGGTAAAAAAGGATCCTAGAGCCTTCAGAGGGAGCCTGGTTTTACCAAAACCTTGTCTTCAGACTTCTGGCCTCCAGAACTGTAAGAGAGCACATTTCTGTTATTTTAAGCCACCAGTTTGTGGCACTTTGTTAGGGCAGATTAAAACACTGATTAAAGGTGAAAGCAACACAAGCAAAAAATTTTCTTTGCCTTGATGACACCCCTGACTCCTGCTCTCATTTGAGGTTATGAAACATGAAGCTAGCAGTCATCTTGTGGCCGTGAAGTGTAAAGCCACTAATGTGTGCTAAGCATGGCAGAGCAAAACAACAGAAAGAGCTGGGGTCCTTTGTGGTTATAACTGAACATCTGACCCCAGCCAGCCACTGATGCCCTCCACAGCCTGGGTTACATGACAAACACAACCACTCTTTATCAGCTCCTTTTACATTTACCCTGAGTTGCAGCTGACTAACTGATGATATACCACCGCTAGTACTTTCCCACTAAATCTAACTTTCACATTGTGCCTACTCAACTACACATCTGATCACAAACTTCCCAGTCACCTTCCCAATAAGGTCCAAACTCCACGTCATGTCATTCAGGTCCTATCATGATGGGGTCCAGCCTCACTTATTATTCCCCTAAATGGTTTCAACACAATTCACAATTCTGAACGCAAAACTTATACTTCACCTCATTAATAATCTCTCTGACCCCACTTTCTCAACTCATCCAATTCAATCTCCATTTCATCATGAATTCCTTTCTAAAGAACTCTTCCTAGTATAGTACTCAGCTGAGTTCAGTCCCCTTTTTTTCTGTTACTTGTTTGGAAGTTTTATATTCAATTTTTATACTTTTTCTTTTTCAATTCCGAACTAATTAGACTTTTAAATTGCACATTTTTATTTAATATTAATCAATATTCCCCCTCCTCCTGAATAATTAAGAGAAAATCAATATTGCTCTAATTCTCATCACCCTACTTCCTGTCTTATATATTATAGTTTCCCTGTACTGGGTTTTAATTCCACAATGTTCTCTATGCTATAATTCATCATTATTACTACTGTTGGTTTATACAATCAAAGTGTGTTTGGTTTTATCCCCATGGTTCCCAGTTTTTCTTTGCTCACATTCCTGAGCATATCTGAGATCTGAGATATTGCTTCTGTATTTATGTTCTTTTTCTCTGAAGTACAGTCCACCCTTGAACAACATGGGTTTGAATTGCATTGGTCTACTTATACAGAGATTTTTTTCAGTAAATATATTGAAAAAAATTTTAGAGATTTGCAGCAATTTGAAAAAACTCACAGATGAACCAGATAACTAGAAATATCAAAAAATTTAGTATATCAGGAATGCATAAAATATATGTAGTACTGAAATATAAGATATTGCTTTTATGTGGAATCTAAAAAGAAATGATGCAAATGGACTTATTTACAAAACAGAAACGGACTCACAGACTTAGAGAACTGAACTTATGGTTACCAGGGGGGACGTGGGGGGAGGGATAGTTAGAGAGTGTGGGATTGACATGTACACACTGCTATATTTAAAATTGATAACCAACAAGGACCTACTGTCTGGCACAGGGAACTCTGCTCAATATTATATAACAACCTAAATGGCAAAAGAATTTGAAAAAGAATAGATACATGTATATGTATAACTGAATAACTTTGCTGTACACCTGAAACTGTCACAACATTGTTAATCAAGTATACTCCAGTATAGAAAAAAAAGTTAAAAAAATATTTGTAGT